>NC_088267.1:2478823-2788676 GCF_036013445.1 Caloenas nicobarica | reverse complement strand
CTTTTCCCCAGAAAAAAGAACAGGCCCAGGAAGTTTGCTCAGGGTTATTTGTATTAGATAAGCCGTTTGCTCTCTTTGTTCTGCTCCCGCATGTGGTGCTGGGCAGGGGTGTCACAGCCCTACGCGATGCCAAAGCAAACTCTGCATCTTCGCCCCTGAGGACATTGCACTGCCAGAGACCAAGTTCACAGCGAAGAGGAAGGTGGGACGAAAGAAAGAGAGTAAAAGAAATAGTAGAAAACCCCACAATTCTTACTGCGATTGTAATGAGGAACCTGGAAATCATCTCCATTCATGAAGAAAAGAGGTGGAGTTTTAACATGGATTAAAAAAATCTTTGAGACTCAGATTCAGAAGGCACAACATAGGCAGTCACCGTGCGTGCTAATTAGCACGCGCTCACACTCTGCAGCCTGCGCCACCCTGTAAACGCTAGCTGTGTGCAAGGCTGATGCAAGGAACGCCTTCAAGTACCAACCAAGGTGTTGCCCTAAAGCGACGGGGCTGCAGTTGCCGAGTGCTCGCTTGCCCATTACCAGATGGCTGCGGTCCCTGTGGGACAAGGTCTACTGGAGCAGGTGCCTTGTACGTGGGGACAGTGGAGCTGGATGCGGGGTATTCTCTCAGCTGTTTGCTGGCTGTCTGAGGACAAAAATAAACACCAGATATATGTCTGCCAGCTGCTTACCCTTTCCCTTTGACAGATATAGTCATGCTCATGGAGGAAAGGAAGTTCAGTTCCTCTCCTGTGCCCATGAACAAACAGATTTGGGAACAAGAGCTCCTCTCACAAACAACATTTAAAGTGCTCCAGGATGCAAATCTGATCAGTCTGGAACAGAGCTGAGAATAGCTTCACGTATGAGAAAGGTCAGCGATTTGTCAAGGACGCACAGCAGAGTCCACTTTCTAATTAGAGAATAACATACACCTAACACCACCCCGGTGTCATTGTCCGCAACAAGAGAGCAGATGGCTTAGCAACAGCCCCAGAGACTATTACATTAATTTTAGTGTCTATAAACTCGGGACCTATTATGCAAAGGAGGCCGTACAGACTGTCCAGGGCCAGGCTTTCTGCTACACGCAATCACTTAAGGGTTTAACCAGCCTTTCGAGATGATTCCTGCCACAACGAACTCCTTCAGCGAGAGGTCTCATGTATACGATGAACCTATAACCCTGTGTAACTTCACACCAGTTTGTTGTTCGTTGTCAGGTCACAACCAGCTGCTCCATGAAGTGATCCTAGAGCAACCCAAGGGAAACACTTAATCCTTCCAGGACGCAGGAACAGACCTGCCTTTCACTGTCTGTCAGGTTCCTGCCTATTCCCGTCTCCCTGGGCTGCTCTGAGCGCAGCCCGTGCGGCTGCAGGTCACACCTAAACAGACACGCAGAGGGAAAGCACAACCCGCCGGGACAGGCGAGCGCTCCCCATGTAAGGATGAAACCGTCCAGGGACAAGGCTTTGGAAGACAGTCCTCAATGCGCTCCAAGGTCAGAAGAGGAGAAGAACGCTTTTTGTTCCTGTTGGCTATCCAGAACCATTATGGGTCCTGGAATCTGCGTGAAATTGTTTCTGCTTGCTGCCGACCCTAAAAGGGAAACCAGCTGCCTGCTCTGAGGAGCAGCCCCAGCCCCTCTGTTAGGCTGGGAACGTTTTCAGTCCACGTTTCCTGACACCAGTGCTGTGGATCTGCTCAGGGTCACTGCGCGGCACAGCTGGGGCCGGCGCGGCCAGCCCAGGGGCACCCCGGGGGTTCCTCTGCACATCCTCACGCCGCTGCCTCTGTCTGCACCTCTCGCTCTGCTCCCAAACTCATGAGCGCACCTGTAGACCTGGCGCAGTGGGAACAACATCCCCCATCTGCTGTTAAAGCAGATCCTGCTCTCAGGTGAGGCTGTAGGCAGTTTGCCAGAAAGGTGCGAGTGTTTCGGCAGGGTACCGCAGCCGGAGCCAGCCCGCACGCGGCACCGTGGGAGCCGTGTTGCATCAAGCCCTCACCCGCTGGCTCCAGCACCTCTGAGTCACGTCCCGCCCTCGGATCTGGCCCCCAAGCTGCCGCCCAGCCCGAGCCTCCGCAGACAGCTCGGAGACCTCCAGTACCAAGGGATGCTCGGGGGGCAGAGTCCTCGCGGAGACCATCGGCACAGCCACGGACCTCTCCTGGCCAGGATGACCGTAATATGCAGAAAGACGCTGGAGCCAAGTTTCAGGGAGTGTCACTGGTCACAGTGTGACCAGAGGAGCAACAGTCATGGTCCAGGGAAACGGCTGCTCGTATCAGTTCACAAAAAGGAGGAAGGAACAAGCATGCCACTGCTTTCTGGACTCCTGCTCCCTCCTCCTCTCAAGCACATTAGCCATCCCATTTAAGAGAGAAGGATATAGTCCCGTTCAGATATGCTAATGCTGGTATCAAAACCAGCAGAGTGTGTACTGAGAGCAAGCGCACACAATCCTCAGGCTGTCCTCGTGTGTGGCAGCCCTGGGGCACACCACCAGCACAGCCCAGCACCGCCAGCGCCGCTGCAGTGGCTGCCAGTGCTGCACTGCACCAGCTCACGCTGCATCCCCGCAGCAGAACACGCACACAATTCCCGTCTGCTTGGGGCGTCTCAGCCTCAACAGCCCCAGCAAAAACACCACCAGCTAGTGGGTGCTCGACAAATCACATCACGGGAGTCTGCCGGTGTCAGATCCACAAATTCCCCCAGTTTTTCTCTTTCAACTAGAAAACTGGGCAAGAATGAGGAACGTGTTGCCTGTGCAGAGCTGAATAGGCCGTTCAGACATTTTGAGCAGACCGTACATTAACCATCATCCTACTGGTAACAGACAGCACCGCAAGAACACAAAACAACCCAATACTCATCAACTACACAAAACAAATTAATGGGCAGCCCCCAGACCCCAGGTTTCACACCAGGTCTAGGCAGAAGCTAATCCGGACAGTGAAATGCCCGTTGCTTAGAAGTGGTATAATTTATCTGTGAACCATCTTTGCCTGTGTCATTATGAAGTGATGGACAAGAAAAGGTGGTGGGAAGGGATTGTAACTGGATGAGGTTTCACCAAGAAAGCCGTGAAGAGAGTATATATAAATGTACGTGAAACTAACATTGGTATACGTGGTGCTTCATGTTAACCTGCTTGTTGTAGCATGTTTTCTTGTTCACTGAAATTACCATCTTGCACAAGGAGCAAAGCCCCCTGCATGAAGTCAGTACTTGCCAAAAACAAGCATATGCCCACGAGGATAAAATAGGAGAAGGCATCCATGCCCCAAACTCACGAGAGAACTCTGCTGCACAGACCCTGGGATGTCTTAAACCTTCCCAACGCAGAAGCCCAGTGAGATCTCTGTAATGTCCTATTACAGAAAGAAAAAGGGAGTCCCAAAGAATAAGCATGTTGTGAGGATTATAATCTAACAACGAAAGTTTGGTTTTGGATTGAATTGATTTATGCCCATGGAACCCACCAAAGCTGGCCCATAGCCATACAAATGCCTGACTGCTTATCCAACTGCACAAATCCAGGGCTCCGGCAATAATGTTTCAAAATCTCTTTGCCCCATGAAATAAAGGTCATATCCAGTATACTAGAACTCAAACATGAAAGCATGACAGGAAATGACTAACTGCACACTGAGGCCAAGTTACCTTCATCTTAGATCTGCTCAGCACACAAGAATCTTGCAATTCAAACAGACATCTCGGCCGATATGCAGAAAAAATAATCTGACTGCTCTAGTTGCTAGTTCTTGGAGTCTGTGCATCTCAGTACGCATATCACTCCAAAATAAAGGAATTCCGCTCTATTTCCCAAAAGTTCTCTTACAATTCTAGCCTTATGCTGTAGTTTTCACTTTTCTGTCCCTTAGAGGCAGCTGTTTTTTAAACTGAGGATGAAGCCATTCTTACTTCCAAGGTGATACATAATTTAAGTTAGCGATTATAAAGCTTTTTGTAGTCCCTGAATAAAAGGTACTTATGAGATTATCCCTCTATTTTGCACATAAAGGGAATCGAGGGGCTGCTTCAGGCTTGCTTCCGAGCACCCGTCAGCGCGTGGACAGACCGTGCAGCCACGGGGCACGTCCTGTGCTCACATGCAGAAAAGCAAACCCGTGTGGCCTGGGCCCAACCCCTTAAAACTGTCTTCTCCAGAAAGCCTGGCCGCTCTTTTGCTGATTAAAGCTCTGCTCAACTTCAGGGTTGTTTTTTTTTTAATAAACAAAACAACTTTACGTACAGTAGCCAGTAGCACGAGAAGTCATTTAAACCAGCCATGTTTTATTTAATGCACGCCTATCACTTAAAGGGCAAAGTGAATTTTTTCACCAAATTTGGTCAAAATATTTCCTTTTCCCAAGCTGATTTTTTGTCTCCCAAACATAAGCATTCGTAGCTCGTTTCTTGCATACTGGCAGATATACTGACTGAGAAAGGTAACCTGCATTGGAACCCTGGCAGTTTTGTGCCTTTCAGGGCTCTCCACCTGCACACAAAAGCAGCGGAGAGAAGAGAAAGGCAGGAAGGTGACGGGGACACACTGCAGCGACACACGGGTGCCACACGAGCTCTTGCCCAGCAGCCTCTCTCCCACCGTCCCGACCACCGACCAGGGGCCTCTCCACCTGTGTTATTTGTGCGAGATGTCAGGACAGTCTCTGTCTAAAGTGCTTTTTACAGCTGCTGGTGTCCTTGCAAGCAAAGGCAATTCCAGCGCTGGAGCCCGCAGCATGTGAGCAGCTTCTAAATCTGGGGAAGGACTGAATTCTGGCAAAGACAAATTGTCTCGGGTTACCATCCCCAGAAGTGTTTGCCTGCGGTCTGAAACAAAACTAAGATCGTTTGTTGCCTGGGAGATGCCGTATGCACCAGCTGCAGCCCTCCTGAAAAAGGCGTAACGGAGCCCTCGGGAGCACGAGAGAGCGCAGAACGGGGACAAATGGGATCCTTGAGAAGATCACCGCTTCTTTTAGCCACTGCCCTGCCAACGTCCAGCTGAAACAAGTTTCCTCCTTCTGCGGCTGAAGATTTCCCTACTAGCTGACCTGGTCATCAGGTGTCATTTACTTTTACAGTACAGGGCTGATTACCTTCAAATCCGTCTCCTTGTTAAAGCATTTCTCACTGGCACCTTTAAAAATTACTCTTAAATACTGCACATTTTAAATAATATAAGCCATCCATTATAACTGTCACATATTTTACACAAAACCTCTAAGAAATAACGCCTCGCAAGGACTAGAAAGAAGTTTGCGAGATGCAATGAGCTTTCCAATTTCGGCCACACTGCGCTGCCATTCCTGGAGATGGAGAGTCTTTGGTGGCACCTATGAAAGGGAACACTGGTGACACATCCAAAAGACTAAGTGGAAACAGCTCTATTAAGAGGCACGAATGCTCGCAAAGTTTATGAACGCCTTTATATCACACAGCTACACATCGAGGATCACGGGCTTTGCTGCAACGAGACACCCTCAATGCCCTAATAGCCCTCCCTCTGTTCTATGCGACCAGAACAAAAACGCTGCTCACAGGCTATTTGTCCTACATCGGCAAACCCCTGGAAACAAAAAGCCGGAGCGGTTCTCCGTTACCTTGCATTGCCGAATGTGACGGAGCAGCACAAAGCCCGGCAGCACCGCACCGGCAGCGCGAGTTGGCTCCGCAGGGACGGACAGCGAGAGCAGGTGCCACCAGCCTGAGACTCGCACCAGTAAATCGTCACTTCGCCAGCAAAACGCTCAAGTGCTTGCCCAGAAACAAAAGCGGTCGCATCATAACCCCGAGGGTGACATCAGCGCAGGGATTGCATTTCCTACGGAGGTTTAAATGTCATTACTTGTGACTGGAAATTGGACACTTAAATTCAAGTTACTCTAGGTTTTCATAAGACACATAAGAACTCCAATTCCAACTTTGTGTAGATATATTTCACTTCCAAACCCGTCTATTTCTCAATGTCACGATGACAGAAAAAAGAGAGAACAAGCAAAACTCCTCACAGAAAGTGAAAAGCTAATGAATATCATTATTAGCCTGACTTACCAAGTCAGGTGCTAACGAGGTAGGAAGCAGAAATCATTGATTTCCACTGGAACGGGTCAGTGTTATCCAAACAGCATGATCTACTTGGGGCTCGGTTCCCCAAAGTCTCTGGATTGGCCTCTTCCACTTTTATTCCAAGCTCTGCTCTGTGTCTTCTTCTGAAGCTCTAACTCGAAGCTATCAAGGGTCTGACAGCACTTACTCCATCGTTCTCAGTCGAGTCACAGTTTCACAGAGCACAAAGCACAACACGTCTGTGCATCTGGTCCAACGCCTTCCCCAGCCTAAGCCGCGTTTCTGATTCTCCAGCTCTTTGGGTTCTCCAAAAGCAACACATCCAGACTTCTACACAAGCACAACGGGCCAGATTTAATCTTCCTGGGAATTACATGATGTTCGCATAGGGTTGAGAAATACTAGAAATAAAACTTCTCTTGGCTGAGTTATATGCAACACACTGTGTACTTTTTGCTATTCATGACTCTTCAGTAAGTACCACTATTACTCCACGTGCTCCAGAACCCTCTGAGGTAGGCACAGCAGCAATTTTCTCGAAATGAAGTGTTCACTGAGTTAAAGATAGCCACTGAAACACCTTAAACACCTAAAACACCGACTTTTCTAGTTGAAGATTTCCATGTGGTGAGAAAAGAGGCAAATGAGAATAACTAATCCTCCTTCGAGGACACAATCCAAAGATTAGTTTATTTACTTGGAAAGTAGTTTATTTCCATGACTCCATACTGCAAATAACAGAAATATATATGATGATCCAGTGCAAGATCATAAATGCAAGAGCATTCCGTACCTCTCATAGGATTGTTGCTTCTTCAGTTCCCTAACAGCTGTCACCAGCAAAAACATTATTTATCCTTATAATACCTGCAGGGCAGGGAGTTATTTTATCTCCCTCCTGGGATTTGCACCTCAGAAGGTTTTGGCACAAGGCAAGCCTGGTAGAACTAAAAATGGAACCAAGATCCAAGTCCCCGTCCATCTTTCTTCTCCTCCTGAGATGCAGCACATATCCCCGTCATTCGAGAAATAAGGTTGCTTTCCAGTTTACAGCAACAACATGTGTCCAGGATGGGCTCTAAACTGGTCAGATGCAGCTTGAAAAAATCAGCTGCTAATTGTTTTTACAATTTGTGTTTCGTATTAAAAAGCCTCCCAAAGACCTCAGGAGGCAGAGCTCAGCCTGGAAAGGATTTTTATGGTTACACTGTAAACCCACAGCAAGCAGGGATCTAGAACGGAAATAGTTCATTACAGCTAAAATACCGAGATCCCGGGTTCTGCCTGAAGCAGCTGGGATTATTTCTCTAGTTAAGCAAATTCCTGTTACTGAAACCCACTCTGATATTTAAAGAAATTTGGAGAAGGTGCTGAGTAGTCGCTCTTCTTCCCAGATAACAAGATCGGAACCATATTAATTGATGAGTTCCTAAGAAAACACTTGAAATTTGAGCAAACAAATTCAAAATATCAAGGCCATATTTACATTCCAGGGTAATAATTAAATATTTAATAGCTTGTGGCTCCAGTATTCTAGATTTTTCTATGCACCAGAATACTTCGTCATGTAAAAAAACATCTGTAGCAGCTGGAAGACATTCATTTGGCCTGCTAAGATTCATTAGTTTAAAAATACATCAATAAAGCTTTCATTTTATTTCCAAAAAGCTAACACTGCTGCTTTCAGCTCTATTAGGGTGCTTGGTGAATAATGCTTATGCAACGTTCTCAGCAGGAGGTATCAGATGCCACCGTTTCACAAATGCATACAAATAATATGTTAGCTAAAACAAGTCTTGTATTTAGGTTAATGCTCTTCTGTACTAAGTCAAGTCATTATTCACAGCAATATGAAAACCAGCTTGCAAACAATTCAATCCTTATTTTTATTCTTTCTCCTATGCTCCCAAATTCCCAGTGCTGAAATCTACTTTTAAAAATTACTGCTGAAATTTCTCTTCAGAAGTAGGATTCACATACCTGTTTTAAAAAAAACCCTACAAAACATAAGCCTCTGTGCATGCCTTTTCTCTCCAAGAAGTTCCTGCATAATCTTAATAACAGCTTTTTAAAAATCGAGTAAACAAGAGGCGAAGCTGAGATCATTAAAAGAAAAAAAAAAAAAAAAAGTTGGATTTGGCTTAGTATGCATAGGGTTCACTTTTCTGGCCAAGAGTTTGCAAAGGGTTATTTATTGGCTGGCCATTTCTCTTTTGCTGGAAGATGCTGAGATTTTAGCAAAGTTTCTGCAGAGTATGCAGCAGCATTCGGCAGTTGCTCAGCTAATGAGTTAAATCAGCACAGCTCTCTGATGACATGAAGATTACGGGTGTAGGAAAAGGGAATGCTTGGAGAGGGGAACTTTCAGCAGTCACCACCAAACTGCGGTTAAAACAGACACCAATGACTCCATTCAGCTCCCAAACCTCAGACAGTTTCCATTTTCTCAGTAACAAAGCATTTTTGTGGAGTGAGGTAACGGGCTCCATCTGCCAGCTCTAACTGCACTAAGATTTCCGAGAGCTGGAGGGGGCCTGCCCAGCCCCAACGCGGGGACACGAAGGGACAAAGCTGTGATGGGACAGTCGGGGAAAGGAGCCTCTTGGGGACCGTCACACAAACTCTTCTGGGAGTCTGATCAGAAGTAGCCGCAATGAGCTCCAACCGGTGCACAGCTGCAGAGCACGAGAGACGGAGGAAAAAGACTTTTCACTGCAGAGCAACCGGGACAGGAGGAGCAGGAGACAAACGGGTGCTGCAGGTTCGGTGTTCAGCAACCACCACAGAAGTGTCCCGAGTGCAGAGCAGTGTGATTCAGAAGTGAACGCGGGCCCGTGAGCACACGTTGCGAGATGCACAGGGCAAAGACGCCAGTTCTCTAACCATCGGTCTTTATTTCTGCAGATCAGACGCAGCCTCCCAGACACGCACTGATGCAAACCAAGGAGGAGCTTTTCAATATCAGCAGATCAGGGCTACGCTCCCACCGCTGCTGCTGATTCACCGAACAGCTTCACACAACTTCCTTCTCACCTGCACATCTGGTTCTCCCATCTAAAGCAAAGGCAATTTTGCAGTTGGTTTTCTGAAGGCCTTTGCATTCCTGTAGCACTTTCTCCTGAAGTTCTGAAAATGTTAGTATCGACCTCCTCACCCTTTAGTTTACTACCACACACCCCGCTGGATACCTGGAGAACGCAGCTGGCGAGTGACAGACCTCCTTTCCCAGCCAGGACAAAACATCTCCCAAGCCAGTTTTCTTCCTACAAAGAATGCTGCTGTCAAATCTCAAAAATCCACGCTACTAAGACTAGCCTCAGTGCAAGGTCAGCCAAAGAGGACTTCCATCAGGGATGCGCTCTGCTAGAGAAGGCTCCCTGGAGGTTATAAGAATAGCACAGTCAAGCCCAGATGGCAACAATGTGCAGAGCACATTCCCAGCAAACGCAGTGACTGGGCAGAGGACTATGCAAAACGAAGTCCGCCCCAATTTCTGCCGTCTGCTAGTTAAACACTGAAGTCAAGGCTGAGACCTTTGGGAGAGGTCAGGATAGTCTTACAGGCTCTCAAGATATTGCTTTTGTTCTCACTATTTGCTTCTCAATTCCTTTGTTAAAAGATATGAATCTCTCTGTAAGGCAGTTATTTGGAGCCAAGAGTTTAGATATTATTGCAAAACATACGCTTAAAAGAGACTGGAAATGATGTTGGCAGTGTTACAGAGGGGAGCAAAGCGCAGCTTTGGGTCAAAACAAAAAAAAATAAATCTAAGCTAGTAAGCAATTCCCATGTGATAGTTTAGGAGAGCCAGCAAAATCTTCTAGAAAGAAAACAATACTGTGAGAACGAAGCTAACAAGAGCTGGCTCTTGGAAAAATGAAACGGTCAGTAATGGGCCAGAGCATTGCCAACAGCGCACATCCAAGAGGATCTTTCTGGGAAACCAACCCAAGCCCTTATGCAGGAAAGCCCTGAGGGACCAAGGTCCTTGAGGCTAAAAGCTGGCAAATTGCTTCATCAGTTAAGCTTGGTCCCAGTGTTTTCTACTGTGTAAGAATAATTTGTTTTAGCCTACAGGTCTCTATGGAGCAACGGGTAAATTCAGGCTGCTTCCTCTGGGAAGGGGAAGCCCTGCCCAGCGGGACGTTTTTAGGTTTCCCACCATCGCTGACATCCCCTCAGCCCAAAACCCGTCCCAGCGCGCTCCGGCCGTCGGCTTTGCTTCGCTCCCGGTGCTGCCGCGGCACAGCCGGCGTTACCCGCTGGGAACGTCACCCGGCCGTTTCAGCCAGCACTCGCCACAAAAATGTGTCATAATGACCGTGCCTCCACAAAAGCATCTTCTGGAGACTCATTTGCCCCAAATGGACACAGTTAGAGCAATTATTCTGATGTATCTTGTTTTCCGGAGGGATAAAGAAGAGACCTTGCTCTGTCTCTCTGTTTCAGAGAGATTACTGTACCAGGAAGAAGGTGCACTGATGCAGAGTGATAAGGGCAAGGCTTTTGTTTGCAGTCTTCTCTTTCATTTCCAGTCCAGCTAGTCACAGTTACAGTACAGAGAGGACAATGAACATGATCTCTAACTGTGCTTCTGTGCTGGCAGAGAAAAATCCTGCATTGGCAGGAGATATCAAGGTGCCGTCTAATGACTTTCCTCCTCTTCCAACTCCTTTTCTGATTCATGTTGGCATCTTCCTTGTGATTGACCTAAATAACATGTTCGGGCAACACTGGAAGCATTTCTGCCTCATACTTCAATAGCAGCAAGATCTCCGCAGCTGGAAAGAGTATTTCTCAGGGAAGTCAGAGCACAGGTGGCTTAGGAGTGTCTTTCCCAAGAAAGGAAGAGAAGCCCCTGTCTTGTCTCATTTCATCAGCAAGGCTTCCTGGCTGCAGGAGAACAAAGGTTGCCCAGGAGCAGAGAAAACACACGTTACGTCTGTGCCCAAGGCCCAGCTAATCTGAACAATGTGGGCAGAGTATTCGGTTACCTCATTTCCAGGTGTGCTGTCAGTATGAGCCACGACTGGCTTGGGATGAAAGAGGAAAAACTGTTCCTAGATCTGGACTTGTCTGCATCGTTCATGGTAATTATTGCCCGGCAGCCTTTAATCCTGTAATGTCATATCGCACCCTCAGTCCTCAGGTTCTCTATAACCTTTTGATCACCGCTTGCCATTCCACCACTGAAGAGGCTGCAGGACAGGGTGCAAGACCGCACGGTCCCACCAGAGCCAAAGGCATGGCAGCCCTCGGGGAGAGGAGAGCAGAGAACATCCTTCTGCAGTGGCTTCGGCAGGCAGCCACCTTCAGACACACAGCGATTACGTGTGTTGGCAACAGACAAGCACTTCAGCAGTTGTATATCCCAACAATTATAGGACCTCTCCAGCTATTCACTCCAGCACCTTTCGTAACGTAACACAGGAACACAGGGACAATCCAAATCCCATCACCCCACAGTGGCTTCTGCACAGAAAGATTTTTGATCCTCTCCCAATCTCATTCTTTCCTTTACCTTAAACTTAGGTACTCCTGGTAACCACATAGATATCTCGCTTCCTTACAATGCCCCGCGGACTACTGACCTCGATGTTGTCTTCCAGCAATGGCCTTCACAGGCTGTGTGCTGAGTAAATGAAAAAGTCAAGTCAATTGAGAATGCGTTCTTGCCAACCAGGAAATGGCCTGCGAGGAAATACAGGGAAGTATTTAGATGCTGCATGGGCGGCCACAGCAGTTCCAGCTCCCAGGTGAGGAAGCACCAGCCTGGGGTTTGGCACCACACCGTGTGAGGCAGGCATTAGATCCTCAGCAGCATCGCAGACCTCTTTCTTATTCAAAGGACACACATAAATACAGTTCCCCTGTACTTGATCTGTACCACTTCTTCATCAGGTAATCAAGCTTCAAAACTAAAGCAGAGAAGATGCAAGTAAAATGCACATGTCTTTGTGCTACCGCATGCCTGTTTAGTCCACAACAGCTAGCCTGTATCTGTTATCTCTACATTTTTTATTAGCTCATGTTTGCTTTGGCTGCACATCCAAGCAGTCATTTAACCAGAGTGAGAGAGGAAAATCTTGGACTCTCAACAATGGCCAAACAGCTTAATCTGCCACTGGGGACAATGACTTGACTCCTATTGGCGTTTAGTGCTGGCAGGGTCAAGTGTAACATGTGCTGAAGGAAGCACTAGGGAAGCAGATCTGTGGCCGTTCCAACAACACAGAGTTTCCTTGAGCTATTCAGAGGTCCCCTTCCCCGCGTGTGCAGGGAACACAGCTCCAGCTGTCCCGTCACCTGCACTGGCTTCCCCACGCGCTGGATTTATGGCACTGGGGCCGCTCACAGCTCCAGGTTAGATACAGCACATTCCTCTGCCTTACAGCTCAGACACTCACAACTAAGTTAGGAAGCAGTGGAGATGATGCACTTGGCATCAGCCACCAGGTTGGTGCTGGAAGATAATTTATATTCCTGAACAGAACTGGCACTGGCCAGGTTAGGCATAAACATCAACAAACTTTCGTCCAGCGATGACACCAACCAGAAGGGTCTAGAATTAATATTTATCCATGGTGCCGATTTAAGTTTTTCTTTTTTTTTTTTTTTTTTGTATTTGAGAAGTTCAAAATGTTTTCTATAAAAGATATCTGCAGTTTGCAAGCCCAGGACAATCTACAGTAATATAGTCAGAGGCAAATAAAAATTATATGAATGACTGTTAACAATCAGATGACCACAGGCCAAATAAAGCCAAAGTAAGACTGCACCAAGAACAAGAACATAAATTTCAGGATTTTTATTCCATGGCTGTTCGGATTCTGTGCTAAAACATTTCTAAATAACTCTTGATTAACTATTAACTTAGCCCTAATGGACATGTCTTTCTGATTCCTCCCTGAGTAATATTATCCTCTCAGTGGGCTCCTGTTGAGTAAGGGCAGAATCATTTGTTAAAGCTGTTCTCCATTTAGCAAATATCAACAGACACAAAATGAGTCACCCAGCAGAGGCAGTTCTGCTAGGATGAAATACAGGAAGGTGGAAGCCATGTGGCATTCTTCAATTTCCCCTTTCCTTTCACAATCAGACCCTTGATATTTTCTTCAACAGGAAAACTGACACTCCACCCCCCTGTAAACTGCTGACAATTGTGTTTTACACCTGGCAAAATCAGAGCAAAACGGAAGGAAGAGAAGAAACAAAGACCAAGGACTTTTCTCAGCAACTACATCTCCACAGAATGGAGCATTTTTCTTTCCAGCTGGAGCTAAAGACTCACCACTATTGGGTTTTTTTAACAGCATAAACCATTTACATTTGTTTTTGTGACATCACTGGAAATAACACTAAGTTCTCTCTGAATTTTTCCAGTTTGGCCATCAAAATTGCACCTATTTCAGCAGAAATAGTCCAAGTCCCCTAAGGAATGAGGCGTAGCAGCTTGCGCTCTGGAATCGAACTCTACAGGAAAAGAAAAGCGTGTGTGATCAGGGCAACCACAATGACATGGGCCAGGAAAGAGGCTCCTGCCTTTCTTCCCCGCGATGATCTCAGGGCTGAGCCACCCAGCTGCGTCCTCGGACACCGCAGCTGTTTCAGAGCCCGCTCGAAATCGAACTGCCGTGTAAACAGGAAGCGGAGCTGACAGCAGACGCGCTGCAGATGGCTGCAAACGCTGCAGAGGGAACGGCAGCGACCTACCGTCCTCCCAGAGACCGAGGAACCGGCCCGATCCTCGGCACACGAGTCACCGCTCGGCTTCCGCGGATGTTGTTCTGCAGGTGGGGGAAACGCACGGATTTTTCCACAAGAGGCACCTCAAAAACATCCAACGTGGAGAGACGGTGGTGCTGCAGAAGCCGAGACCATGGAACTGTTTACAGGGCTTCCTGCAAGGGAATTCTGGATATTTCCAACCACCATCCTGCCTTCTGTGAGTCCGCACCACTCTCTGGGTACAGCTTTAAGGAGTTCTCCTCCAAACCCATACATTTGCTGTAAAGCATCCACTATAATTAGTGCCCACACCTAACTATACTGCCTGTATTTTTGTCTCCTATGCTACGCCACCAGTCTTAAAAGTATGCAAAATTACAGTCCTGGCTTGGTAAGAATTAAACTAACGCTCACAACTCTGTGCCTCTAAGGAAGTGGCCAGCAAGAGAACCATACGGTCTCCATCCTAGCAAAAGGAAAGAAAATTGCACAAAAATAAGAAAGGAGCAATGTCAGAATTGCCCTTTCCCGCTGGTGGCCTCCCTAGTGGGACATTAAACCACATTTTGACAAAGCAAATTAGGGAAATGTGGCAGCTACAACACCCTTGTGAACACCAGAAAAACGCTACTCCAGCCAAACGCAGATATTTCAATAGCAGACTCCTATGGAAATAGCCAAGAAAATGCTTCTCAAAAACGCACAGTAAAGCAATATTTGACAATCACACTTCCATAGCAGCTAGAAGTGTAATTCCTACTAACCCAGGCAAACTATGAAGTACATTGAACATTTCCATGAATTCTCATGAAAGATCAAACTGATTAATGTAACTGCAAGTACAAAACACTGACAAAATTGGAAACCAGAAAACATCACCTGCAAGAAAACATAAGTCTGAAACAAAACTGTGCCCACTAAAAAAAAAGAAATTTGAAAAGTTGCTGAGCTATTTTTTAACAGTGAGACCCAAACAGTGACTTTTGAGCCTTTGTTTAAGACACACACGAAAATCCCAGGACGGTGTAGTCTTTCCCCATACCAACCCTGGGATTCTCTGGAAGCATAGCAACCGGTTAGGATGTGGCAAAAAATTCTCTATACTACGTTTAAGCATTTCGTTTCGGTTTACTTCCAGGTTTATTAGTTGGATAGAGTTTCAGAGCTTTCTTAATAAAATACAGGTTAAGCATTGCAAGTTTACAGCCTGGGAAAGAGGCCGAAAGATGATTTTTTTTTTTTTTTCTTTTTTTTAGAAAGCGGTGCAAGCTGCGCTTCCCGGGACAAACCGAAGTGGGGCTCTCCGAGCGAGCCACATCCCGGGGAACCACAAAGCAAACCCGGCCGGGGTCCCGCGGGGATGCCCCGTCCCCGGACAGCGCCGGGAACACCCGCCGCGGAGGGACCGTCCCCTCCAGCCCCCCGCTCCCCCGGGGCAGCCCCTGGGGCAGCCCCCGCCGCCGCCCCGCGACCGCCCCGACCCGCCCGGGGGTTACGGGGGCCAAAGCGGCGGCAGCGCCCGCTCCCCGCTGGGCTCCCGCCGCCGCCGGCCCAGCCTGTCCGACCCACCTGGTCGGTGTCCCGGGCCCGCTCGCTGCTCGCCCGGCGCTGGGCAGGCTAGGCTCGGCTCGGCTCGGCGCTGCTGCCCGGCCCCGCCCGGCACGGGAGAGGGCGGAGCCGGCGGGCTGGGCCCCCGCTGCCCGCCCCGCACACCCGCTCGCTGCGGGACCGGGTTGCGCCGGGGGGTGCGGGCGGGACGGTCCCTCCCGCCCGGGAGCCCCCGCCCGGATGTTTCCCGTGCGCGGCGGAGAAGACCCCGCTCCGGAGCCGGCGGGCCCGCGTTAAACCCTTCGCTTCCCCGTCAGCTCCCGAGCGGCCATGCCGAGCCCGCCCCGCCGCTCAGCAGGGCGGGGAGCGGCGGCGCCGGGAGCGCCGGGCGGCTGCGGGCTCCTCGGCCACCGGGCAGCGGAGAAACGCACCGAGCGTGCCGGTTCCGGCTCGCGGAGCTGCCCCCGCCGGGCCCGCGGCTCCCCCTCCCGGCAGCGCCGGCTCCTCACGGCGCTGCGGGTCCCGCCCGGGCCGCACGGGGCGAGCGAGAGCCCGGGAGCCCCCGGCGGGTCCTTCCTGCCATGAAGTTCAAGCCGGGCCCGGGCGCCCCCGCCGCCCCTCCCGCCTGGGCCGGGACTCCAGCGCGGGTTCGGCCGCCGATTAGCAGCGGCCCGCGCTCCCAGCGCACAGCACCGGCGCGGCTGAGCTGGGCTGTGTTCGGCGCGGCGGGGCTGGTACCGGGCCGGGCCTCGGGGACGCACCGCCGGTCTCCATGGAGACGGCGCCATCGCCCGGCGAGCCTCGCGCGCGACCTCTGACCCGCCCAGCCCCGCCCCTTCCGGCGCGTGCTCTGCGGCTGGAGTTTAGCGGCGCGGCCGCGGGACAGCGGGGACACGCGGTGGGGACACGCGGTGGGGACACGCACCCGCGCTGCCGGCGCCGCGGCGGGGAGCGGAGGCCGCCGCCATGTCGTCCGCCTTCAGGAAAGCCGCCAAGTCGGGGCAGCGCCCGCACCGCGAGCGGGCACAGGTCGGTGCGCGGGGCCGGGCCGGGCCGGGCCGTACCGGGCGCGGCGCCGGTGGCCGCACATGCTGTCCCTGTGTTCCCTCCTAGCCCGCCGCGCGGAAGAAGCTGGGCCTGCTGGAGAAGAAGAAGGACTACCGGCTCCGAGCAGAGTGAGTGGGGGTTCGGCCGCGGGCCGGCCGGTACCGGCGGCCGCGGGGTCACCGGGAGCGGCCCCAGCACCGCGGGGCACAGGTCGCAGACAGTTAAACATCACAGCATCGTTTGGTTGGAAAGACCCTCAAGATCATCGAGTCCAACCGTAACCCAAACCCCCTCCGGCACGTCCCTGGTCCAAGGCCTTTCCGTGGAGAAATTTGTCACCATGTCCAATTGTTGTGATTAATGTCACCATGTCCAATTGCTGTGATTAATACAAAACTTAGAAGCATTATCTTCCATCTTTAATGCCTAATTCTGAGATCTAGGAGTCCAAAGCAGCTCGGCAAGCTTTGCAGGATGGGCGAACGCGCTTCCATTGCTCCTGGACCGCTGTTAGACCCTGTTCGTTTC
The DNA here is from genome assembly GCF_036013445.1 of Caloenas nicobarica. NCBI lineage: Eukaryota > Metazoa > Chordata > Aves > Columbiformes > Columbidae > Caloenas > Caloenas nicobarica. Next base: position 2,771,744 of record NC_088267.1, on the reverse strand, counting down.
CAGCTTTGTTAAGGAATAAACTGCAAAGCCAAAGTCGTTTGTCGGTGTCCGGCTCTTTCTGTGGAGCCTTGTCTGCTGTCTCAGAGCTCTGGGCACCACTTGGAAGGAGCCCGCATCGCATCAGGGGGTGTGAACATGGAGAAACTGCTGAGCAACTTCTGGTTTTGTTTTCTTTTTTTCCCCAGTGACTATCGCAGGAAACAGAATGCCCTCAGGGCACTTCAAAAGAAAGCTCTGGACAAGAATCCTGATGAGTTCTACTTTAAAATGATACGCACGGAGCTCCGGGTGAGGATCCACATTACCTTCAAGCAGGGTTACACTCTGTTGCTCTAAGTAACGTATTTTTTTGTTCCGCCTTGTTTAGTTTTTAATTTATGAATTAGTGAATGAATTAGCAAACTTGATTTGGTGCCTGTGGAAGGCTTTGAAGAAAATGAGGAGCAAAGGACAAAAAGGCTCTTTTGCTTTTATTATTAGGAAGCCTAGTACACTATAGCTGGAATGGTGTCTGTCTGCACGTGCTGTGTTCTGTCTGGTTTTAGGATGGAGTTCATGTAATAAAGCAGCCAAAGAATGAAGTGACTCCCGAACAGATGAAGTTGATGAGGACACAGGATATTAAATATGTGGAAATGAAAAGAGTGGCAGAAGCCAAGGTAATATTTCGCTTTTTTCTTGTTTTCTAGTTTTCTCAGAATTGTTCTTTTGATTGTGTTTTTTCTTGTTGTTGGCTATTGTGTTTATGTTTAGTGAAATCTGATTTGTGTCGTACTGGAAATGATAGATGAAAATGTCAGTGGAGCCCTGTATATAGAACTTAAAGATATACTGAATAACAAAAACTATACTATGCATTATTATAAAACATGGCAATTTCTTATTTAAATTTCAGGCATTAAACATGTACTCTTGCTTCTCATATTTATAAAGAATTGAGGATTATTGTTACTGAAGTGGGTTGTTTGAATATGGTAGCGGCCAGTCAACAGAAATATGACCCACTTCTGAAAATGTTTTATGCTCTGATGTTGATCCACACACCATCACTGCAGATTAAAAAAGTCAGCTTTGAATTTTCCTTCACACTTTGCTAGTAATTTCATGGTAATCATTCCTACTTCGTCTGCCATAGGGATAACTTACTGTTTTGAAAATGGATTTGTACCTATTTGGCTGGGTAATACTGGACATTACTGTTAATTTCTACTCTCAAAGGTTATGAAGACATGACATAAATATAGACTAGATCTATTTTCAAAGATTAAAAAGGAAGGAAGAGTTCAGATGTTTGAGAAACAAACAGGAATTTGCTTCAGGGAGAAATGATTTGCCTTGTTAAGGATGTTTGGCAAAACATGAACTTTTCTGTCCTGTAGAAAATCGAGAGGCTGAAGTCGGAGCTCCATCTCCTGGATGCTGAGGGGAAGAGACCAAACAAGCACGTGTTCTTCTTGGATACCAAAAAAGAAGGTGAGATTTAAATAGGTTTTATCAGAAAACTTGTTCTGAGAAGTTTTATTGTAGGCTGTTTAAAACAGTACGGTGCTTGCTTTATGCTGTTATAACGAAATATTGTTTTTTTCAGGAATAATAGTTCAGTTGCTCTAGAAATCTCTTTTGATTATTAGATTAGACCTCAGTTCTGCAGGAGCTGCGTTGCTGAGGCTTCCATCGCTGACTGTACTTAAGTTACACGTTTGGAAGGTTTGCTGAGCATTAGTCCAAGAAGTCCATGTGAGTTTATTCCTAAATTTATTTTTATTTATAGTTCAGGAGTTTGATCTTGCAACTCATCTGGATACTGTTCCGGAGCTCGTAGATAGAGTGTACAACCGACCGACCATCGCAACGTTGCAGAAGGAGACACTGAAAGGAGCTACTGATCCTGCCCACTTAAAGGTACTTCGCACTGCCACTATTTGTATTAGAGTTTTCTCAATGTCTTAAGCACTAAAGGGGATGTGTTGGACCATTGTGGAGAAGAACAAAGTTGTTCTTTTGTCTTAGAATTTTTATTGGTGACACAGGCTGTAGTGGATGTCACTTGATCATCAAGTGCCTACAATCAGATCATCTGGACGGACACGGAGAACTTGCTCAGCTGTATAAATCAACAGTTGTGACGTATGGGCTAGAAAGGAATGGTATTGATATGATTAGGCAGTTTCCTTGGCAAAATTTATATATTTTTCCTCTGTTACGATGACACAGGACTATCTTTTCATTAGTTTGCTGCAGTTTTAAATGTGATTTCTTTTTTTTTCAGCATCCACTGTTAAGTCTACCCTTGCACCCCTGAATAGTGAGGAGAAGAAGTTTATTCCAACACAGATGTATCTGTTGTTGAGTTTCTGATTTCCTGGTTTTCTTCAGTTAGGTTCTCAGCCTGAAGTGGCTTGAGATTCAGGGTGTATTTCCCCGATTCTTCTTAAAGACATTTGAGCTATAGTCTCACTTCCCAGCTTTCCTAATTTAAAGAGTTTAATGATCCTTCAGGATGAATTGCTTATGCAATCAACTTTGATACCAAAGTTTTAATATCACAGCACTTCTGTCCTAGAAGTAGCTACACTGGGCTTTAACACTAAATATCGCTTAATTAGTTTAGATATATTGGGCAGTCCTATAAGCTTGAATTGATATGTGTCAAGTAAAAATAAAAGTGGCTAAAATTACTGATTGGTAAATTTGTAACCTGTTGTTTTGTGAACCAGATGTCAGGTAACAAACACCCGGTGGTCCCTTTTTTCTTGCCAGCTTTCTCGGCTTGGCTTCTCAGTAAAGCAGTTGGACGAGTTGTAGACTGGCAAGTTTTCTCCTCTAAATGTCTGAGTCATATTTTAAGCGTGTTGGGAGCTGTTCTCCTTATTTTAATTACTTAAATCACACCTGCAGTAATACCGTTTTTGTGCTGGGAAAGCCATTCGCTCTTCGTAGGTAAACATGACCAAACAAGCTGCATTTTGGGAGGCCTCTGTGCAGTTTCTGAGCACTTCAGGAATTGGTCTCTGGTCTTTCTTCTTTCTCCTCCCTTTCATTGGGGAGTTAAATGTTATCTTGCACTCAACATTGAAATACAAAGGATTTAGAAAAATGAAATTCCAGCCATTTACTGAAGAAGGCTACACAGCATCTAAACTAGGTTAGAAGAGGGTTGATTATTTTTGTGTGTGTGTGTTTGGATTTAGGAGATTAAAACAAGCACAAAGAATTAAGTCCTAACTAGAAAACCTCTAGTACGAGAATCAAGACGTTAAAATGGTTCTCTGGAATCTAGCCACGGAATTTAAGCAGCATTCTTTAATATGATGATTATTATTTAAAAATGTTAAAAATATTTGTGAGCTCCAAGTGCCTCAGAATAGGTCAGTTATAGACGATAGTGTTTTGTTGTTCTCTCTGTCTTAAAAATGCCTTTTTTTTCTTCAGAAATTAGCCCAGCAAAGGAAGAATCAGTATGACCTCCTGAAGCAGCGCATTGAGAGAGAAAAGGCCATGTTTGTTGTTGCACAGAAAATCCAAACACGTAAAGATCTTTTGGTGAGGGATTTAGTTCTGGTTCTTTGAATCTGTTTCTTTAAGGTCATTAGGTCTAGTTCTGTATGGATGTGTTTCTTCACTCTGATTTTTATACTGATGTTTCCAGATAATTCCTAACAATAAGCAATCCTCTTTTAATATGGAAAAAGTGGGGAGATGAAGCATTCCAATTGTGCCACGGCTAGAAAGTCATATCTGCTACTCCAACTCCTACCATGTCAACAAGGACAAAGACAACTTTGAAATGATGCTCACAAGTCTTTTCTAAAATACCATTGACATCTCTCAAGCACCAAACTAATAATTTCAAGTAGCAGAGGCAAGGAGCTGTTGGTGTAGGTTATGAGGAGATTTTAAAAATTGCAATGACCCAAAAATTCAGTGGTGCTTTAGAACAAAACAGATTTTGCCTGACAACCTAAAGGCAGAAATAAAATTCCCACCTAAGCTGGGGAAAGTGACCATTTTTCACTAATGTCTTGTCAGTTGCAGACAGGGACTTCCTTATTTATAGGAGAGTGTTTGGTTTTTTTTCTTCTCCCAAGCCAGCAATTATATTTTTTCTTCTTTTTTTCCAGGACAAAACTCACAAAGTAAAGGTGAAGAAAGAGACAACAACTGGTCCGGCTATTTACAAATTCAAATTTCAGCGGAAACGTTAGACATTCCATTAAATATGTGTTACCATCTTTGCTTAGAAAGAAAGAGAATTCTCATGAAGGGCTGATAACACCCCACCAGTTTGTTTGTCACTGCAGCCTAGCACTTTGGTAAAACAAATTACTGTTGGCCTGTGGTAGCCATAAATATATTGTATCTAATTAATTGATTAATAAATCAGAGTTTGTTCTCTTGGTATTTACAGCGGGAAGCCACAAAGAGGTGCCTGAGCGCCCTAGTAATATGAACCATAAACAATCCCTGAAAAGTCAAGGTCAAAATTAAGAGACTGGGAGGTGAGTTGCGCACAGCCCAGCGATAGAAAAGCTGCTCTGGGGTCGGTACGTTCAGCTCTGGCCAGTGGAACGTGACACGTCTGAAACTGTAAGAGATTTCAGGTCAGCTTCTTAGCTTGCTTTTCAAGCAGGTTAAAGTTGAATTATTATCTTTATAATCATTCCCTGCCAGTGCCTCCAAATTCCTCTTTGATTTTCCCATTCTGCTTTATCCGCACGAAGTATTTCATTTTAAAAAGTAATAGTTGAGAGGTGTTGTAAGGGTGCCTTGTTAAATTGAGGCGCAGTATTAGCCAGGCTATTCTGGAGTGGTGCTACCAGCAGGGAATTGTTTCTTCCACTGTACATAAAGGAAGAAAACCTCAACCTTTATTAATAATTTCCATAGCTGAGAAGCTGTTTGTGTTTTTCCTGCTTTCTCCCGTACAACAGGGTAGGGCCCGTGCCCTGCTGAATTTCCAGTGTTGCCTTCCAAGTCTGAACAGAGGCGATGATACTGAAATTCTTGCACAGGGAGATTCGACACAGAGTCCAACTGTGCAGCAAAAGTTTGTCCTCGTTGTTTATATTCTGCTTGTTGCAACGTCGGTAGTTGGGAGGGGGTTTCAGCCGAGAACAATGAAGATGCATCCCTGAGTGTCCTGGAGCAGTTCAGGCAAGTTCAGAGCGCCTGGGCGTAAACATTCCTTTTCTTATCTCTCTCACTTGTGCTGTGGCTGCCAGTGAGCAGCACATGCCCATGCAAGATGGTGAAAAAAAGATGCTCTTCTCATGCTCTTCCCACTTGGGGAGAAGCGAGGAAGACTCCTAGATGAAATGTGACGTTTTAACGTGCTAAAATGCAGCTTCAGATGTTGTTTCTGCAGTTGCAAAGATTCCCAAGTTAGTGACAAGGGCATGGGTGATTTTTTTTTCTGGGAGGCATTAAGGCAGAGAGTCCGCTTTGCTCTGAAAAGCACCTGAGATACCCTCATGTGGAATACGAGGTGTTGCGATTTCACAGTATAAACCACCTGAGAGGAAAAAAAAAAACCCCACCCAAACCAAAACCACAATGCTGCAACGCTTTTTCCCCTTTAAAGTTTGTTATTATTACTACTACTTACCTGGACCCACCGGGAGCGCCGGGTCCGGCCGGCAGGGGGCAGCAGCGGCCCGTGACGGACCCGGGATGGGGATGGGGGTGCTGGGGGGGCCGGGATGGGGGTGCTGGGGGAGCCCGGGATGGGGATGGGGGTGCTGGGGGAGCCCAGGATGGGGATGCTGGGGGAGCCCAGGATGGGGATGAGGGTGCTGTGGGAGCCCAGGATGGGGATGCTGGGGAAGCCCAGGATGGGGATGGGGGTGCTGGGGGAGCCGGGATGGGGATGCTGGGGGAGCTGGGATGGGGATGAGGGTGCTGGGGGGGCCAGGATGGGGATGACGGTGCTGGGGGGGCCGGGATGGGGATGCTGGGGGAGCCGGGATGGGGATGAGGGTGCTGGGGGGGCCGGGATGGGGATGCTGGGCGCCCCAGGGGATCCAGATACCGAGGAGATGCACCTGGTTTCCCACAGCCTGGCTCCTGGTGGCCGCTTGTCCGTCCCATTCTCCCCCGGCTGGGGTTTGGGCCGGTTCTGCTGCTCCGGGGCTCTGCTTGTCTTGAATTCTGTGCCCTCAGCTCAGGGATAGCAAAAGAGCATCAAATTCTTGCTGGTTTATGGTCTCTGGTCTTCGAGGCTGCGGAGCCAGTCCCAGGAGAGCAGGCTGCCTCTCTTTCACGGCTGGTTTGAATAGCATCTGAAGATTTTAATAAACACAATTAAATGATTTTGAAAGCTTAAGTTGGCTGTATTTAGAGAAACACAAAAAGCAAAGAGGAATGAAAAGCAAGCTAGATTTCAAGAAAACTGTCAAGTTCACCTATATTTTGGGGACCTTTTAATTATTTTAAAAACATACCTCGAGGTCCCCACTACACTGGTTGGGTGTTCTTGAAGTAAAAATCTTTTAGATTGAGATTTAAATGGATAAAATATTTGATCCTTATCTCTGATTAATTTTACCTGCATCAAGAGAGTTACTGAACAGGATGGGAAAGAAAAACAGCAATTCCACTGGAAGACACTAAAGGAATTACTGTCTGGCAGGAACTGAAAAGTAACAACCTGAGCAAGAACAGCTAATTAGCCTGACACTCGAAATGCCTGGTGCGCCTCCGACCCCTTCGGTAGCTTGAGTGTTGCGAAGGGCACAAATGACCTAATCCCTGGAAGCAAGCCATGGCTTCCCAGTAAAGGAGCGAGATATTATGGGATGCAGTAGGTAGCTGCGAGGCTTTGAGCGGCCAGTGCTCTCACCGTGGAAAATTATAGGTCGAGCGCCGTCCCGCTTACTCTGCTGGTGGTAGTTCTCTTTCTGCTGGCGTGCAGGAGCTTTCAGAGAAGACACAGGTTTCCTGTTCGCTGCACAGGGTATAAGGAGCAAAAGTGATGCCTGTTCCAAGTTACTTACCCTGGGAAACAAAGGTCTTAACGAAGGGAAACCGGAGCACTGTCTGTGGCATTACATCGAGCAGATGTCTTGCCGGACGCTGACCACAAAAGCCTAGGTACAAATCCAGTCAGCTGTGGAGTGGTTTATCATCTTGTGGCCACAACAGACTGACAGGAGGTGCCAGCTCTCGTGCACAAACACTTTTCATTTACTCCTGCCCGACACGTTCAAGGATTTAGTGGGTGCTGATCACCAAACTTCCACCTTAGCAAGCGGGGCTGACTCAGCTACAGCCCTGCAGAGCTCCCAGCAAAGCAATTGCACCAGCTCAAAGAGCAAAACCAAACCAAGTTCTTTTATCTGACCAACATCCATCATTGCATTTCACAGTATTACTGTGGCTCAGTGTCCAGAGAAACATGCAGGCAGTTAACGCTGAAAATGCCATCATAGGTTAAACACAATCTTTCAGTGCCAAGACCTAGAGTCAGTACCTTATAACTGAACAAAACATCCAGCTCACTCAAACACAGTGCAAGATCTGAAGCGAGACCTTGGTGGGATCTGCCATCCTCTAGCTGGGCCCTCATGGGGAAGGACACAGAGAAACAGCCCCCAGCTATTTTCTGCTTGGGATAATTATAGTATCAAAGGCTGAACCAACAGGTTCTTTAGCAAGGAGATTCCCTGCAGCTTGCGAGATACAGATATCAAAATACCCCACAGATTCACAGCTCAGGTTTCAGGTGACTCAGAATAATATTGTGCCTTATAATAATTTAATGTAATTCCTTGTTCAAGCTGAAGAACTCAATTGATAATGACTGCCTATAAAAGTTAATAGCAGGCTACATTAAAATGCTTGCAGGATTATCTCTAGGCAACTGCAACAATATATTACCAGCAGAACCATCACCAGCCCTTAGGCTTCACAGGTGGATTCCTGTAGGCCCTATTTTCCGAGCCCGAACCAGCCTGGAGAGCAGCACAGTGGGATCTCTCGCCCCGTCCCTGGGGCACAGCAACAAAACCAGAAGCCGACGTGCCGGGGGAGCCCCGGAGCCCCCCATGGGCAGCCACTGCCGGGTCTGCGGCAGCCAGAGGGATGCTCGGACTCCCCAGAGCCCTCCTTGCTGAGCAGGGAGGTTTTGGTCCCCCCATCCCACCGCCCCCGCCCGTAGGTGCCGCACGGCATCATGAGTCCGCTCACCAACAGCCCGCGGTCCCACTCACCTCTGGATGCCGCTGTCCCGGGTCTCCAGCAGGACCGCGGGACGGGTGGGATTGCGGGTGTCTCCAGCTGGCAGGACTGGCTGCCCTGGCTCTGTCACCGAGACCCTGCTGTCCTCACAGCCAGGTTCAGCCGAGGTGACTTGCCCAAGGGCACCATGGAGAAAAGGCTGGTAGAGTTCCTCCACTCAAGCCTGAGCAGCTTCACAGCAGGGAGTTGAAAGAGCAGGATGTAAATCAGGAATGACTAATTGCTACTCAACATGGCTGCCCTAAACCTCTCTTTTCCACTGGCTCCTTGGCCACCAGACCTCTCCTCGCCTGGCTGGGAGCAGCCAGGAACAGCGTGGGCACGGGGTGTCATCCCCATTCCCGCTGCCCAACACTTGGACACAGTCCCCCAGTTCCCTCCAAACAGGATGTTCCTGCCCAAATTCAACTACCGAGGGTTTCAAATAAATAAATACCTGCTGCTGCCTCTGTTGGGAAAAGACAGACATCAGAGCAGACCAAGTGCTGTGCAAGGTGAAAGCAGCAAATATTTGCTTTGCCATTTCTGCACGCACATATCCAAAGCTTTTAGCGCCTTGAGAGAACCAAGGTGAGCAGCATTGCTTTGAGCAGGTAGAAGCCCATTATTCAGTGAGAACATATTCCCAGGATAACCCTGGCTTGGCAGACCTAAAGACTGAAATAGTAAGTTAGTGCATATAGATCATCATTTACTGAGCGCAAGCCTTGATGCACCTTTCTAGGGAAGCTCTAATTTATTATGCATTGTCATTAGCTGCAGCAGGCAGCAGGGCCTTCATTAGAGTTAGAGTTAAGGTCTGTTTTGGCTGCCTCATCAGCATCAGTGAACTGCGTCCCTGTGAGGTTTGATACAATTTAATTAACCTAATTAAAAGCTCTGATTGCAGAGATGATTGGGGTAGAGCCAGCAGCAACTGCATATTTATAACGAGCTGGAAGGTGTGGGACTGGAGCCAAATGATATGCATCTCTAATGAGCTGGTGCTATTGAAGTGTGGATTTGAACACTAACATTTATTTTTGGCAACAATGGCCAGTTTATCTTCGTGATAGAAACGATCATGGCTTGATTGTACATAGCAGGGAGCTCGGCACTGTGCTCCCTGGGCTTCTCCAGCTCAGCAGCAGCCCCACACAAGCACCCCACAACGCAGCTGCTCCCCCAGTGCCCCCGCAGCACCCCCACACGTGGGCAGACACAGCACACACTGACCCACAGCCCCGCATCGCTCACACCCCCACCTGCCAGACAGCACGCACAGCGTGCACAGACCCCGCCTGCGTGCCGGCAGCCCCAGGTGAGCCCGGTGGAAGATGCCAGCAGCCTTTTCCTCCCGAGCCACCTCCTCCAGCCCTCCCACATCCCCTCCGCCCTCTCCCGACCCTCCTGCCCCACAGCCGGGCTGGGCTCCCAGGACAAGGAACCTGCCTCCGTTACTCCTCCAGGCATCAAATACCCCATGCCCTAATCTTCTGTTGAGGACCAGCACACTGATAACAAAAAGCAGGCTGGAGAGGAGAACCATCTGCCTGTGCCCTGGCAGGGGCATTAAGGCTTCTGCTGCCCTGGCTGACTGGGGCAGCACTTGCACCTGGTTCACCCACCAGAACCTTTTCTCCTGTTTAAAGACAGAGGGGCTGTCAGCTCCTTGCAGCTCGGACCTCTGCAGGGTGCTGGGTCAGATGTGGGGGCTCCTGGCAGCCCAGGTTAGGAAACCTGCGTTCCTGGGCTGCAGCTTGATGGAGGAGACGGCAGTGACCTTTCCCTCTCCACATTTAAAGGCTACAAACCCCACTCAGACCCTAGACAAGATGTGCCACCAACTCTCATCCCCCAGGACCCATGGGCTCGGGGTCCAGCACGGCCAGCAGCAGCAGCTGCGGGATGTCCCAGGGGTGCTGGGTGGCCAAAGTACGGCAGCAAGTCTGCCGAGCCACTTGGAAAATTTGATCCATGCTAATTACGCTGAAAAAAGCCCTTCTGATAACGAGTATGAAATGGAAGCATAGATAATACTCATCTCTGAGTGCCATTAATCTTTAAAACTGGAACAATAAGTGAAAACACTGCAGGGCATATGAAGCAAGGTGTGATTCACATCTGCTCCTCCGTGGCCGCCGCCTGATTTATTGGCACAAAGCAACTTTCCTGCACTGTTTCAACAGAGCCGCATTACATAACACCATGGACTGTTTTTCTTGCCCCCATCAATCAAAGTATCTCCTCATTTTTAAAAAATAATCTGCTGTCCTTCCCTGGTACAGCTTGGGAGGACAGGAGTCAAGTCCCCCAAACCCAGGGCTCAGTTCTCTTTCAGCCTGGCTGTCATAACCGCCCGTGACGCAGGGATGAGGCTCCCCACTCAGCAGGACAGGAGGGTCCCCAGGGCTGCTCTGCGTCCCGCAGACAGCGGCTCCTTTTCCACCCCCGAGTGCAGGCACCCGCTGGTTCCTCTCCTGGCTCCCTAAGCCAGAGCTCTCCAGGTTCTCTGCCCCCCAGACTTACCGCACCTGTCCTCACATTTGATGCCTTTCATTTTCAAGTGGCTCTCTCTGGGATTCGCTTTATTTTATTTAAATTGTGGATTTGCTGAAGTGACCTTTTAGCTGCCTCTGAGGAGAGGTGGGCACCTGCTTCCCGCTGCAGTCCCGGGTAGACTGCTGACCTGCGGCTTTGAACAAGTTCAAAGCATTGCTTGCCTTTTGGCCATACCCCTCAATATAGCCTTTGGATGGATTTTTCTCCCACACTCCTGAAAAGACATCATCAGAGACACTTCCCCTCACAGGCTCTCTAATATTTACACTGACTTTGTGAACAGTTAATATATTCCACCTTTTTTTTAGCCTTTTAAAAGCACACGGGGGAAGTGGTGACTGCTGCATGCAGGCTGCCTTGGAAGGCTGGGGGGACAAACAGATCTGGAGGGGAATGCAGGCTGCTCTGAATCACACGCACTTGCCTGCAGCTCAAGGCAGCATCCTGGGGCAGCCGCAAATCTGGAATGGCCCTGCTGAGTCCCACATCTCCGGCTGCAAAAGAGAGACAGTCCTTAAAACCTTCCTCCCAGTACTGACTAAGCCAAAAGCTGATCATCTTGTTAGTTGGAAGACAATCCAAATGCAAAACACAATGCTTCTAAAAACTGTCCCGTAGATTGCCAAGCATCTTATAAAGCCTGGCCATGGGCTTAACTATATCAAAATCTTATGCATGCTTTTTGCCAAAATCATTCTAAACCAAGAAGGCAGCAAGCAGCTTACAACCCAAAAGTGTCACAGATGTACTTGCAAATGTTTGTCCATAATTTTGTTGATTCCAGACTGCAAGTCCAGGAGGGACTGTCAGATCCTGTGTTCTGATCGCCTGCGTGCTGCCATCCACTGCATTGCACGCAGAGAGCCAAAACGGAGTCCTGCAGCTCAAGCTGGGTTTTGGCATTTCAGTGCTGAGGGGGCTGAGCCACAGCAGCCTCAAGCAGAGGCTCACCCAGCCCAGGGCTTCGGCGCCAGCAGAGAAATGCTGAGGGGAAAGACACCGGCGTGTTCCCAAGAGCAAAATCATGACCCCTGGGGCAGAGGAAGACAAGGCCTCTATAGTCCTTGGCATTTTCACTTGGACATAAATTTCTTCCTCGCCTCAAACCTGGTGAACATATATGCCATGGACAAAGGTGAGTAGAGCATAGCCAGAAATGTCGATGGATGCTTCAGGGTACCACTCCAGAGCGCGTGCCCTGTGCCTTGCTCCATGCAGTGTGAAAGGCCTCTGGGTAAGGTGCAACCTCCTGCCCCAACAAAATACATCAGGCCAACTGGGGCAAAAATCCTCTCCACTGTCGGAGGCGACAGGACACCGCCCCAAAGCAGGAGATTTGATTATAACCTGTACAAGCCGCAAGCGTTACACACCTGCTGAGGGCAATGCAAACCGCCCCGTTCCTGTCCAACACTGCAGGGGTGGCGGGCGAGCAGGGGTCCCCGGGCAGGTGGGACGCGGGGGGGCTGCGGGAGGGCTGGGGCACAGGGGGGACTGCGGGTGACACCAGGCTGGGGCTGGCCGGAGGTGGCCCCTTAGGTGGGCCAGCGATGACAAGAGCGGCGAGGCACACAGCTGCGCAGAGGGTCACATTTTTTCAGTCCGTGTTGCCCTTACAAACAAATGTCCCAGGATGCAGACAATAATGTTTTTATGAGACTTTAAATTCTAAACTCAAATGCTCTTTGTAGTGGACTAATAGCCAACACGTGGCCCTTCGTCTCATGCTGAACTTTTGTGGTCCTACAGGGGAAAAAAAAAGGCCCTGGTGAGCATTTACACTGAGCACTTTGTTCTCACAGATTTGTAGAGCAAAGAGAATAATGTATTGAGACTCTCAGCCCGTGCCAGTTTGGCTTCATTTGTCCTTCTGAACTTGCCCTGAGAGATAATGTTTCCTTCTAATCTGCTGCCGTCCACCTACAGCAAGGACCCAGTGAATAATTCTCCCAAACAAGCCTTTATTCTTAAGACTCTATCTGGCCCCAACCCTTTCTCCCCCTTACAGAGTAATTGTTGTGTTCATTACATGATAATAGCCCGAGCTGTATTCCAGCCCACACTTGCCATGGCCACACAAACAAGGTTCAGGCTGCACTGCTTTCAGGATAATGCGGCTCATTTGGCATTATTTGAAAGAATGTGCCAGGCATCTGAGTACCGGGCATGCTTACTTCGCCAGCCTGCCTGCGTCAGATCACAAGTCAGATACAGTGGCTTCTCTCTTCTGCAAGAAACCAGCACATCCTCCAAAGAGCTAAGGCTTTTTTTCCATGAACGATAATAAATGGCCGTTATACTCCCATGGGAAGAAGATACAAAGAAGAGGAAACAAGACTTATAAGTCTCTAGTTAATGTGACAAATCTTTTCTATTCTTTTCTGTTCAGGTACTTACATCACCCTTTCACAATGATATTCTAATAAACCTGTGTAAGCTTCACAAATTGCACTTTATATCTGTAGGAGATGGGAAGCTCCAGGGGATGAACAATGTATACATTGAATGTACAAGAAACCGATTATCCAGCCTGCTCCTGGAAATCACTCTCTGGGGTATCTGCAATGGGTGCCCCTCTGAAAATACCCAAGGGAGCTCCCTCTGCTGTAGAAAAATATTGGTAATATCAGCGCCGGCTTCCTGGTGCCTTTCAATGGGATAAATTTAAGCCAAGGTCAGATACTGTGGTCAGGCACTTAGAGGGGGCTTTGTTCCTAACTCTGCTCCTGAGCTTCAGAAACGGCTGAGGGTCACTCTCTGATACCTCCCAGGGAAGCTGGAGAAATTAAAGCCTCAGATCACACTGGGCTAAACCTCGGAGTTGGCTGACAAAGTGTCCCTTTGCTCAGGGAGGCTGTCTGACTGCAGTAATGACTCGTACTCACCGCTAAGTAATGGGTTAGCTCAGACTGACATTTGCATCGCATGCAAGCATCACACAGCACATGCCAGGCGCTCAGTCTGCAGGGACGTGGTTGTGCAGGGTGAGCACCTGCATGTATACGTGAGCACATACGTGTGCATGCAAGCGTATTTAGGAGCACGCATGCAGAGGTTTGTGTGCTGAATGCAATCTGGGCAGGCTGTTCCCAAACTAGTCCATGCACAGCAAGGGGGTTTCTCTCCAGGAAACGTGAAAAAAAAAAAAACAAACAACCTCTCACATGCAGGTTCACACCTGAGCACATATATGCAAAACAGACAAGCATCTGCACTACGCTTGACACTCAGTACAGGTACGAGATTGCTTACATCTCACCACAGTGGTGGAAAAAAACCCAAAAAGGCACTGAGAGAGGCTTGGCTTCCCCCGTCCTCGCTTAGCGCTGTGCGCTGCAGCCCCTGCAAACCCCTGCCCGAAGCGTTTGCACACACATGGGTACTCCCCAGCATCCCCACGGCTTGGCCTCTGCCCTGTTCCCAGGGCTGCTCCAGAGCTCGCTGAGCTATCAGCTACTGTGAAACTTCCCCGCGTGGGACAGCTTGTTCTGAGAGAGCCGGAGCTCAGAAAACCTGAGCAGGAAAAGCAGTGTCCTTTGTGTATCATGAGGCTGGACTCCTGCCAGATTCCTCTGCACCCACTGCCTCTATTAAACGCGTCAATCATTTCTTGGCAGTCCAAGCCCCAGAGAAGAGCTGAGAGGCAACTTCAGACAGTTCAGTTGCTTTCATTAAAGGGTGAAAAATACCTGCTGAGCAGGAGCCGAGAGCAGGGCTGAGCTCTGCCTGCTGGGAGAGCCGGGCTGCTGAACCCTTCCTGACGAGGAGGGGAATGTGGCAGCAAAGACAAACCGTGGTCACGGACTCTGCCTGCCTGTGAAATGCCCCCTGAAACCTAATGCTCAAAGACAGCCCGCAGAGCCTTGCATGTGGGTCTCGGTCTTTTTGGGTGACTGCAAAAGCAGAGCGGGAGCATCAAGGTGAAGGAGATGCAGGAGTGCCCATGGATGGCGATGCTGGGGCGGGTGGGCTGGGGATGGCTGCGATCCACCTGGGACAGAACTGCTCTGACAGCATCTGCTCACCTAGAAGGTCTTACCAGCCTTTGCAAGTCAACATACAGGGGCTGGAAGAGAATCTGCTCCCATTTCTAGAGCTGAACCCAAGGGAAAAGGCTGGGTTTGGCTCCCCACGCTCAACACCAGCTGCAGCGGGTGGGTGCTGGTGGGAAGGTGCCCTCGCTGTGGGGTGGCACCAGGGCAGCCGCGGCAGGGCCAGCAGTGCTGGCACCCAGGGAGCTCTTGGGAACAGAACAGGAATGTCCGGGTGACTCAAAGATTCCTGGCAGGGGCACAGCTGGTGCCGCCAAGCAGAGTGCAAGAGGGGAGGACTATCGGGCAGGGACCCTCTGGAGGAGGCAGCTCTGCTCTCCTCGTCTGCTGCTCTGCTGCTTCACTTTGCCTCCTCACGTGATTGCTTTGATCTTCACTCCAGGGGCTCACTGTTAAAAATTAATGTTTCATGGATGTTGCTGCCCATGGCTTGAAAAATGGCTTTTCTGTCCCAGGTAGGATCTCGCACCGACTCCTGAAGGACTGTTCAGCTCTGAGTTAAACAGTTGGGACAAATCCTCTTGGGCTCCTCGTGCCCTGGCTCAGGGCAGGAGGGGACCCCGTCCCACCCCGCAGAGCTGTCCTGAGTAGGGAGCTGTGACGGTGCCGCAGTGCCAGCTCACCCTGGCAGCCTCTGCCGGTCCCCGGGGCCATGAGCCGTGCCCGCAGCCTGGGCTCACCTCCACCGCCTCCTCCACATCTGCCAGACAGTGGCCACAGACAGGCTGCTGGGGCTCATTCCCTGTAATTAGCAGAAGGGCTGTGCAGCGTGCCGTGCCGTGCCCTCCATGCCCTCTCGACAGGCTTTCTGCCCAGGTTCCCTGCACCCAGGTGCCAGCAGCCAGGGGACAGCATCAGTTCTCTGAGCTTACAACAGAGAGTCCTGCCCATCTCTTGAGCTCCTCTCTGCCCAGGGAGCTGCTCAGGCAGAGCTGAGTCGGGTGTACAGCCGTCCCCCAGCCCGGGGCAGCGCAGCCTGGGAACGGTCCTCGCTCCTGTCCTGCCGGCTGTTTTGGGAGGGCAGGGATGCAGCGCCCGGGGCAGCGGGTGGGTGCAGCAGGAAGCCGGGCTTGCCAAGCTGGGTGTGTAGCATGTGGGGATGCTTGTCTGGGCTCCCAAAGCGTTTTCCAAACACTTTAATTATAGTGATTTATAGGGCAAAAGTGTGGGGGCGAGAGCTTGGGAAAGGCATTAGCAGGTTTGTTCCGAGGGCTCTAATCAGAGGTAGGAGATGGGAGGGAGGGAAGAGCACTGGGGCTGTACCTTGAACTGCAGCGTCAGGACAGGTCTGAGGGATGCAGAACTCCCAGCCGTGCCAGGGATGTGCTGATGGCATCTCTGAGGCCTTGGTGCGTTACGTGCTCCTGCAGGAACAGCCCCAGGACCTGTCCCCTGCCCTGCTCCCAAGGTCTGCAGCACTGAGCTGCAGGGGTCCTTCCCTCCACCAGCGGGGCACAACCCGGCTGCAGCCAGCCCCACGCACAGCACCGGCACAGCCCACGCATCCCCGCAACAGCGGAGGAGAAACATGAGGCCACGTGGCACACGGGGGTCTTCGCTAGATAGTCACCGGAAAACAACCAACAATTCAACAGCAACTCAGCGTTCTCCCTTTGTTGGTGTTATCTTGAAAATTAATAACCTCTCCTACTCTTGTTTTCTGCAACGTTGTTCTGTTAAATATCCACCACGTTACTGAGATACACGCAGACGCGCGTGCACGCACCCACAAACAGTTTTCTGCAGCTCCCTGGCAGGCAAAGAGCCGCTGGTCTCCGCACAGAAACAGCAGCTCCCCGAGCCCGGGGAGCCCAGCAGCCAGGAGAGCCCAGCGAGGCGGCAGAGCTCGCTCCAGACCTCGGCCCCCTCCAAGCCTGACTTGCTCTGAGGAGACTGCCATGCCTACAGAGTCCTCGTTACGCTGGAGGAAGCAAGAGAAATCCCGGGCTGCTGTCACGGCTGGTGGCAACAGCCCGGCGGGGGCTGCGGGGCCGAGCCGCGGTTCTCAGCTGGCGCGGGGACGCGAGCGGCGCTGGATGGTGGCTCTGACCCCTCTGAGCCACCGCAGGATGCAGCCCTGGCAGCGTGGCCAGAGCACATGTCATCCCTGCTGCAATCCCGCTTCTTGGCCTGTTTTCTGATAAATAACCTTTTCCTGTCCTTTTTGACACTGATGTTTATTGATGTCTGAAATCCCTCACAGCCAGGTCTGGCCTCAGTCAGCCGGGGTGCCCCGCGCATCCCACGGCCACGGCGCAGGAGCGGGGCGAGGGGCAGAGCTTCGCTTCGCTTCACCGGGACGCCCACGGCCTCCCTAACGCACTCGCTCCCAGACGTGTCAGGGTGGATGCTGGCAGCATCTCCCAGTGGAAACATGTCATTGAGGACAGAGTTTAAAAAAAGAGAGCGCTTTAAATAAACGTACCTCCGCTTCCCGAGGCAGCTGCTCCTGTCCGTGGAGGCAGCGCTGAGCATCTCCGTCCACGGCTCTATGCTGCTGGTCCTCTCTCCCGGGAGCACGGAGCAACAACCCCAGCGGTGAAGGGCTCAGCCGCGGGGTCAGCACAGTGTCTGTGGAGGACAAAGGCATCCGAGTCCACAGCTGCAGGATGCTCCCTCATTCCCAGCACCAGCTCAGAGCAAGGGCAGGAGGCACCAGCGGGAGGTCAGGACTCTGGGGGCCGAGCCAGGAGCTCTCACCTTAACTCCCATCCCAGGACATCTGCACTAAAACCACATGGACACCAGGTGGGAAACCACCCTGCCCTACCCAGGGAGAACTTGCTGATTAAGGGATAAGCAACCACTTCTCTACCCACAGGCTCACGTTATCACTTAATTGAATTCAATTGATTGAGAAGCTAAAAGCAGCTCTGGCTTAAAGCACTGCAGATGGTCCCTGGGAGCAGGGCAGCACACTGAACCCTTAAAAGCATTGGCATCAGGGGCAGACACAGTCTTGCTCTCCTAAAGTGTCTCACACATCATTATTATGAACAGGAACCAGGAGCAGGGCAGTTCTAGGGGAATATTATTTATCGTACTTCAAGCCTGCACAAACAACCTCTTGTTCTTGCCCTCTCTGCCCTCAGTGGGCAGCCTCTGCTCCCGCAGAGATTTCAAGGGAAGGAAGTGTGCATCTGCAGGGCGATGTGGGGGCAGCCTGGCTCTTCAGTGGTCTAACCACGAGCCCACACTGCTGGGAAAGGAGCCCAGAGACCTGCTGCCCAAACACAAGTTTGTATGTGAGAGCAGCTGCATCCAGAATTGCTTGTGAACCTGCACCCTCTGAGCAGTGCTGGAGAGGGGGAGATGCAGGAGCAGCCCTACCCCAACTGTCCCACATGAGAGAAAGTGGGCAGACACTCTGGGCATGGGGAAAAGATGGGGAGGGAAGCAATGGGCACCTGCAGAGCCTCAGCAGCTGCCTTCACTTTGCATCGCCATGCCCGAGAGCAGAGCTGGGCAGGGGAGCCAGCGCTTCCTCAGCAGCTGGTTGACAAGTCCCCGGGTGGGACACACGGCACTGACCGGGGCTGCAGAGCAGGGGCATCGCCGCAGCGAGGAACAGCACGTGCTCTGCAAACTGTTTCTTGGCACTAAAATGCAGGTAGCGGGTCCCAAAGCAGCACAGCAAGTGGCTCAGCACAGAGTAAGCGTCACTTGCACAGGGCCTCAGGAGAGAGGAAGAGGTGCCCCAGGCCAGCCCCTGCCCCATATCCCCTTAATGAAGCCATTACAGTTGGATTCTTTTTTCCTCAGGGAAGGGGTAGAATTTCTGCAAAAAGACAAGACTTCCTTTGTGGCCCTTGTGCCGGTGCTGGCAGGAGCCATGTTTGGAGCAATACATCATCAATGGAAGGTATCTAATGATATATTGCCCTAATACATCACCATAGCAACAGTGCTCTAATAATGTATTATTCTAATGTGTTACCCAAGCGCATGTTCTTCCCGATGATGTATGGCTGGGACGGCTGTGCTCTGCCAAGCCCAGGTGCAGCAAAGCTCTCCTGACTGCCAAACACCCTCCTCGGAGCGGGACCTGCCGCCGCACGGGACAGCCCGGCCGGCTGCAGGTGTGCTCACCCCTCCTCCTGCCACACAGCACGCCTCTTGTCGCGCTGGGGACTTCTCATCGCTGACGGTCACGTCACGCAGTGACAACGGTGTTTGGGACTAACCACGATTGTGGTCAACATGCCATTTCTGAGATGGCTGCTCAGACCGCGGGAAACAGGCTGCATCACGGATGTTGTGAAGGTGTCTCAGGCCCCACACACCCTTCTCCCTCTTCTCCCTCCCCACCAGCCCCCCCAGGCCCCATACCTTAACTCCAGCAACGGCCAGGACAGGACGTGCAGGGGCGAGTGTGGGACTGGGCACAGGGTGACAGTGCTGCAGAGTTTGCTTCCACCTTCACGGGAAAACCTCAGTCAGAGGTGCTGCCCTGGCAGCCCAGGGCAGGGGAACATCGAGGCTCAGGGCTTGGGCACCGCACACCTGGGCACCGCACACCTGGGCACCGCGGTCCTCCCGCTCCCCTCCGCGCAGCTGACGTACAGGGTCTCACTTGTGGAGCTCTGAAAGACAATTTGAAAAGCATTCCTTTCCTGGCATTTGAAAAGTTCAGAAGGGGATGCGATGGGCTGGTTTGTGCATTTCTCCAGCTCCTTCCAAGGTAGCAAGGCCATGCAGCACCCTGGGTTTGCTCGTTAACAATGAAAATACCAGCTGGAGTTCTCCTGCCACTCGTTACAGGGACGGCATTGTTTCCAGTTCACACTATCTTTTTGACCGTTCAAATGCCATTAATTCAGTCACCCCAATGCGTAGGACAGTTATCCGAAATGTTTTCCCAAACAGCTTAGTGACTATAGAGCAACAATTCATGGAATTGCTCGGGGACATCTGTGCAAAGCAACGCACAGCAAAGAGCTCGCAGCCAGCTGAATGGTCTCTGTGTGGACCCCAGATTCCACAGAGGAGCAGGGAAGCCAGCAGACAGAAAGACTGAATGAATGGCAGGAGAAATCATTTCATCTATGCAAATCCATGCCAAGCTCTCCGTGCAGCTGTTGTCAGCAGGGAGCTTCGCCCCCTGGACTGACATGTAGGGAGATGTTATTGTGCAGTGAGACGCTCCTTCTGCCAGACCAGCAGCCGCTCGCTGTGCAGGGATCGCATCCTCCGGTGTCCCCGGGGCCCGGATCTGCCACCCGCAGGCGGCTGGGGCGAACCCTCCCCGGCAGCACCGCACGCAGAGCCGGGCTCTGCAGGATGGCCCTCGCTGTCCCTCTGCTCCGATGCCCAGGACTTAGAAGCCCCCAGAGAGTGAAAGCTAATTACCAGCTTAAAGCTAATGACACCTCCTTGACCGTAGAGGAGCAGCAGCACCGCCTGGATCGACAGCTGCCTGTAGTGACTATAGCAGCAGCAAACGGTAACCCTGGGGACCTGGAGCAAAGCCTCGGGGTGACCTGGCAGCTCCCGCGGGGCAAGGGCAAAGTGGGACAGTGGCCCCTCCAAGCCAACCCTGCCAGCATCAGGCTGATGGAAACCAGAAAGCAGAGAAAACCTGAGAAAACGGGTCTCTGCAGTCTCAGGTCTCACACAAACGGGGGGATGAGGCACTTCAGAGACCCAAACCTGTGACACCCCAGAGCGGTGTCCCCTGGCCCGCGCGGAGCCGGAGCTCACACAGAGGCAGGAGCTGCTGGGTCTCCCAGGGCCGGATCAGACCGTGAGATGCAGCCGTGGCCCCGGCCGTACGTGCGGGTGGCGAGAGGCGCGGGACACCTCCCTGTGCTGCATTCGCAATGCTGCCGCACCGGGGCAGGTTCCAATCTCTCAACGTTTCAGGGGGATAGCAGTGACAAATTACAGCATCTGCAGCAGAGAAAAAGGAGACCAAAGGAGGAATGATTGTATTATCAATAACGTTTCCAATAGCTGACAGATGAGGACACCCAAGCGATTTTTAAGGTTTCAGTAGAAACCCTCCACATGGCAGCACAAAGGCAAAGCGAGAATTAATCCTGGGTCCCCGAAAGAAGTGCCCCAGGGACGGGCACAGCAATGCCAGCGGCAGGCAGAGAATGTGCTCAGCATCACGCTGTGGACAGCCCATTACACAGCAGACAAGAAGGGACCTTTTCCTTGTCCCTGTGGAGACAGAAGCAATCCTGAGAGCTTTCTGAGAGGGATGAACACACAAGACACGCTGCTTAATGGGATTCTTCCAAATCGCTGAGATTTTTCCCCACCTTCCCAACCCAGGACTCAGTGTGAATGCTTACTAAACAGTTTCTAGAAACAAACAGCTTCTTGAAAGCTGCCAAAAAAGCTCACTGCTTTTCCCAAAACTAAGATTAGGGAACATCAAGATCACCTCCTGATTCTTTGGGGAACTGAATCTGCACAACAGCCATCCTGTTTTAATGAAATACAAACATTCCCTTCAAAAGACAGGGTGTGCCCCCCCGCCCCGCGCATGGCGGGATGCACAGCTGATAGCTCTGTGATGCCATATGTCACACACAGCCTGGGAAACGCTGCCATGCTGGAGACGTAACAGACAACATTGTTTTGTGTTGAAAACTGGCAAATCTCCAGGCCGGGGTTTCAAGGGATAATTTGTAGATTGAATGTTAATGAATATTATTGTTGTTATCTGGAAAAGCTGTGCTGACTTCACTCTGCTGCCAATTGCACATCTCGATTTTTTTTTTTTTTTTTTTTTTTTTACCCCCTATACCACACAGAACGGGCAATTCCAGCACAGTTGATGATTCAGGAAGCCAACTGAAGGCATATGGGAAAAGGTGATCCTTACTGCCTGTGTCACACCCCCCTCAAACTCTGCTGCTTCAAATAACTGCTCGGTTACAAGATCATCGTTTCACCCAAGTCCCGTCCTGCAAACTCACCACCCCCAGCCCCGGGACCTGGAGGCCAGGAGCAAGCATCCGTGGGATCTTTACCAGCATCAATCTCTCCTTAGCTCTTTGGCTGTCGCAGCAGGCGGGGGCACCGCTGTCAGCTCTGCAGCCCTGCGCTGCACCCAGAGCTGTGACGGGGTTCCGGTCGTGGGAGCCTTTTTGTGTGAAACGTCAGCTCATGGAGCAGCGGCTTACCTGAGGAACCCGGCTGAGGGTGCTCCGGGCGCGGGCCGGTGCCCAGGGCAGCTTGGGGGGACCCTCGCCCTCCCCTCTGACAGGTGATGCTCTGCAACCCACCGTGATTTATGTGGCACTTGTACAATTGATGCGCTTTGTGCCTGGGGACACTTAAATGGTAGCTCTGTCATTAGTTTAAGCAGAGGTTAAAGGTGATCAATAACAAGGGTTTCATGCCCAATTGATCACCCCTTGCTATTTATTTCTGCCTTTTGCTTTCCATCCCGTGGTGCTTTTAGAAATAGTAATTAAAGACATAACAAGTGTTCCGCTAAGCAGAATATCAAACACTCCAGGTATCGATTCAATACTCTCCTCCTTAACGACGCTGACCTGTGCCTGTCCCCGGCACAGGTGAGGCTGGTCCAGCCTGCACGGCCGCTGCCCGCGGTGCAGACCCAGCGAGGGCCGCGGGACGGGCAGCTCGTACCCACAGCTCCAAGCCCCCCTGCCCAGCAGCCCAGCGCAGCTATTGCAGCCCAGCGCAGCTATTGCAGCCCAGCGCAGCTATTGCAGCCCAGCACGCAGAGCTGGTCCCGGTGCTGCCGTTTGGCTCTTCCACGGTGCTCGTCCTCAAAACGCACAGCGCGTCTGTCCTGCCGTGCGCTGCCCTGGGGCGGCAGGGTCGGGAACACTTTGCTCAGGCCGTGAAAACACCCGCACGCAGACCAGCGAGAGCGGCTCTCGCGGCCCCGCGGTGCGGCTGAGCCCAGCGCACAGAAACGCTCGTTCCACCGGGCCCCCCCGGTAAGTGTCTGCAAATCCACGCTGTCCCACCGCTGGCCAGGGAGCATCTCACGTGGCTGCAGCTCTTTTTGCTGAGGCCCTCTCAGCACTCCACAGAAATTAACCCTTGCAGCTTAAGGAAAGATTTAGTCCATCACTTCATGAGATGTAAAAACACTGGGGGTGGGGGGGGGAAACACCACCACAAACAAAACAACAAACAGGTCAAAACGTTTCTCACAGTCCTCAGGGAAATTGCGAGGGAATAAAATGCAGGAGCTCCACTACTGTTCTAGAGGAAAGTCTCCATTGCAGTAAATCTGAAAACCACCCTTCTGTACTACAGTTCTCTCACTGCCCGTACTTCTGCTGATCTACTTGAAAAGCCACCACTTCTTTTGTCTGTATTCAGGTTAGTCTCAAATATGATTGAAAAAACTGATCCAATTTAAAACTAATTATATATTTTAAAAAATGCATAAAGACATCTGATGCAATAGCCTGGCTTTAAAACTAATCCTGCAAATGACTGCAAGAGATGCAAACATTTAAATCAAACTCATTTCCCAGAGTTCTGGCTAGCTACAAGTTTAAGATCCAGCATAATCTCAGAGTCACTCAGCCCCCCGGGGTGAGTGAAAGGTACTGACACACACTGAGCTCCAGGTAATGAAAAACCACAGGACAAATCCCGCAGGGGGAAAAAAAAAAAAAATCTACAGTGAAATGGAAAAATACTCATTGGCTTTCTCATACCTTCGATTGAGCCCCTAGTGAGCAGCAGGCACTTCCACGGAGCATCTGACAACTCCTGTGCATATACACGATATCTGCAAGAAGGTTGTTGCGTGCAGGTTCATTCATTTACTTTCAAGGCACTCGGCTGCTACGGGTACAGCGTTACAGGGAGCCAAGCAGCTCCAGCCAGCGGTCTGCCTTTCCTAAACACGTTGACAGAAAAGCCAGCTTGGAAATATTGTGAAAGAAATACTTTTCTTTGGCTGTGGTGACCGCTGTCCATTTTGGCCTTAGAGCAGCTGCTGCAGGGATTCAAGAGCAAGACGACTTGGAAGAAGGATAATCTGGCAAAGTGATCGAAATGGGTGCTGAAGGTGTTGCACAGACGCCTTTGTTGGGCAGAAGGTTTCAAAAGAAAGGTGGTAAAGAGGAAAAAACCAATTAAAAATGCCTTCAAAGTTTGGCATGGACAGCATTCTCCTCTGCAGCAAGTGTGCTCAGCACCACATGAGCCAGGGCACCTGTGTAACTAAAACACCTTTGCAATGTTTACAAGAAATAACACCCATTCTGACCAATGCCAAAACCAACGTGATATCGAGGAACATGGAATATTCATGAGGTCTGATCTAACATGCACATTTTATCTTGCGTACAGTACCATATGCTTTAACGCTGCCTTTGCAACCTTGTGATTCCCGTGCACGGCGTGGCGGGTTGCATGGAGAAGCCTGGTCTTACTAGTTCAAATTGAAACCAGGGGAACTTTCGTGGGTAGAGTTCACACAAATGACAAAGGAAAACACCCGATTAAGCGCAGTTGGCCGTATTTCTACTTCTGTGCGCAGGTGAGAACTGTGTCTGCACACACGTACTTACACTCACCAACAAATAACAAGTGGGAGAGATGCTGAATGCCCATAAATCAGCTCTGCAAAGCGCAGCGGGAGTTCAGGACAGACGTAATGAGCTCCTTCTCTGCGTGTTTCCTGTGTACACACATACATGTAAACCAGAGGGATGACGTTGGGCAGAGCCACATCGTATCACTGCTGTAAGCCTGGAGAAATCCTGATCTTTGGGGCTGCCCATTTCAGGAGGGTCTGTGGGGCCAGGTCTCTCTAAGCAGCGATATTAACCTTAGCAAGACCAGGCACTTTCACCTATGGGCATGTAGCAATTTCAACCAAAACCAAACCAGCCCCGTCACATCTCAGCTTGCTCCTGCCGCCGCATCCCGCTGCGGGCAGCACCCGTCCTCAACACACACCACCTGCTGCAAGCACCGGCTCAAGAGGTTTTTTGGGCAGAATGTACTAATTTTAAACAACCCAACTGTAAGAAACAATACAAGGCAGCTACAAAGCAGCAATCACACAGTTGTGGACTTCTGCCCCGTGGGCACAAGCCAAGCCTGTTTCCAATACCTGTGAAATAACAACATCGAGCTTTCCCGGGGCTGATCCAGCACCAACCAAACAACGGTAGCATTAGTATAAAATTAAAATAGAGGCAAACAACATTAGCACAGAATTAAAATATGTGCTCAACCAGACGGTGCTGAAATCTCTGTGTGTGGGAAAGAGAGCGAGCAGGGATGGGCAGAGTTAGGAACAAGATTCCAAGGTGTTAACACCCACCGATGCTCCAAATTTACATGAAAAGAGATTGCAGTGTTTCAGGTGCTGCTCTGGCCAGTTAAGGGACCGTTTGCATTGCCAGCACTTTGCTGGGATCAGGCTCAGAGTGGTCAGTTTGCAGAAGAGACCAGATTCTGTTGAAAGCATAAGATGAATACGGCATCAGTAATGACGCGTGACTGTGCCTTGCGCGGCACACTGCTGTGCTATGGTCACTTGTGCAGTTATTGGAGCACTCCCTGCTCTTGCAAGTGACAGCAATAATGTTCTAAGATATCTGAAAAGAAAGCTGGATTCTGGAAGACCACGACCTTTCCCTAAGCACACAGGAAAGCTGAGCAGCAACTGTCCGCTTTTTAAAAAATAAGAATGTAAGCGATATTCTGCTGAATATTGCCTGGCTTACAAAACACAGGAATTCCCCAAAACTGCTGCCAGGCACTTTATAAAGACAGCAGCATTTGGAAAGCGCAGATGCCCTCCCGAGTACCCGAGGGCTGCTCCGCTCGCACCACGCGGGGTTCGCCCGACGCCAACGGCCCCAGCCGGCCAGAGACCCCCCCGGCTGCCGCTTCCCCTCCCCTCAGCACCCCGAGATCCGACCCCCCGTCACCGGGCGGGCACCAGGACACAGCGAGCGCAGCCGGTGCCGTGGAGGGACCAACCGCAGCCCAACGCGGGAGCAGAAGCTGAAGAGCATCTCCCGGGGCCAGGCTGAGCTCCGGCAGCTCCCTTGGGGCACACGGAGGGATTTCACACCAGTGCAGACCCAAACCCCTCCGATCCCAGTAACACCTGCCATTCCCTTATCTACACCTCCTACTTTGCACATTCTACTATTTACTTTGCGCACTGTTCAATAACTATTTGTACGTCTGCTTTAATGCACCAACATCACGGTCCTACCTTTGTGTGCGTTACTCCTGACGCAGTGTTAGGAACTCACACTTTAGTGAGAAATAACCATCACCAAAAAAATGGGAAAAAAAAAAAAAAGCCT
Organism: Caloenas nicobarica; assembly: GCF_036013445.1. Lineage (NCBI taxonomy): Eukaryota > Metazoa > Chordata > Aves > Columbiformes > Columbidae > Caloenas > Caloenas nicobarica. Next base: position 2,745,634 of record NC_088267.1, on the reverse strand, counting down.
CCCTCCAGGAATTGCTATTTAATCCTTGACCAAGAAAACGTACGAGTTCTTCTAAGAAAGGCAAACCTTCGGGGCATTTGATTTTTAGAACAGCTGAGAACTGCGGCACTGCAGAAATAAGATATATAAAGTGTATTTTATTTTTGCTGCTCAACAGCATGAAAGAGCTAACGCGGCGGGGCTGCCAGCGCCTTATACAATCTGACAAACCGAACAACCCAAGGGTGCTCATCCTCCCCAGCACTCACAGCACATCTCATCCATTAGGAGAATGCAATGTGAAAACTGACCCTTTCCTCTAAGTATCGATATAAACACTGCTTGCCAGCCAGGTTAGTTCAGAATGAAGAGGCTACTGAAATCGCTCCTGGTATAAAAACGCAGTACAATTAATCATTCAATGCAAGCAAGAGTTTGTTTTCTTTAAAAAATAAAAAATAAAACCTCTTTTGTTCACTTCTGACTTTGTTTCTTAAAGCCTGACTGTCACACAGAAATTCTTAAGTAAAGGCTGCAGAGTTGCAGCATTACCAAACATTAGACACAATGGTTCTTGTGTCTGAAACACACAAAAGAATAGCTAAGAAAAGATTATCAGAGGTGAAAATTAATTTAAATGCTTCCATGATACATTGACTCAAACCCTTGAATCATCATGCTCCTTTACTTTTTCACTGGAGTGTATCATCTAAGCTACTGCATCGCTCAGTTATTTAAAAGTTTGTAAATATTCAGTAAATACAGCAAAACTTTTGGAATTCAGTATCTCTACAACAGCCCTACAATTATGTGCTTCTCTATAAAAAACCAGCCACATTACAAAAAAGGAAGTTAAGTCTGTAAGAAAAGCTGACAAAACCCACAATACGCATTGAATCCTTTAAGTGAGATTTCTCATTATGCTCTGCATGCCAAGGAAAGTTATTAATACACTCAAGTGCAGCATTTTCTAGCTTATTTGTACCACAAAGCAAACCATTTCTTTACATATTTATGAGCATCAAACATAGTATTTAATGAAATAACTGCTCAAAGTGACTTTAAAATATCAAAAACCAGTTTACTAGAATTTTGAATGAGAACTTAATAGTTTTGTATTAGCTGATGTAGAATAGCTACCTTTTAAGAGACATTGAGAATGTGATAACATTATCTATTGCGAAGGCTTCATTGCTTAGGCAAGTATTAAACACCCCCCCCAAAGGCACAAAATGCAACAAAATCACAGTGAAGACAAGAATTTTCATGTATAAACTTTCAAGTGTAAGTTACATTTCATATGTTAAAAATTTATATATATAGAAAAATAATTATCTATGAATTCCTACACAGGATGCAGTGCTGTCATGAGAAAATCCCTTTCAAACCTGCTGTTTTCACAGCATATAATTTGTATCAAGACTAAAGCAGGGAAACTAGCGAGTGCCAGATGTTCAAGAACATTGGTAAGTTCTCTGCCAAATATGAAGTAATAATTCAGTGCTTTACTACTAGATTTCAAGTCTTTCATCAGTGCAAGAGCTCCGTCTACATACATTGCAAAAGTTGTGCCAACAGACAGAATACTGCAGGAATCAAAGTAAAAGCAAACACGATCCTCACAGGTGACTTTTCTTGACATTTGCTGGAAGGTTTACAGTAGACACACAGGCTGATCTTCCTAGAAATAGAGAATGCAATAACTACATTTTCAGCCTTTCTTGGCACAGCCACAAAATACTGGGGCATGAAACCATGAAAGGGAAAACTGGTGACATCAGAAAGCCTGAGAGTGGTTTGAGCGGAAAGCAGGAATCTTCTCAGCGATACTACTGCACATTTGCTACTTCTGCAATAAGCGAGTTCAGTTTAGAATGTTTTCTGCTCACGCTGCAAAAAGTTACATTAAGATCGGTAAAACACGGTAGTACCACAAACAAAGCTCCAACACCTGGCCAGCGCTCCCAAGTTCTGCAGAACGGGTTTGGGGCTGTTCGCACGTGTGCAGACACAAGTGCATTAAGCGCAACGAAGAAGTTTCGCCAAGGTGCAGTTAACGGCAAACGCTACCGGGGAGCAACGGGGCGTCCCGGAGGTACCGGAGCCCCGGGGGGCCCGTCAGCCGCCGGCGGTCGCTGCAGGGGGGGACTCGGAGGGGCCCCGGGAACGAAGCGCCGCGACGGAGCCGGCCCCGGCCCGCAAAGACCACACGAGACCGGTTCCTGGGTAAATGGTTTATGTAAGTAATAAAATATTTACTATAACATAAATAGAAACGTACCCTCGCAGTCTACATTGGTTTTGCAATAAAGATACAAACAAAACCCGAAACCCATGGGGATGGACCGGACCGAACCCACCAACGGGAGGGAGAGAGCTCCGCGCACGGTTAGAAAATAAATAGAAACGGGCCGGGAAACGATATCGAAACGTCCTCCGGGACAGCCCGGGCCGGGCGGAGCGGGGACAGGGCGGGCCGGGCCGGGGCCGCCCCGGCGGCCACGCGAGGGAGGGAATAAATTAGAGATCGCAAACCTTTGGCTACTGCTGCTGCGGCGCGCAGGGCGCCCGTGCGGGCGAATAAATACAGCGCGGGGCGCGCAGCGGGCGCGGCCGGGCCAGTCTGAGGAATAAATTAAAGCGCATCTCCCGCCGCCCGCGCCCGCTCCGCCGCCGTCGGGGCCGCGGCGGGGCCGGGCAGTCACTGCACGGCGCCGGGCAGCGCGTGGTGCAGCGGCGACGTGTCCGCCTGTGCGTAAACGTCCTCCATGGGCGGGTGCGGGACCCCGGCCGGCGTCATGCGCTTCTCCTTCTGCCGCCGGTTGCAGAACCAGACCCGCACCACCTCCTTCTCCAGCTGCAGGGAGTCCGCCAGGGAGGTGATCTCGTGCGCCGAGGGCTTGGGGCACTTGAGGAAGTGGTTCTCCAGGGCGCCCTTGACGCCCACCTCGATGGAGGTGCGCTTCTTGCGCTTCCGGCCCTGCGCCGCGATCTTGTCCAGGTTGGTGGGGCTGCCCGTGCTGGAGTCCGTCTCCTCCAGCCACTTGTTGAGCAGAGGCTTCAGCTTGCACATGTTCTTGAAGCTGAGCTGCAGCGCCTCGAACCGACAGATGGTCGTCTGCGAGAAGACGTTCCCGTAGAGGGTGCCCAGCGCCAGCCCCACGTCGGCCTGCGTGAAGCCCAGCTTGATCCGCCGCTGCTTGAACTGCTTGGCGAACTGCTCCAGGTCGTCGGAGCTGGGCGCGTCCTCGTCCGACGGCTCGGGCGGCCCCAGCGGCGGCGGCGATGCCGCCAGCTCGTGTGCGCCCGCTTCCTCGGCGCCCAGCGGGTCGCGCAGCCCGTGGTGCAGCGCCGGCGCCGGCGGGCCCAGCATCCCGTTGAGGCCCGCGTAGGGCTGCGCGTAGAGCAGCGGCTGCCCCGACGGCGGCGACATGGGCGGCAGGTGGTGCGCGCCGCCCTGCGCCCAGCCGCCCGCCGCGCCGCCCGCCGCCGGCTGGTGCACCAGGTGCGGGCGGTGGTGGAAGGCGGCGGCGGACAGCTCCTCGCGGGGCCCCGGCGGGCCGCCCTTGGCGTGCTCGGCGGGCGGGAGGTGCGCGCCGCCGCCGCCCCCGCCGCTGCCCCAGTCCGTGCCGGCGCTGGGCAGCCACTGGTGGTGCGCCAGCCCGACGGCGTGCCCGGCGGCGGGGGCCAGCCCCTGCAGGTACTCGTGGTGCATCATCTTCTGCACCTCGCGGTACGTGGTGCCCTGATGCAGCCGGTCCCCGTCGGGGTGCATGAGCGCGGCGCTCCGCGGCAGGTACTGCGCCGTGGCGGCCATGGCGAGTGCGCCGCTCCGCACCGCGCCGCGCTTTAGAGCCGCGCGCCGGGGCGCCGTGCTGCCGCGCGCCGGCCCCGCCCCCGCGCCCCATTGGCCCGCCCGCCGCCGCCGGCGGCCCGCGCCGCTCCCCCATAGGGCGCCGCCGGCACGGGGCGCCGCCCCGCGCTCCCCGCCACCATTGGCTGGCGGCGGGCGGGCGCTGCCGTCGGATTGGCCGGCGGACGCGCTCGGCGGGGGAACCCGCGTGCGCCCGCCGGCGGGGCGGCCGCCGATTGGAGGAGGGCGGTTCATTGATGCCGAGCTGCGGGCGGCCGCATGGCGCGGGGCCGGCGGGCGCGGGGGCACGTGCGTGGCGTGGCGGGGCCCCGACGGACCGGCCCGGCCGCAACGGCACCGCACCGCTCGGCACCGCACCGCTCGGCACCGCACAGCTCGGCACCGCACAGCTCGGCACCCGCACAGCTCGGCACCCGCACAGCTCGGCACCGCACAGCTCGGCACCGCACAGCTCGGCACCCGCACAGCTCGGCACCGCACAGCTCGGCACCGCAGAGTTCGGCACCGCACCGCTCGGCACCGCACAGCTCGGCACCGCACAGCTCGGCACCCGCACCGGGCTGGGCTCTGGCAGTGTCTCCCCTCTGCCCGGTGGCTTTGGGCTGCTGCAAAGCAGGTGGGAAGCGCAGCCCCCCGCAGCTGCTGCAGCGTCCTTTGCCGATGAACCCTGTGGTAACCGAAAGCTTCTTGACATGAAAAGCCCTGATCTAGCTTTCCTGTAAACTCATCCCCTGGGCCCTGGGAAGGTTGGAGCTCCTTCCTGGGCACCCCGTGGGATAAAGCACTGAGAGCCAGGAAAGGAGAATCTGAGATTGGGTGTCATGGGAAATGTGGGTCTTGGAAGCAGCCTCAGAGCCAAGTCTCTGAGCTGGTTTGAGGGTTGGCACAGGATAAAGGGTGGAGGAGTTTGTGGGAAAAGACAATGACAACAAGCAAAGGATGTGTCTGGCAATGCTGGGAGAGGGGCAAGGGACACCTTAATTAACTCAGCTCCAGACTTCTCTTGGGGCTTGAGGCCCAAAGTAAATCAGGATGGGCACCAGGAACATTAATCACTTCTGAAAATTAATCTTCGCCTCTGTGCTCCCATTTTACAAATGGGAGCAGAGACAGTGACCTTTGCCAAGGGCTTGGGTGAACAATGGACCATCGGATCAATACGTGTACGAGTGTAACATGTCAATGGCCACGCTCAGAGGCCCTGCTCTCTTCCAGGTGACAGGAGACGCCAGGGCAGACGCCGCCCGGTGCAAACCCACCTGGCATGGGCACGACGGTGGCTTGCAGGCTGTGCTGCGTCAAGCCCCTGGTGCTGCAGGTGAAGGCGCTGCCCACACACACCCCAGAGGTGCCTGACGTGTGATCGCTCCCATTTGGCGCACACCAGACCCTTCTCCCGGTTTGCCCGGCCCGTGGAACTGCTGGTCGCGTGGGATCGTGCCAGGCTGGAAAGGTCCGTCTGTGCTCCAGGCTTGCAGCAGGCGGGGTGACAACACCCGACCCAGCAGGAACTGCTGCTGCCCTTCAGCAGCCCAGGGCCAAACTCGGCAGCAGGATCAGCACCTGCCCACGGCGGGGGCTCAGGCAGCAGGTCAGGGGGCTGGGGAAACGCCGGCCCTTGTTCTGCTGAAGCACACAATGAACAGCCACAAGTGAGAGACCTTGCTGCTGGCAGGCTCAGCTTTGCACTGTCCCAGCCCAAACTGACAAGTTTGGGATTGAACATCTGCATTTTTGGCCATGGAATGATGTGCAATTGGTTCTTTTCACTCAACCCAGTCTCTCTTTTCAAGTATACAGCCCTAGAAAGAGGCAGGACTTTGCAGGAGAGACGGGTTTCATAGATCATGGAGCATATTTCATTAGGAGAATAATGGTCTCCCTTTTTTTTCTGAGGAATCCTTTGCAAACACTGCATACGTTTGTAATGAATATAACCTTTCAGATGATTCAGTGACATGGTGTAAAATATCACACTTGGTTAAGCATTTTCTGTATATTTTTTTCTGACCTAGACTCATATTCATGTCAACTCTCCATGATGCAGTGCCATAATATTCAAATTTTTGGTAGCCAATTGCTTTTGATATTTATATCCATTTTTAAGGGAATCACAATGAATAAATGTGCCCAGCTCTAACTTATGCAAAACAAGCAGTGTGTAAATCAGTAAATCATTAGTAGAAATGAATCATTTCCAAAGGCTGAGGACTGGATTGCGTTTCAAACTTTAATCTGTTTATGTATTTCAGAAGTCAGCAAAGGAGAAAACACATCCTATGTGATAACTTAGGTCCGCGTCACAGAGCATTTACACGGTAGTATTGGAAACAATCTTTTCATACCAAGGCATGGTGCGCAGCTTGTGCTTTAGCCTTGTTTTGCTTAATAAAAGTTGAATTTAAAGACTGGAAACAGCAAGGAACAGAGGAAGATGAGAAATCCTCGTGGAACACCTTCCTCAGCTCTTCAGGAGTCACCTGGTTCCAAGCACTGAGGGTACTCAGGAAGTGAAGCTGCTGTTTCCTCTGCAGCGTTTGCACCGTGAGCTCCATCCACAGCCGGGGAACAGCCAGCGCGGCTCCTCCGAGCACGGCGGAACGTGCTCATGTCTGCATCTCCCGGATCCGCAGGTTTGCACCGTTTCTGCAAAGACACCAGCGTTATCTGTCTGCTGAGAGGAGCCCCAAAGTCAAGTCTTCCCAGAGGAAACTCCTTGTGTGTGACGCTCCCCTGAGGAGAGGCGGCATTTCTCAACATTTTTAGCATTTTGTCTAAAAGTCCTTCGTCTAGGACTAGAGCACAGATAACATATTTTTACAACTTTTTTTGAGGGCCGTGTCTTTTGGCAAAATATTATTTTTGCTTTGCGTATCTACATTTGCAGAATTCTTCATTTAGTGAGTGACAATTAACAAGTTAGTGGCTTGGGCAACGGTTATTCTACCCATAAAACTGGAGAGGAAGGGAAATGGAGAGTGAATTGTGGGGAACAGTAATACAGATGTGCGAGGTCTGTGCACTATGATTAGCCTTAGTCATATGTGGTCCTGTAATTATTTGAAAATGCTCCAGAAATTTGTTCTCACAAGGCCAAAATGAATGCAACAAGAGCTGTTGTGATCTTTTATTGAATCAATGCAATTTAGATTAGGCAGTCACTAAATTCCTATTTACACAACAGACCTTAATGGCTCCAAAGGAAGCACTCAAATTTATTCGACAAATAATCTCTATTTATGAAAGCCCCATAATATGCATTTACATAATCCCCACTTTAAAAAGCTGTATCAGCTCTGAAGTTCTTCAGCTCAGAGATATGCCCCAGGGGATTAAAAGTACCAAACAAAACAAAGGGAAGTAAACCGTACACATGCACACATCCTCAGACAGGCACCGCGGTCTGTGAGATTAACACAGCGGGGATGACACACCAGCTCTCCTCACCCCCCCAACACGCACAGCTCTGCAAGTGGCTCAGCATCATTTTGGGCACATGTGTGACACCACGGTGTCCCCATGCATCAAGTCCCGCTCACCCTTCTTAACCTTTTCTCGCAAGTATAATACCGGTTAATCACGTATGCCCACTACCGTAAAGAAACAATCTGTACTAAGGTTTTGGGAGGTACGTGGCAGCTTTGGAGAGCCGCTGACTTGGCACGAAGCTGGTGGGTCAGGCGTTTTATGCCTACTCAAGCCGACTGGACGCTTGCTAATATTCCCATGTGATGGATGCGCCGTTTTGCTGTTGGAGGTGCTGTCCTTGAGATAAGAAGTATGACAGGGTACAGATCCGCACCAAGCATGTTAATGTTGCTGAAGGTTTGAATTTTAAAAAGCTGCTTTTTACTGTGGAAAACAGGCTGTCCCAGAAAAATCTCATTCTCCAGAAGAAATGCAAATTTTGGATACTGATTTGTTACCTTCTTTCATTTTAGCCTGTTTAGCAACTGTCCATTGTTTAGGAACAAGATGCCATGACTCTTGTCTGGCGAAGCACCAGTTTCACAATTCTGATGGCTGGGTAAAGTATATATTGGATTCAGTCTAAGGAAGGGAAAATTCTGCAGAATTAATTTCCAGCTTCAGAGAAATGCCTTCACCACCTGTATGTTCTTAACCATGTGTCTGTGTCTTTCATTTCAAACTCTTTCAGTAGCATTTATAATATAAATGAGAACATGGAAGCATAGAAATGTTGGTACTTACCTTCAGCGAATGCCAGTGTTCAAGTGATGTGGAGTTTTGTCTGCAAAAACCTCATCCTCTCCTGAAGCTCAAGGGCTCAGGACTGGACTGCATCAGGTGCCTAAGGCACAAAGCATTTCTTTCCAAAATAATACAAAAGCTTAATAATGAAGCTTTTGAGTTACAGTTTCCATTTAATGAGGCTCTTTGCAGTTTACATAAAACAACCACATGAATAAATACTCAGTTTAGAAAAGATAAGACCTGGGGATGAGTTTGGCGGGGGTTCAGCAAGAAAGATTATGCATACAGCAGATAAAGGTGTCTACGGTTGTGCCGTCACTTGATGTTGTCAATCTAATATCAACTCAAACATGGAGGAGAAGCAGCCGTTACTTTATGAGAGTGCAGCGAGTAACGGGACCTTGGGAACCACCACACCTGGAGCTGTGGTGCGCTCGTCCCTCACGGACAGGCAGCCGTGATTGCAGCCAGGGTGGCAACCCGCAGTCTGACTGCTGAGAAAGGGGAATTGCACGGAGAATGGTTCATATTTTCATTTTCCAACCAGATTTGGTGTAGGACATGTGCGTTCCACATTGATTACTCTAACGATGCACAGTTCCAGAGCTGGTCTTTCAATATTAGCAGGCCATGCTTCCCAGGTTGGCTACCCAAAATGGGATGTTTTGAAAAATGTACAGATGTCGAAGAACAGGGAGGCAGAAATTTTCTTTCTGTCAAGGTTGAGGTGCAAGAGTTGAGAGATGATGGGATGAATCCCTGTAATTTTGTTGTTACTACAAATCATGCCTGGTTTAAACTCTCCACCTCAGGTTTCAATCTCTTATACTGGTGCTAATCCATATATTTATGCTTTGCTAGTCTGGATTCAAAGTGATATAATTCAGCTCATTGTCAAGACCAAGATTCCTCCCTGTCTTCTGCCTGCACTGTCACTCTATCATATTTTTTGCACGTCTAATGACTCATCCTTGGCCCTGCTCTGATAACTGAGGCAGAGGACACTCCTCTTCTTGAGCCAAGCTCAATGATGAAAATATCAAACTTGGCCAGTTCCAAGCTTCCTCTTTGACCAGCTCACCCAGTAACTTCTCCCTGTATGTTGCCTCCCAGCAGTCTAGTGGTTTCTGTCGTCTCTTTAGCCATTTCCTTACTGATTTCAATTATTCTATTAACCTCTACTTCCCTTAGTCCTGTAGAGATCCTTATGAGATTACCAGGGGGTCCTCACCATGGAAACAACATAAAACAGGTAGATGTGTAAAGACTTATCTGGCAGGCAGTGATGTCTTTTGAAAAAACATAGCATTGAACTGAGTGGGAAGAGCAAGTGCTGTAAAGGACAAACCTTTCCAGCCACGATGCTGGACCAGTTCACACTCTTACTGTTGGGATAGAAGGAGCTGAGGATGCTCAGTGCTTTGGCAGGATGTTCAATCTGTGAGTCATGGCTCTACTGGAGCCGTACCATTCCCTTGGCCAGACAAGCTTTGCCTTCATTAACTCTTTCCTGCAGGAGAAGCAGAAGCCAATTAATTACAACTTAGACTTTATTCCATTAAACTCCTCTAAGCTCCAGGGGAAGAGCCTTAAGACTCTACTCTGATCCTGTTGCCACTGACGCCAGAAAAAAGCTCTCCACAGACTTGGATGGGAGGAGGCATTAATTCTCCGTCTGCTCTCAGCCTGGAGTGCAGCCAGGAGAGCTGCCCCTCTGAACACCGTCCCTCGTCCCCATCAGCACCTGCCTTTGGGAGATGCATTGTCTGCAGAGAACGATTTCTGCTGGTCCCAGTGACAATAGACTGAGTGGCCATCCTCCCAGTGGCCATCCATTGCAGTTACCCTCAAAACCTTGTTGCGGTATCTTATTTAAACATTGATTCTTCTGCTCCCTATAAAGAAAAACCCTGAGCCTTTCACCTTGCAAGCTGGATGGACTTTAATTAATTGGATTTTCAAAGAGTGATCATCACATCTGAAATGACAGACTTCAGATCATTCCCAATACTTACAGTTTTGCTTCTAGAAGAGAAGTTTTCACAAGCGGGGACTAAGTCATAGTGGGCAAATCTTAGAAAAGAACTGTTCCTCAATCTCCTTTCCATAAACTACTTGTGTTTCAAAGAAGTCAGAGGACTGAATGCAGGTTGTCTGTTTCATACTGGACTGCGCAGTTGATGAGGCAGGAGTGGATGCTGCTTTTTTACAACAACGAGTTAAATGCCATCACCTCGTGCAACACTACAGACATGTCTTTGCATGGGGTCTGATGCCATAATGCCACATACTCTATGATGCATAAGCAGCTGGTTTTTTATTCACAGGCAGATTGCTTAGGTATTTGGTGTAGAATAGGTACAAGGTGATATACAGCATATGAAAATGCAGCTGGTCTTCTGGATATAGAAGAACAGAGTTCAAAGTCAAATTTCTCTTTGTTCTTTGTGTGCTGCAAGTAGCTCATGGGGGAGGGCCCAGCACTTCTCAGACTGGTTGCAGGACTGTCTCATCTGAGCTCTGATCTGTGCCACAGCTTGAATGTCTTGTATTTTGTTTAGCTGCACTGTGGGCCAACAAACTCCCACTGCAGTCAACAGGCCCTCAGGATCCAGTCTTTCTCTTGAGTCATGGTGCAATGATGTGTCACCTCTTCACTCTTACTGCTGTTCTGAACACTTCTCCTCCCAGTCCCACTTATTTGGGTCAACATGTCCTAGAATGTCATCAACAGAATTGTTAGCAGCAGCCCAGCTGTACATTTTAACTCCTTGCCCATCAGTGATTGTTTGGGAAGACTCGGCACTATCTGCAATGCATGTGCGCACACGCGCAAGAAGCCATTTAAAGCGGCCAGGGCCAGTGTTCCCTCCTGACTCCCCCATGGGTGCATGCGGCTGGAACAGCTTAATGAGATGGGACAGCTAGAAATGCATTGCTAGGCAACATGGCATTGTGGCCAGTCTGGCCCCAAAATGGAGGGGCTGGCAAGCCAGCAAGAGGAGCAGCATGCCACGGCCGGCACCACAGCCCGGGCTGCAGGCGTGGACGTGCAGACAAAGCTGTTGGGAAGAGATCGAGAGAGAAGACCCTCGTCTACGGAACGTGCTAAACTGAGAGACGGGCAAGAGCCTGGAGTGAGCGCTGCCAGCAGAGGGGAGCTCCTGCCCACAGCCCCTCATGTGCAGTTAAGTTACTGACAACTGTTAGGAGTACCTGCATTTCAATTATAATAAAATTAAAGGAATTCCACTCCTCTGTCTTGTTGAGGCTGAAGCGTGCAAGTGTCCCATCCTGTGATGGCTCAGTAAGCCCACGCACCAGCTCCTGGTGACAGCAACGCAGCTTTCCCAGTGGGAGTGATTCTCCACTTGCTTTTCAGACACCCGTATGTCACAAGAGTCACAGGTTCAGGGGCTCTGTCCATCCCTGGGAACGGAGCGGGCACCCTTCCTGCAAACCCGCCGAGCGTGAGCTTTCCAGATGTTAACGATTGGCACCCACTGTCAGCTACACGCACACAGAACAACTGGCAGGTTTTACCCATCTGTTACAGTTTTTACCCAGGTGAAGCAAGGCTAACAAAACGGTAACACTTGGAGCTCTCAGCTGCCTCGGACAAAACACAGTGGTTTGTTCCTAGGTCAGCACTGTGGGTGGGTAGAGCACTGATGACATTTATAAGATAGTGTTCTTTCCATACCAGGCAGTGAAACAAACTTCTGCTAGAATGCGTTCTTTTCACAAGTGGTTTTTTTTCCAAATCCTATCCCACGATCTTACTTAAAGCTGTGTATAGAAATAAGGTAGAAGAGCACTAGAAACTGTGGAAGCTTGTATCCCCCTCTGCTTGTACTGCTTCAGAGCTACAACCTCTCTCCTCCACATTAGGTGGTGTTTTCATTAGATACCCGACCTCTGGTTCTGATTAAATAACTTGTATAATTAGATTGAGACATCTGCTTATCCCTGGGGGAAGAAATCCTTTTCAGCAGTGGACTAAGTCTGATTTGGTTAATTACCTTAGCAGCACTGTATTAATACATAGTTTCTTGATGTCAAGAAGCTGTGGTATTAGGTTTATTCCTCCTGGCTTTCATGATACTATAGTAAGACAGTTTAGGGATTAGGAGTCAGGCACTGAGCCTAGTATTTCCCTCCTCTCTTTACTCATCTCAGCATTCTCCCCTCGTTTTGCTGATTAAAATATTCCCTGTTTTACTTGTCTGTTGAATACAGTTTCCAGGTTCTTTGTTTTACATGTAAGGATAATATATTCCTAGTGAGTGCTACAAAGCAATGCATTCTGGGATACTTCGGAGTAATTAAAGTTCTCAGGGTTCTTTGGAGATGTGAATTTGTATCAACAAACAAATGCATTACGATTGGCACTCTTAGGTTTCCAGTTCGTCCTCCAGAAGTACAGCAGTTCACACACAGGAACGGACGCAAAGGGAGAGCAGCGTGCAAGCGCCCTTGGGTTCCCACACACCGTCCTTGTCCGCTGGTGGCTGAAAGTCTGAACGTCTGCAGGCGACTGGATTGCAAAGTTCCCCTGCAACCGCAATGAGGACAGATTCTGTCCTTTGGACAAGCGCGACCAAAAGCGAACAAACTTGCGTATGCCGAAAAAGAAGCGACTGAGATTTGCATCAAAGCTTGGAACGATGCGCTCTCAGGAGTGGGTGGATTAGCCCAGTGGGCACCGAGCCCGCGGCGGGTGCTCGGGAGCTGCGGCGGAGCCGCGGGCAGATGCTGTCCCCGGGCACACGGCTCTGCCAAGGCCCTCGCCGGCCTCTCCTGCTCGCCCAGACTGAGCACCCCAAAGTGCCCCTGGCTCCGAGCTGGTTATTTAATCAGACTGGTCCGGGGGGCCCAAAAGCACTTCTGGCAATGGTGAGAACTGAATCAGGAGCAAAAGGAACATTATGCAATAGAGCATTTTTCTATCAACAGATGGAAATACCTAATAAGATGTAAATCATCTGTTTGATAACCAAGCCATTGCAGAACTAGAGATTCAGGCTTCCCAGGGAAACTTCAATTCTCAGGACCATGCATTTACTATTTATATGACTTGCCAGCCTATCCAAAGACTCGTCCTTTTCAGAATGCTATGCAGGCAGCCAGAAGGCGCTTTCGCAAAGAATTGTTTGGACACTTCTCAAAGCAAAAATATATTCAGTGAAGAACTTAATTGTGACACTAAATCTGTGAGTTTTAGAAAAAGGTGATGGGGGTGGAAATCATGGGGGAAGGGAGGCATAGGAACGTAACGACAAATGCCTACAGGAGGTGGGATCAAAGATACCATGTCCAGCAACAGAGGCGCAGGGAAGACTGTCAGAACAGCACCGAGCTTGCAGCAATGCCTCTCCAGAATACTCGCCCAGGGTCTGACAGTTTGCAGAGATTTCCCATGACAGAACTGAGGTTTCTTATTCAATAACCGTTAGATTTTTCTTCCTTCCATGACTTTGTCCAGTTTATTTTTTAAGTTTATGTAAACCTTCAGCATTCACAGCATTCTGCAGTAAAGATTTCTGCAGATTAACAACACACTGTGCAAAGAACCACCTTCTTTTTTGAAGAGCAGCAAGCAAATCACCTCTGGGTGACTTCTTCATGCTACTCACGATTTCAGAGACTGCTATAATTTTGTCCTGCACTCACCTCTTTCCAGGCTGAGAAATCACAGTCTATGGAGCTGTGCCTCCTATGGATGTTGTGCTACACCCTTGATCAGCCTTGTCGCACACTTCTGAATATTTTCCAGGTATATAAGTGCTTCGACAACTAGAATAGAAAGAGAATTAAATAATTTCACTTATTTCTGTCAGATATGGCCTGTGTTCCCAAGAATACTGGGCCACCCAAAGCAGCCTCACAAGAGCCAAGACTGCTGTGAGGTCAATACATTCAGTTTGGGAAGATTTAAAGACAGTACAACTTAGGAACAGTTTGATTTTTGTTAACATCTAAAGTAGCCCTTTGCAGGGTAAATGGTGTAAATAACCTTTCTCACATTTCTTCCAAAAAAAAAACCAGAAGGGAGGGAGGCAATCACTGCAAAGGAGGCAGAGGCAGCAGGAGTGTTTCTTACAGCACCCCTCGGAGCAAAGTCCAAGGGCTGGTTTCCTGGCAGACCACCTTCACTTTAGGCCAAGAAACGTTTCCCCTCCACTCTTTCTTTAGGTCAGAAGGTGAGTAAAGGTTGAATTTTGTCCTGGGTAGCTTTCTTTCCTTGTAACTTTCAAAAAGAAGCATGAAATATAAGCAGATACTTTTCAGGCAAGACAATGGATTACCTTGTACTGACGTGCAGGCCCAAGGTGTCTATTATTTATAGACCTCATTTTCTTGCAGCAAATTTGCATAGAAGAACTCCTGGTGGCTGACAGGCCTAAAGCTGTGAGGCTCGCAAGTCAGCACAGATACTGGAGAGCACGATAATTCAGCAGCCAGGTATCACTTTGTGTTACATTGCACCACAACCTCTGCATCCCTGGACCGAACCAGCCTGGCCACGGACTGCGGAGGTGAGTCTGGAAAAAAAGGGCAGAGGAGAATTTTACCAGAAAACAGAGACTGGTTGGTTCTGGAGGGGATATTTCATTATTCCTCACATCACTTTGGCGCTCTGACTGCAGCTGACAGAGTTCTCACACACGTGTTGTCACTAGGAGTAACTTTCAGCCTGAGAGCAAGCAAACTGCTTTGGCAAAAGCTGAACGAACTCTCCAACACTTGTTTTGAAACAGAGATGCTGCCTGTTGTCAACCGGGCTGATTGCTCCTGGTGTCATCAAACAGATTATTGATCTGCCGGGAGCCAGAGTGTGTGTTTAAGGGAGACTCGTTATTTACCTCACTGGTGACATCCTGAAAGTCCTCTGAGGATGAGGCTCAGCAGTGCAGGTGGCAGGAGAAGGGTGTATCTGCTCCCAGGCTTCAGCTCAGCCCTCAACACCCCTGCTCCTGTAAGAGGAAAGAGAAAGCGCAACTTCTCCTTGGAAGAAGGTGCCATAGAAGCCACGCGAAGCTGGTAGCTGGTGACAAGGGGGCAGTGGCTTAGCATCAGAGCGCTCCTGCAAGGAGAAGAGTTGAATTAAGAGATGCCCGTGGGAGGGAGGTGGTGGGTGACATGAGCAGTGTCCCGCTGCTGCCTCGGGCAGCTCCCCCCGCTCCTCCTCGGGCTGCTCCTCTGCGAGGCCGCTGGCACAAGCTGGCAAGCCCGGCCACCAAGATCCAATTGCGCAAAGCTGGATCACGTATCACAAAACCAGCTTTGCTTAGTTAATCCTCAGATTTGATTTTAAGGCCTTTCAGAGACTGAAAGACTATTAAGAGATTTGTGTGGGCAGCGCTTCCCAGCGCAGGCACCCTCTCCGCTGCCGCTCACCTGATGTTCACCCAGTCGTGGCCTGAGCCCCTTCTCAATGCAGGGCAGCCCAAAAACCTCTATTTAAACCGTATCAGCTTTCTCTTTGCTGAAACCCCATCTGAAGGATTAACACTCGTACACAGCACCGTAAGGTGCTGACTGCGGCGCCGGCTCTTCAGGTACAGGACCCGCAGTGAGAGCCGGTCGGGGTGTCCCCCCGGCTGGATCCCCCGCTGGCACGTGTCCGTGACGCTCAGCACTTGGGTTTTCCCTGTCTCGCTTCTTTACCATCCCCAGCTCTGCTTGGAAGGGATGCAATGTGCTGAGTGTGCAGACCTGAAACGCTTGCTCTTGCCTTTGACTGCTCATGTGCCTGCCTGTTTTCTGCAGCACCTGCCTCCTCATGTCCAGATTCAAACTCCAGATAATGTAACCCTGCTAGCCTCCTGGGCAGGGTTGTGTATGCTGGGAGAAATGCTGGCCTTGAAAAATGGGTGTGGGTCTGTGAGATTCTTCAGATAGTTTCTGCTACTGGATTGTCTGGAAGAGGCTGAAGTCTGACCTTCAGACAGGCCGCTGTCCTAGACTATGGCAAACCAAGACACGAGCAGGGATGTTTTCTCCTGGTGGTTAGGCACCTGCTTTGTTGCAGCAGGTAGAAGCTTTCTGAGGAGACATTTTTAAGCAGCAGCTCAAATTGTTGCTCCACTCTTCAGACTGCACCCTGCTGAGCTGAAACCACCGACACCCCCGTGCAGGAAGAGCCACTCAGCAGAGACCACGGTCGGCACGGACTGGTGCAGGCCACGGATGTCATGGAGAAGGATCAGGACATGCTTGGCTGTGGTGGATGAATCCCAGGGCACACAGAAAAGCAGACACCAGCCTCTCTCCGGTGCTGGCAGACCGCTCTGTGGCTCCGGCCCCAGGCTGGCATCTGAGACCAGGCTGTAAGTGGTGCTGTTGTTCAGGGAGATGCAGCCTCCTGGATTTCCTCTCTTGGTTATGCTACGGCTGCAGATGTGGAAGTCTTGGACGCCACCCAGTCTATGCTGTGCGCGATGTAACATGCGCTCCCAAGCCTTTCTGCTTTACTGGAGACAAATGTTCAGTGCTACACAGAGCCGTAGTTCCAGCAGAGCAGGGCGCGTGGCAGGTTGCATATGTGACACAAAGCTTTCAGTCATCCAGATGCTGCTGCCGGATCCACTCAACTCGGCAGCACAACTGTGGGCCAGCAGCTTCACTGCAGCGTGTGCGAGACGAGTTTGGTGACGCTCAGTCCAGATCTCAGGGCACATGTGCACAACGCAAGAGACCCACCACAGACTACTAGCTGAGCCAACTGACGAAGAAGTTTAATACAGCAGCTTGAAAGAGGATGAAAAACTCATGGGAGGGCTCTTAATGTGCCACAGGCCTTCAAATGGAAAGATCCCAAACCAACAAGACCTGGTTCTAAAGCACCAGACTCTTCCTCTCGCTCCGATACTGCTGCGTGGCCCTGCCACAGGGCTGGGAAGTGTCACAGATCTGGTGCCTGTTGTCGATGTGACTTAAAGAGAAGCCCATGTACCAAAAAGGAGCGCACAGGATGGGGATGAGGCTCTGCCAGGATTCCCAGTGCTAGGAACAGTCCAGCACCAGTTTTGGAGGGTTTGCAGTGAGAACATGAAGCAACTTTGCTGCTTGTCAGAAAGACCAGGAAAGGGAGAAGCAAGCAATTGCAAACTGTTCAAACCTGATGTCAGCTCCACACAACACAGTGGAGCAGTGCGAAACACCTGGGAATAAGGTCTAACAACTACTGTGCACCATGGCCTTACTAAAAGCAGGCTGTGCCAAGCAAGTCCAAAAGACTTCTTCACTTGACACACTGATTCTGCAGATGACAGAATTAGTTTCCGTTCCAACAAAACAGTTGATATAATGCTGCATAATGAACTTAAGGAAAGCAGGTAACAACAAACAGAAGTCTCTGCAGGGCAGAGCAGGGGGGCAGGGTGGCTGACGGCGAGGATTCCCCATGGCCGTGGGCATCGGGGGGTGCCCACCCCTCAGCGCTGGCTTTGCCAGGCCCGCAGTGGGGTGCAAGCTGACCCCACAGAGGATCTAGTTCCCAGACCCGTTCCTCTTGGGGAACAGAGATGGACAGCAGGATTTTGTGAGCCTCTGACTTCAAAAGATCAGCAGCCATGCCAGGATGAGCATCTGCTGGGACCACATAAGCTGCCTTGTTCCTTCTTTTTTTAAATAGTATGAGAATTCTGAAGCTGCAAGACAGGAATGCGGGCAGAGACCTGATGGTTCCATGTTGCTCAGCTGAGCAAAGCTCTGTTAATAACCCACAACCCCCAGAGGGAGGGAGGGAGAGAGGGAGGGCCGGTTCTGTTTTTGCTTAACCAGGGTCTCCTGCCATTACGACATTATAATATCAAAGAACTTTGTGCTGAGAACTAGATACAAGAGCAAGAGAAGCCCCAAAAGGACCAAACCTGAGGATCTCAGTGGGGTTTGCTGCAGGACGGTAGGATTGAAGCCATAGTCTGGAAAAAGAAAGACTCGGGGGACAGGATCAGTCTCTAATTATCTTGCAGTTAATGTGAATGAGCAGCAGGATGAGGAGAGGGAGGGGCAGGAGACACCAGCATGAGAAGTATCGACCTGGAGCCAGGGAAGGAGAAGTTTAGGCTAGATTTAAAAAAAAATAAATAACAACCATTCTAAAAAAAATGACTGGCGTAAACCAGACTCCTAGAGGGAGAGGCTAAAAACTTACAAGAAAAAATCAGGTGCAGTGTTAGCAGGAAAGCTGCAACAAATGAGTGCAGTAAAGGGCCTGGCTCAGGCTCCTCGGCAGGACCGGGTGGTCCGTCGCAGCCCCCCCTCCTGGTCAGTGCTCTGCTGGTGGGCTCCAAACGGCCCTGGGTACCTGGGACCTCCACCTGCAAAATGAGTGGGCACCGGTAATTTAACAGAGGCATCATTTTCGGCAAGAACTGTTTGGACATTTAACATACGAATATTTCAAAAAGAACAGAGAGGTATTATTTAGGCAACACTCTCAAGGAGTAATGAAGGCTATTTCTAGCTGTATTTGCAGCAAGCACCAGGTGCTGTTGTATTTTAATCTAAGTTAAGTGATTCCTGTTCCTACTCCAGTACTGAATTCTCCATTACTCTCAATAAATCATGCTCAGTCCCACATCCCCTCAATCATATTAAGGCACCCCCCATGAACACATCCAGTTAGACCTCCACTCAGCAAGGCTTTGGCTACGTTTTTCTTCACTGTCCACAGAATCTTCTGATTTCTATCCTCAATAACCTCCAACTGCAAACAGAAGGTGGTTCCTGGATGGGAAGGATTTGCCCAGAATAGTTCTTTTCAGAGCAGTGCTTGTGCGCAAAGGAATATCAGTTCCTTGGCAGATAAACTGATTGTATAGTAATTTTAATATTTCATATTTAGACATTCTGACAACAGAAATGCAATCATGTAGAAAAACAATTCATATGACCTAAAACCCAAGTAACAAAAAATGTGTTGAAATAGAAATGTTAATATAGATCCTTCTGTGTAATTAGAATTAACCTCACTAATACTTCAAATATTGTCAAATGAATTGTCTGGCACATCTCTCATGAGACTGAATAACTTCAAATAGTTGAGAATTAGAGCTTGGCTGCACTTGTTATGGATGGAGCCAGAGAGCAAAAACAAGTAAACCAAATGGTAACATAAACTTCAATGAAAACATAACTCTACTCTGTTAGTTGACTAATGATTTTGGCTGAAAATGTACATTTACCAAACCGCCCCTTTGTATTGTAATGAGTCAAATTTGATTTCCTATCATCAAACTTGTAGATGGCAGCCAAGAAAATCATGTTTAATTGAGTTGAGCTATAATACTGAATTTGTAACTTTGCCGAATGTGGATTGTCCCACCGTCCAGGTTTCTCACCCAGTTTGAGGTTTTACTTCTGCATTTCAGGAATTAAGCAACAGGCACATCTAGCAAACAGGTTCTTTCAAAGGAAACTAAACAGAAACAATTAAAGGAATTTGGACCTGGCCTAAAATCTCTATGAGACTGGAGCCTCTTGCTCCTGCCAGGATCCAGGAAGCAGTGCTTCCACATTTATTTCACAGTGCGAATATATCAGTTTGTTGAAAAATACGGAAGTCCTACTAATCCTCAGGTTGCACTTAGAGTTGTGGTACATCTTCCTATGGAGCACTGTCTCCCATGGGAGATGAACTGGTGGTTCCAGCCACATCAGCCTGACAAAAATTCCCACTAGCAATAAACATCTTTCCAGCTGACCTTGTCCTTGGCTATTTGCTAAAAGCACTATCTACAGTCAGGAAAATTCCTGCTTTGGACTCGCAACTTGGAGTTTCAGGAGTGGGCCTGTCCATAGCTGAGGAGAGTCTTCTGGTTTCTTCCCACCAAGAACTTGTTTATTGTAGCCTCAGATGAATCTTTCCTATAACTGCGGTTAACCTCTTCCTATGGTTAGGCTCCTTGTGATTCACCTATGCTAAGTATTTTGCAATTAAACTCCCCCATAGAGCAAAATAAGCCTTTATTATAGCTCCAGAAGGCCTCTTTGTCTGGCTGAACCGGGTCTTCTGCTTTTGTTCCCATGACTTTTTCATAACAGGCCTGCAAGTTCTCATCCTTGAGCTGTGTACTGTTGTGACCATGAGCTTTCATGAGATGGTTTTAAAATACAGACAGAAAAGCTGGTGGTGCTGGCTGGGCGGGGGGGTCTTTCAGTCTATTTCATATAGACCTCTGTTCTTTGAGGCCAATCCTTTGTTCTTTGGTGGAAAACAACATTTTTATGAGACAGGTGAATCGTATGTTCCCCTCCAGCAAAACATGCCCCCAAAAGAGAGCAAGGTGTATATACCTTGGGACATTCCTAAAATCACGAACATAAGCAACTGGCAAAAAAAGGGCATCTATCACAACAAAGAGAATCTGTGCCATGAAAACAGCTCCAAAAGCAAATGTACAAAAATGAGGTCTAAAAATTTACATCAGAGTGAATTATAGTTTTGAGTAAAAAACAGCATTGGCAATAGCTAATTATTGGTGAAATCTATTAGGAAAATCTTTTATGTTCTGAAAGACTACTCACAGTTCAGTTACAATCCTTCAGGATTTCTGTATGAGGGTTTAAAAGCTTTTAAATAAATTCAGAGAAAGAAAAGAAAGGTTTAGTTCCAAGTCTGAGCCAAAGTTTGCTGTGTAGCTAAAGAGTAAATGAACTCGTGGCTTTGACTCCTCTGTTCCCTTCTCACAGTGTCTTCTATACTTGAATGACAGAGCGCACAGCCTGAACACGAAGGCTTCATGTTTTATTAATGGTGTCCAATTCATTTCCTGTTTTCATGCTGATAACCTACCGAGGGAGAGGAAGGGAATTCAGGTGGCAAGACCTCAGATCCATTTTTCTTATACCCATGAACAGTTCACAAGTGGGTATTTCACAGCAAAATCTCTTTCCTGCATGTATTACTGCGTTCTCTGGGAAGCTGAACTGGGATGGCTGGCTTCACAGCTGCTGGCATCCACCTCCAAAAGCCCCAGTGCTTTCAAGGCAAGTTCTCTTCAAGGTGATAGCTTTTAGATTTTGATTCAATCAACCCTCAGTAGCTATTTTCACTGTTGTCCTTTCTACAGGACTAACCTCATCATACACCAAATTACTACTCTGGCAGAAATCTCCTAGTCAAACAAAATTTGCATTAGCAATACCATTAACTGTAGAAATGCCAATTTATTCCCTGTTAAAGACAAACCAAGATAGTGTTCAGTCTAGTAGCTATTCCCAGAGATTTTATGTTACCAGTCCTGCAAAATGGAGCTGCTTTTTTAAAAGCCTAATTCTTTCTGCAAATTTCATGACTTTTTTTTTTTTTTTAAAGCATAATTTCCTATGTGTCTGTAATATTTACCAGGAGTGAGCACATTCTTTATAAAAGGCCTTCATCAATACAGTGTTGAGAGCGGGTTCCTAGAAAACACTGAGTTTTTAATATTTGTATTTATGAGCTGGAGAAGAACAAGAATGTCACCTTACTCCTTCAGATTGAAATCCTTTGCGGGTAACACAGCAAAGGCCTTGGTCTCATTAAACACTCCTGCAAATAACACAAAATAACTTTTCAGAGAAAGATACGAAAAATGAAATTTCTCCTCTGATTCTTGAACTGGCCAGAGATGCCCCAGTCTGCTTCAATCCTTCAAATTCCCTTAAAGCAGCAAACACTTGAACAATTACTTGCCTCTAGCTGCTTCTTCCTATAAAACCCTTTGGCCACTTTCCCAGCAAGGAAAAAAGCCCTTCTTTCCACAGCCTGTGAGCAGCAATGTGTGGCCATGCTCCGTGGCAGGGGGTGGGGTTGCTCCACTGAGCTCCTGGGGTTTCTTTTAGGACATTTTTCTTTGAAAGATAACCAGAACTGCGATGAGATCGGTAACCTCCTCTGCGTTGGCAGGCAGACATGCATGCCTGGAGGTGCAAGTGCAAGTGTGTGGTCTTGGGTGTGGGGAAGAAAGGAGAAGGGTGGTGACCTGAATGTTGGAACGGAGTTCAGAGTAGAATTTGTTTTTTTTTTTTCCTTTTCCTTGCATTGGGAACCCCAAGCATGAAAGAGCAAGAGTTCCTGCCCCACCAGTGATATAATGAAAGCCTGTCAGAGATGTGCCGCCTTCTGCTTTCTGAGCCCCTTGGCTGTAGACAGCCAGACATTTGGCCTTCCTCTGAAACCATGAGAACTAGAAATAGTATTATTTTTACCAGTGAGAATGGGGATTCTCAGGTAAGTAAGGATCTGTGGAGCTAGGACAGATAGAAATATCCAAATGTTGAAACTGTAGTTATAAAATATGAAAACTGGCAACCTCACTCCCCTTAATATGTTTCATGGAAACACTGAGCTTGGACCCGATGCACACAGACCCATGTGCCCTGCTTGAGACTCAGTGGTCAGCTTCTTTGTCTCTCAGTTATTTAGCCCTGATGTTGGGCTATAAGAGAAGGGATATTTACCATTGAAAAGTGAATAGCTGCCAACTCTCAAGGCATCACTGAGCTCTGCAGGCAGGTATTGTCATAGGGTGGCATGTTATGTAAGCACTCCTTAAATGCAAGTTATTCTACATTCTTGGCAGCAGACCACATGAAATTTCCCTTCAGATGTTGACGGGATTAAAAAAAAAAAATTATATATATGAAAATCACCTTATCATTTACAATGCAAATCTTGGAAAGAAAGTTAGTAAATTAAGTTAGAGATTCGCCTAAATTAAGCTGGCATTCTATTCTGGTGCTTCAAACTCTGAAAACATTGCTGGCTGACAAAACAAGCCCTGGAATGATTAGCAAAACCCCTCCTTCAGAGGCAGAGACAAGCAATCCCTTTGAACCTTCACAGCACATCATAAACGCTCAGCAGACTTACAGTGTGGCAGTCCCAGTGCTATCAATTATTTACCCTTTTTCTGTTTACCTTCAGGCAGCAAGTAATTATTTTTAAATATTAATTTAGTTGTGTCATGTACAGTTTGTGGTTTAGCCCTGAGATCTGAGATACAGAAAAGCAAACTGCATCTCAAATCACATTTAGCTAGTGACGCATTGATAGTCGATCCCCACTCCAGCTACTCAGCAGCTACACTCAACTTCTTCCATCATTAGAAACAGAACTCTGTTCATTGCAGGAAAGTGAGAGCAATTTTCTTAATTGGAAAAGGCATTTTTTTTTAGCCTAAAAGTCCCAGAAACTGGAAAATCTAAATAGGAGAATATTATTTTACCCTAAAAAGTTTCATTTTTTTTTCAGATGAAGATTTTTTCTTCCCCCCTTTTTGTTTCCCTCAGAATTTTTCCTGGAGTGTTTAATTTTCTTTATCTTCAGCTAATTTAGGCTAAAAAGAAGTTGGCTGTTACTTCTGCAGCCCTAAGAGAAAGAGATCCTACGAGACACAAATCGCTTTCCTGCACTGAAAACTCTGCTTCTTAGAACCTGAAAAGAGAGGATGGCTCGTCAGCTCACATGAACGTCTTTCCACAAGGGACTGGTTCTTTCTTTTAAAAAAGTTTATACTAGAAAAATAAAAACTCATTTTGATATATTTGCACAAAGACAGAGATGTGTGCGCACAGAGAAGTCAATGCAGTATCAAGTTCAGGGCAAACTGCTGGTTCCACTGATGGCAGCGATTGCTACCTTCCTGAGGAAAAAAATTTGAATTTTGGAGTCTTTTGGTGTTAATTTTTGTGCACTGTTGCACTTTCAGCTTTTTCTTAGCATAAACTCTTCAAAGAAACCTTGATTTTAGCTGTTCCTGAGACAGAATCAAGGAGAAATGGAACCCTGATGATTAAACTTGGGTAACTTCACTGGTATTTCTGGTATTCTGGTGGCACCTGTAGGCCCCAGTCACCTAGATCCCACCCGGCAAGGTTCTGCGCAGTTCTACAAACACCAGAAGCATCTCCTGACCAAGAACACGCAGCCACGGTTTCAACTGAGGTGTTGCACTGGAAAACAAATACGAGAAAGCCCAAAGGAAGTAAGATATGCTCACAAGGTCAAGGGCGCCAGTGCCGGTGGAGCGCCGGGCGCTGTCCGTGGTGCTGGGGGGCGCTGTCCGCGGTGCTGACCGGCGCACGGGCGCTGTCCGCGGTGCTGACGGGCCCCCACACGCATAGGAGCTCACCGAGCCGGCTGGGGACACCAGCACTTGGTATTACCTGGATGAAAGGGAACTTGACCATGAGTTAGACAAGAGGAAGTACAGTCTGTTCAGCTTTCTGCTCAAGACGAATTCTGACTCGCACAGACAATTTTCAGGGACAATCAGGGCAGCCAAGAAAACAGTGACATGCAGAAATGGCTGATAAAATTGCAATGAAACGTCTGTTGACATTGATTTTGAGCCTGCGGGCAGAGATGAATGATTGAAACACTAGGCTTGTTAAAGCTAGAATGCTTTTGATTTCTCTTCTCTGTGCTGAACAAGATTTAGCTGGGGGGAAGTTAACAATCAGCTAATTGACATTGAATTAACCATGAAATGCAGTATAACTACTTTTCTTCTGAAGTACTCTTCAGCAATGCCTTAACAAGGCTTTTAATTATTGATTATTGCTTATAACACAAAGTAGATCTCCTTTTATTTGTTTTAAAATCTTGTGTCCTTCAAAGGTGTCAGCTTGACTACCCTCTGTAGTTCACCTCTCTGCTAATGGAATCCAAACAAATAATCAAACAAAAACTGTATCTGCTTCCTCTGGCAAAGCATCATAGCATATCAGATCATGAGCATGATGTCATATGGTCTGGAATATCCCTTTGGTCAGTTGAGGTCAGCTGTCCCATCTGTGTCCCCACCCAGCGTGTCACTCATCTCCAGCCTCCTTGCTGTGTGAGAGGCAGAACAGGCCTTTTATGCTGTGTAAGCACTGTTCGGTGATAACTAAAACATCAGTGTGTTATCAACACTATTTTCCATCACGAATGCAAAAGGCAGCACTCTACGAGCTACTATGAAGAAAATTAACTCTATCCCTGCCAAAACTGGTACAGAACCATAATAGCATTTAAAGAACTGTCATGTGCATGATCAAAAAGTGCAATACTTGTCTGCTGCACATCTGAGAACCTGGAATGGTACCGACAGCAGTGGGCACAATTATCATCAGTGCAGCTGCATATGCTGCATGTCAACTACAATGCGGTTACTGCTCAGCATACACTGGGAAGATGGCAAAATCTATGTTGCTAATGGCTGCGGAGAGTGTGAGAGTAGAAGATTGCTCAGCGAACTATGCTGAATGCATCAGAACAATGACCAGGAGAATATTGGTAAAGACCAAATACAAGAGAAGACAGATTTTTGTGCGTTTAGAAGAGATTATTATTGCAGCAGTGGACATTGCTTCTTAAGGTAACTGCTCTCTCATTTGTGAGATGTGCTTGTCTCCTTACAGTAGCATCGGGACTTGGGGAAACAGCATCTTCTGAGAGACCCTGACCCTGTAAGCAACTTTAAGACAGCAGTCCTTCTATCTCCAATCCTCTTGGTCTTGTTTGTCCAAAAATCTTGCCTTGGCCCTGAGAAATCATCCTAATCAAATGTTTGTCACTGTAGGAGCATGCTTATCACCACTAACAACAACCAAACTTTTTCTAAAGTAAAAATCCCAAGAGCTTTCTAGATGACAGCAAGTCAGACACATGCTGTATGTAAAAGGGGATTGCATGCCAGAAGGGCTGAGCCAGATGGGACATTGTGGGATAAGCCTGTCACTCTAACAACAGGAAGGTGTACTGTGCACAGAACAGCAGGTAAAAAGCTTATGGGAATTTCTCTCCCAATTCACTATAAATCCGGCACAGAAAATTGTTCCAGTGGCTCACAAAACATCTAGCAGATTATGCCACCTCCAGACTTTAACCCTCCACGGGGCAGTGCTGCAGTGTTCTCCTTTTACCCCCATCAACAGCCAGGAAACAAGATAGGTTTTAGGGGCTTAGAAAAAAAAAGCAAAAACCACAAACCCAAAACCAAATACTAAAACTGAAAACCCTGAACCTAACTTGTAGAGTACAATTTATCAAGCAAGGAACAGTGCCTAGAGGGAGTAGAGTGCTGAAAAAGGGAGCAAGACGGTATCACTTAAAGCTTTGAGTTCACACAAAGCATTCCCATTCAGCAGGTGTAGACATCAAAATAAATAACCCTCTGGCAATCTTCCAGATGGCCTAAATCTCCAGGCATATTCAGCCTGATTACCTTAGATTTTTTTCAGGCTTGCTGTCTCTGCATTTACTTGTTCTATGTCCCTTGCCAGCTACAGAGAAACAGCTGTGTCTGGCCTAGGGTGTGAACATCTGGTTCTGACTGTCATATCCAGCTGTGAGTCTTCTGCAACACAACTCCATCAGCTACTAGTATAGACAAGTGCAAAATAATGAACATTGGAAGAAACAATTTTAAACTACTCATTCATAAGAAAGAGCATCTAAATAAGTTGCAGCTTCTCAGAAACATGTCCAAGTACAAATGAACAGAACAGTGAGACTATTGGGCAGGTACTCTAAACTGCAGAGGCCAGAAACAGTTCTCTGCTGAAAGGATAAGGTGACTATTATTCCCTTGTCAAATGACTGGTTTAATCTTTAATCTGCTTCAGCCTATATTGCTGGATGTCAGCTGGGTTTATATCCTAATTTGCAGTAATTGCTATCAACAATAATCAGAGGCATGTTGCTTTCCTGAATCCCAAGCGCAGATTCAGGCACTTGAATAGAAAAGCAGTTCTCTAGGAAGCACACGAATGGCACTGAGAGCTGGAGGATGCAGTTGACCTCCCACAGGCACCAGCAAGCCTGGAAGAGCCGTGCGGGCTGGGCAGGTGAGAAGTGCCTGTGCTAAGCGGCTGAAATGTAAAGGACGGCCCCAGGCTCTGCTCTGGAAGAGTGTTCTGCAGAAAGAGCGAGAGGAGGAGTTCACACATGTAGGTGCTAGTGGCATTACCTGTGCTCACTGGAATCATCAGCCTTGGCCAGACTGTGCTCAGCTTTTCCCCACTGAGGACGGGTAGGAATGTGGAAGGACAAAGAAGAGACAAGGAATTAACACTTTCCTGGATGCCTTGGGCTCCATGGAGGATCAGCCAGTATTCCAATACTCTCCATCAGCTCTCAGGTGTGCTTTGTGGCGCACGCACAGCTCACATTCTGTCACAGGAGAACTCGTAAAATTTCCCCGTGACAATTTAAAACTGGAGCACTCAGGACTACCTCAGGATTAAGACCATAAGCTCTCAGAAATAAAAGGGAAGAAACAAATGTTTACCAAAGCAGCGCTGTAAGGAAGACAGAACAGAACTCTCGTGCCTCACATATCAGTACAACTGCAAACCACACAGGAGGCTAAAGCCTCCGTCAACTTGTGCAACTTTATTACAAGAGCTTAATTTTATGCTACTCCTTCATTTTAGCTACTGATCCTGGCACAGCTACCACAGTCTGCCCAGGGCACACCCCTGGCATTGGTATAACCTGCGTTGCATATTCTCTGAAAGCCAAATCACTGTGAGCTATACTATTACCTCCTCCACTCTCTCTTCAGATGAACGCACGCTACCATGTACATTATGGTGATGTTCAGCCTCAGCATTCCCATGGAAGTTATAGATTTGCAGTATGCTCAGACAGAGCTGGAGGCAGTGCTGCTCTTACCCTGTCCTTCCAGCTGTAGCACAATTTCTCTCCTGGGCGAAAATTACAGGTTCTTCTCAAAGAGGATTAGTTCTTGTCTCCCATGCATTTCTTGGCCAGTCATCCAGGCTGCTGGTCTCATGGGGAAACTGTTCCGAACATACCATTCCTCAATGTTAGGTTTGGCTGGTGGAGCTATGGGTTCCACAGGTTCCTCCATCCCCATTCTCTGATTCTGGATGCATCTACTCATCAAGACCAGGGAGTGCCATTAGAGGGAACGGGTCCCAGGATGCCTCTCCCACCTCCGGCAGCTGACAGAAGGTGTGAGCTCAGCACTGCTGAATTCCACACCTCAGTCACACCCTTTGGAAACTCTGGAGTACATCCATCATACCAACAGATCACAGTGCCAGCTGTGGTGACCACCTACAGTACTGGGTCATGGAGCTGAAAACACAGCAGTTCTATTTTATTATCCTTGAAGAAGAATCTCCCCATTGCAAGCACTGGCACGTCCATTATTCCCTGCCTATTGCTCCACTTACGCTTTGTGCATTAGTGTTCCTGCTCTTATTCTCCCATGTGTTTTCTTTTGGATGAGTGGGTATTCAAACAGCCTTGGCCAGCTCAAGGCCTTCCCAGTCTGGATTTGCTGGCTGGCCCTTTTTGTTTCTGACAGGAGCTCTCAAGACCATACTGAAATGGTCTCCTTCACTAACCATTCTTGATGGCCCAACAGGTTCCCATTATACTAGTTAATCTATCTCAATATTAATACTACAAGAGTTACAGACATAGAAAAAAACCTTACAGATGGATCTGAGAGCAATATATGTTTCAGTAGGTTACAATGTCGTGAGCTGCTTTTGCTTTCACAGATTTTCTGCCAACTGGGAATTTTCCCTCAAGAAGTTCCAAAAACCTTCTCAGCCTCTAGGAAACTATTTGTTTGGCATAGTTAACTTAGGAGCTTTTAAAATTTTGTCAAACACATCAAACCAAATGGCCCCCAGGCAAAGATCTTGCATAGCAAGTTTCAACCCACACAAACTTCTAGTGCTAGCTTGTGAACCCTTGGAAGCACAGGCTTACAAAGGACACTGCGTATTGACAGGGACCTTTTAAGGCTTTGATCTTCCAAAAAACAAATGAGCATGAGAAGTTTCCTTAATTTCACCAGATCTGGTGCACTGTTTGTATGGTACCTGTTTATTCACTTGTTTTCTGTTTAACCGTAGTCGTTGGGGGTAGGACCGGCAGTCGAAGTTACAAAGCCCCATATGAAATAGGGATTCAGTTCTGGCTGGAAGCTGCTTTAATACAGTTAATCACTGTAATTAGCCTCAAGGCCTAGCTGTCTGTCCTTTTCTCCCTCCATACTCTACCAAATGGTAAGCAATCTTTCCGCATGCACCTTTCCAGAACTCTACCTCATGGCACAACAATCACAGACACTGTTCTCAACAGCCTCTCGTAGGAAGCTCTGAATAATGTCTGATGCCAATGGAAAGGCACTGACTTCCAAAGGATGCTGCTGCAGAATGATTCCTTGCACAGCTGGCCTCTGTACCACGTGACATTAACCCAAACGGAATACTGTGATTAAACCTGATAAAATTAATTTCTATAGATGCTACATATAATCCAAGATGAACGTTCACTTTTTTAATTATGCAAAAAAAGAAAGTAAATGATGAGTTACTCAAGACACAAGTGCATCTTTATGTAGAATGGTGCCCTGCATGCTCGTAGCTGTTTGTCTTATAATACAGTGTGAGCTCAGGTAACTTGAAGGACAAGGATGATGCAGAGCACCATGTCACGGCCTCTCCAATGTTCACGTTTGTCTTTTCTTACTATACCTAATAAAGCTCAAATGACAAAAGGTGACATACTGTATGTGTTTTATCTCATTATTAATTAAGCATATTTGTCTCTTAAATCAGATGTGACTTGCACCACAACATCAGTAATTAAATTAAATATTGATGTGTGATGGTTGTGTGGCAAGGCTGCATGGGTAAGTAGAATTGCCATATCTAATTAACGTCTTGCAGGAGTAGCCCCATTAGGTTTGTTAGTTAAATCTCCAAATGGTAATACTAACAAAAGTGTAACTACCACTTAACAACCCTAATTAATAGAAGCCTCATCAGATTTGATGAATATCTTCATCCCTGTTTCGAGGGCTATTGTCTAGACTTCTGTTGAATTATTGTGAGGTTGTGAACTATTTAGAACTGGTAACTCTACTGTGCTTTTCCTTTCAGTCTGCATGGCAGGGCTGCTTATTTGCCCCTTTGAAGAAATGTATAGCAGCATCATGAGGCTGAAGATGAGAAAAGCAGAGGAGATGACCCTCCCCGCCGTGATTTCAGCGAGGGCTCAGACTGCTCCCTTCTCACGAGCAGTACGTTGCATGTGGATGAGAGAGGCTGTGTCTGTCTGGAGAGCTCACTTGCCCTCTCTCAAACATGCAAGGTTGGCTCGTGCTCTTGGTTTTGAAGTGTTACCTTCTGCATTTCTATATGCAGCAATTTCTCCTTGGAAAAGACTACAAGGATTTTTTATTTTATTTATTTATTTTTAAAAATGCTAATTAAATTCCAGTGTCTTATAAGCAGTTCAGTGATGCTATCGCTATTCTGATTACCATTCTGCTGTATGCTGAACTGAGAATACAAAATCACTTCACTTGGGATTAGATACAGATTCCAGTCAGGGTTTCAGGGTGAACTGCAACTATATCGCTCCTTGCAAAAGATAATTCAAATAGTAGTTGTTACATAGTCTGGGTACGTTATATAATTTCAAACGATTAATGCTCATGTTCATTTAACTACTACAGATGCTATTCTCAGCTGTGACTGAGTGAAAAAAAACCAAGCGCATTACAAAACTGTTCCCCAATTTGTGCCTTAGAAACTGTTTCAAAGCTTTCAAATCCTTCCCAAGAGTCAGAGAAAATTCTCCACTGACAAGACTCCTTCTACTCTTACAAGTAAATGACAATATAGGGTATTGTGTCTGACCAACTGTCTCAGGGCTGCTGCAATTCCATCCTGAGGTTCTAGCGATAAGAGGAGACTCGAACACCAATTTTCTTCCCTTCTTTCTGATTACAGCTGATCTTGGCTGGGTTAAAGATGTTTATTGTTCTCCGTCATGAAATGGTCAGCATGACTTGCCAGTAATTAGTCAGTTAATCAAGGTCAGGCTGCTTCAGCACTTAAAAATAGCCCTTTCTAGAGTCTAGTTAGCAAGAAGAGTCTGAAGGGAAATAGAAAATGCCAGACCTCGTTTCGGCAGATACTGCTCTACGTGTAGCACGGCATCTAGCCAGGAGAGAGAGACTTCTTTTGGTCAGACACGAACGCTACCTGTGCCTGTTGAGCAGGTATAAGCAGGCTTAGAAGTTCTCACCATGCAGATACTACATGCAAATGTTAACTGTGAGAAGTGCAAACATATTGCTCATGTTTTAGTGAAGTAGCAGAACAAGCTTTCTCATTTTTTCTACAGAGCAGAATCATACCTGCTTATGGGATGAATCTCACTAAGCATTTTGGGATGCAATGCTGGCAGCTCTTTTCCTAACACACTAAAGGCCAAATGAATGATCCTTTGTGCTAACCAAGTAGGCTGCCTGTCAGATGTACTGATATTCCAAGCAATACCTCAAATGAATTTTTAGAAGCATGTGCAGTAGATAAGTATTTAGCAAACTTCACCATCCTTTAAGTGTCTGTCTATATTGCTTGAGGAACCTGACTCTATCATTTGGTATTTAGGATTTTTTCTTCTTTTCTACTGAGTGGTCATATTCCTGATTGAATGGTCACTAATAATACAACATTTGAAATATAGCAACAGTTTCGTGGCTAGTTCTCCTTAAAGGATGTAATTTCCTTTATTAAGACCCAGACAAATTATGAAAGAGATAAAGGTGCGTGCACTTGAAATAATCTGCTACAAGCCAAATCCTAAAACACGTAAAACGGAACAACCTTCAATAGTTAGACAGCTTGTTCCCTGAAGACCTCAGCACCAGCCTGTTGTGGTGCTCAGCAGGTGCCCCTTCGTCCCTCCCTGTTCCCGTCCCACTCATCCCAGTACCGCTGAGCTCCCTTTCCCTCTCCCAGCCATATGAACTTTGATGGCAGTGGAACTATCTGGATTTCATGCTTTTAAATAGCACATGCTGTATTCAATGAATTTCAAAGACACGCTAAACCCAAATTACTGCTATCCATGGATCTTGAGAAGCTTTTATAAATGGCTGCATTACAGTGTAGTACAAAGCAGTGATTTCCATAATGCTTGTCTAATGTATAGAGCATTTTACATAGAACAGGCCCTGTTTCATCTTGAAATGCTTTTTAATTAATTCAATTCATTAATACTGCTTGTCATGGCTAAACTCCTGAGACTTAACAAAAACTTTACTTCAGCAGTTGTCAACACATTTCATTAAAACATATGTTTTGAATGCTTTCTGATAACATCACTATTCTTCATATGCAGAGTGCAGTACTTTAATGTATTAAACAGAGAAGAAGAGGGATAGCAAAACCCTTTACTCTATATTGACAACGCTGCGTTTAGAGATGAGAAACGGGTGGGCCAGCCTGAGTGTCATTCTTTTCGTGACCCCTAAATTAACCAAAGTCAAAGCTCACTCTCAGCTCACACAGGGCCAAGCTGTTCTCCCAGCACCTTTCCAAGAGCTCCTCACTTCTGCCACACTTACGTAAAAAGGCAGAAACAGAGTTTAGGCAGAGAGTACAAGAACATTACTATTCTGGAGCAAAGTATTAAAGAAGGTTCTTTAATTTCCACAGATGAGTCCTATCTGGACTTCTCCGATCTGTAGTAACCCAGAACTGCGGATTGCATTTGGATTTACCCAGGGATGTGTTCATTGCTAGGAAAAGAAGTGTTCCCTTCACAATCCTACAAGCCAGCCCCTCTGTTTTCCAGTCCTCCTTCCACCTCAAAACAGATCTGCCTTTCCTTCTTTTCGTTTTCCTTTCCTCACTTCTGAAAGGGCTGTTTTCCCCAGCGCAGCCACAGTCTTCTAATGCTTACAACAAATTACATAAAAGCAAATTGTCCAAGACAGGGTGACAGCCATACATTAATATTCAAGAGTTGGGAACATTTGACCTTTAAATTGCATACCTGGACAGAATGATGCCTTATGCTCCGTGTATCATTAACCAGAGGATGGTACTGACCCATGGATCCGGGAACACTCTGCTCTGCAGAAGGAACAGAGGAATGAGATCCTGAGGAACCTTTATATGTCCTGGATTATTCACAATAACTCCTTCAAACAGATCACACTGGTGGGGGAGAAAAAGCAAAGCTGCCCTAGACCTCCTCCCTAGACTGGCCTCTGGATGCGTGAGTTACAGAAAACACCCTTATTTTAAACAATAGCAAAAATCCCCCATTTGTCTGGATACTTTTTTTTTTTAAGGCAAAATGCTGTCCCAGGAGAGATTTTTTAAATGGCTGAATAATGTAAAATATTGAAAACACTTTCTATAGCATTTTCACTGATTATTTAGTGTGTCCTGCCTATATCCCAGGCCATGCTGTCAATCTGTATTTTAAGCCACCTTTCTGTCTTGCTGGCTATGGTCTCTAATGTTTTTTAATGTTGTCTCCTGTGTGTGTTTTGTGTAGTGGAATACTTTACAAATCAAAATGTTATTGGGGAATAAGCCCATGATCTCCTGTGTAACATTTCCTGGCCCTACTGCACACACATCTATTGTTCAAGATTGAATTGGTCCCAAGAAGCATCAGAGCATGTGAAAGCCACTATGAATTTTGCAAAGTGGCTTCAGGGCAGTAAAGCATGTCAGAAGAATAAGGTGCAAAATCTGAAAGTCCAAATGTAGGAATCTCAGTCAATATTAAGGACCAAAAAAATAAGTCAATGCCCTTGGTTATAGCTTATGCACTTTTATCTCATGGCATTCCTAATATAGTTTAAAGGAGCATGCGTAGCCAGGACGCAAAATAAATCCAATTATTAAATAGGTTTATGTGCAATTAAACTGTTAGCCTTTGCTTAATACTACATGTGATTCACAAGGCTGATTTCATTAGCCTAAGGGTAATATTCCTCTTTTATTCAGTGTTTTTCACTTCTCTTACAGTGTGCCTTCTATTTAGTCCTCAGGAAATTAAGATCTTTTGGAAAGTGTAACGCCTTTCTACTTGAGCTAGCTCACTTGAAATCGCTCCTTTTCAACTTTGTGCAGCGTTTTTTCATACATTCAGAAAAACAAAACTTCCAAGAAATGGCACATTCTACTGAGAGAAGGAGACTCAGAGAACACGTCCTTATCACAACTAATCTACAAGATTTCCCGTGGAAATTCTAACAGAGCTTTCAATAAAGTCCCACATCGGTGCTTCCCAAGAGACTGTTCTGGTCACCAGGGTCCTCTGGCCAACTGTTTCCTTTTTCCAAAGCTGCAGTGTACTATGAGATTAAATACAAGGTTTGATTGAGGTGAATTAATTGTATACTTATTATAATAATTATATATAAACAAAAACCTACAGAGAAAACATCACACTTCAGTACATCTGTTTCGCTGAAACCATTTTGTGTGAGAAAAATCACCTCGGTCATTCCAATTTACGTCAGGTCTGTGCAAAACAGTAACGTATGAAACCCAAAAGTAACCAAATATCCTTTATTTAAAATGCCCTGAAATGAACTGAAGTTTCCATGTTTACTGAGACACAGAATTCCTCAAGGACACAGTTCAGAGAATTACCCTGATAAAATAGATATGAATTACAAAGAGAAGCATATGTGCAGGGAAAAAAGAATATTTTATGTGTAACTAAGCACAAGAAATGCTAAAAAATAAAAACCTGTAACAAGAAACTATTTCCAAATTTATTATGTATGCATACAACATATAGCTTAATGCAAAGTTATATGTTGCAGTTATTTAATATCTTTCTTCAAAGGTTTTACTAATATATCAACAACTGAACATCGGAGGGGGAGAAAAGACTTCTCTTTATAGTTTTAGATAATTGTCCCTGTAAAAAACCCAAACCTTTAATTAGAACTCAAATGAAAAAAGCTTGATTTGTGTGCTGTGCCCAAATGCTGAGGAGTCGGATGTAAAATATTTGTAATATTTAGGGAACCCTGAGTTTTACATAAAAGTAAACAGCATTGCCTGAAGGCACAATTTCCAGCAACACAATAAAATGTGCAGTGAATTTATGGCGGCCATCCATTAGCTCTTACCAAGGCAACGTCGCCCATATCTGTCGTCCATCATTATAATAGAGGGTTAATGCACCGAATTTACATAAAAAAGTCATATTGTCTGCATGAATTATTTACACTCTCAGCTGTTTTTACAGCTTGGTTTCAAGCTGGATTCTGGGAGAGATTCTGCCAGTAAATTACTCTGTGGAGACCTGACTGTATAACTACAAACAGAGCTTGCAATGAAAAGAAAAGAAAATGGGGATGCACAAGTCAGTAGTTGGGAGGGGAATACAAGCCGTGGGCTTCTCGTTCACGTGCACCGAAGGAAGAGGAAGGGCAGGGAAGTGTCCACAAAGAGAAATTCTGCACGTGCAACTGTGTGTTAGTGTCTGGCTTTTTCACAGCTCTGTGCGTCAATGCAGTTCTGTTGTAGATACGCTCAATTCCTGGTTGCGTATTCACAGATCAGCATGCTTGCTCTTTGTAAATTGATACCGTTTAAAAAAAAAAACCACCCCTCAAACAACACTCCCCCTCTCCACAATCTATTTCTTGTGTACCAACACCAAGCAATCCACTTGCTGACTTCATTCGAATACAATTTTTGCTTACTTTTCCTTTATATTAACATGTACAATTTAAAAACAACAGGAAAAAACCCCCAACATTTTCTCTGACATGGACTAAGCCCATTCTTTGTCCTTCACACCAGAAAGCCAAAGTTCCTGTGGAAACACACAGTAGAAAATCTCCAGAGATTGCAGTGAAATTTCACATGTACTCTCACAGACAACAATTTCAAACCGTTCAGTTTTTCCAGGTATGCTGCGAAGCGGACTCCGTGCCACAAGTTGTAGATCTACGACCATGGTAAATCCACGACCCTGCAAAATGGAACGTCCCTGCTGTCACACCAACCCCACAGCTCCTGCCACCACTTCTCCCTGAAGGACACTCAGAAAACTCTGTACAACAACGGCGCACCACCAAATCACAGCAGACTGGACCACCATCGCTAACTCTTCCTGTTGATTGTTTACACCCTTTAAATATTTGCAGACTTATGCACCATCCTCAGCTGCAGGTGAGCCAAGCTATCCGTATTTATCTCACTTAATCTTACCTCATAAATCAATCTCTCCAGTCAATCTCTCCACTCCCTAATTATTTTTGTTGCTCTTCTCTGAACTCCCTCCAATGTGTCAATCAATATCTTCCTGGTAATGAAGTGCTCTGTAAGGAGCACGGTATTCTAGAGGCAGCTGTTCTGAAGCTCTGGACAGCCCAACAATGCAACCAATATGGATTTTCGGTCTTCACGGGGAGGGTGATCTAATGGTGAGGACACCAGCCTGAGGCTTTGGAGACCTGGGCTCACGTTCCTGCTCCGAGAGACAATCTGTGTGACCTTGGTCAAGTCACTTAGTCTGTTCTTTAGTTAAGCATCTATAAACACTGTGTTGTTTGGCACGCACAAACAACAAACACGGTGGGATGGCAGGCAGGACAGCGATCCGGCTATGGAGACAGGAAACACCAATACTCAACCAAATAGTTTTCTAGTGAGATTCGCTGCTGATACAGAAGTGCATCCTCGGTACGGTGCTGGAACGCCCCCGGACAGCAGCACTGGCCATGTGGCTCGCCAGTTGTTTTACCTGGGACTTCTAGCACTTGCTATATTGTGACCGCATCTTTTTCTTCACCAGCTTCTTTTCCCTCCTGTGAACTTGCTGTAGCACCTAAACGTCTTTCTTGTAGTGAGGGGTCCAAAACTGAACCCAGAGTTTGAGATTCAGTCTGTTACTTTTCCATAAACTGTATAAACAGTGTGTAACATGAAATATATAGAGAGGGACGTGCAATTAATGCATGATTAAAAGTTATCTAACTAAATTACTGTAAGTTTTTATTTTAAGAATCTCATGTTCTTTTCCTTTTTTCTTTTAGAGGAGAAGGTTAAGAGTATCAAAATAACTGAAGAAAGCGAGGAAGGGTGAGGACTGCAGTTATGATTCATCAGGCTCCCAGAAATGCATTATAATGTACTATAGGCTGTAAGACTAAAAATTATTCCCCACTGAAATGGTATTCACACAGCTTCTGCTGTACTGAGGCGTACATCGTAATATAATCATAATAACTAAAGTAAGTTTCCCTTGGGGATTATACCTCTGTGTGATTTAATCCTTAAATTTGTTTTGCTTTCATCCCCAGGAGAAGAGAGATTTTGGTTATAAAGTATTCTTCCCAGAAATATCAGACACTGCACATGCATTCATAATCTGCACTTACATTTACAAAGCCCGGGCCAGGGGGTAAGCAGAAATGGAAGCATAAGTGTTACCATTTTGTTTGAAGAAACATGGTTTATTTTTAAGAAAAGAAGGGTCCAGCAGAGGGAGGAGTCTTGCTCATCCGGGAAAGTTCCCCATATAACTCTCCCCTCGTGTAACACAGGAAATTATTTGCTTTCGAGACAGGGCTGTTACTCAGAATGTCTGAAAAGTAAAGATCAGAGAGAAAGGGGTTTGCATGGTAACAAATAAAGTGTGGAATGAAATGGAAGGAAACTTAGAAACTCTTGAAGTTTTTACGCTATGTAATTTGGGGTCTTAATTTGTATTTTAAAAGACCGTGTAGGTAATTCAGAGAGTGATTTTCAATATGACATGGATATCTGAGGTCCAGGCGCTCCATTACATTTTGAAGCCAAATTTTGAGGTATATTTCCAGAAGAACTATATCTCTAGTCTCTGAAACTTGACGTAATTCACGAGAACGAAGCAAAAGTTCCCAAATCACTTTGCCTTTGCAATACTACAAGAATTTGCTTCCCATGACAGTCCTCAGGGAAACTGTTCCAACTACTAATTTGAGAAATACAATTCTTAATTAGCCACTTTCAGTAGACAGTAAACCACTACACTCCTTTTCCAAACATTTACTAGGGTGAAAAAAAACATAGTCATCTAGTGGAAATAATAAATGCCCTGCCATTTGAGCAATTTAAAAATAGCCTGGGAAAAAAAAGACAGACCCGGTTTGAAGCATAAATATACTACTAAAGATGAATTACGCATGCAGCTGGTATGCATAGCTACATACAGTCACCGGGTGCAGCTGATAGGTACCACATCCAACACAGCACGAAGACATAACGTTTAACACACATGAACGACTTGTCTCCGATGCTGCTTGTGGAACAGGCAGCAGCAACGCTCAGGAATAAACGTCCCCTTCATCTTCACATGGTCAATTGTTCTTACCACCCCTTCAAAATCAATTGTCGATTGCCAAGATATTCCCAGTTCTACTGGAAACAATGTGGAAGCAAAATCATCCTCAGTCTCTGAAGTCAGGACATTAAGGGCCTCCCTATGCCTTTTTTTTGGTTGTTTTTAATTTGGCTGCATAGCAACAGGAGCAAGGGCGAGCTCAAGCGCTGCGCAGTTCTGTTTGTCACTCTCAGAAGCAGTCCTGGATGTCAAAGCTGTGCCAGGAGCTCCTGAAGCCCTGGAAGAAAGAGGTCACAGCAGGAAAATAGGTCCAAGCCAGTTTCTCCAAGGCAGTTAATCAGATTGTACTTGTAGGAACATCAAACCAAGCATGTGCTTTTACTTCCTCATTGTGATGAGTTTAGAATTAAGTACAGTGGAATGGGAGGAGACCTTTCCACATGAAAATCACCTGGCAGCAAGTCAGAGCTGTGCACAGAATCCACCGACTTCCCAGACCCCACCTTGGGGTGCAGCGCTTTGCAGGGAACAGGTATCGGTGCAGCAGTCACAGACTCCACAGGGCCCCCGGCAGAGCTTTAGAGCTTTATGGGACTTCTCCAGGGAGTCAAAGCAAAGGACAAAAGCTGCTCTTTTTTAGACAAGGTTCTTGCACAGCTCACTAGCACCTACTGCCTTTATAGCCATGTGTTTGTGCAACCACACGCACTCATTTCCTGGGTTTAAGTGTGACAGTCTGGCGGCACGTCGCCCAATGCCTAGGGTCTAGCATCACTATAAAAGGCTCTACAGCATCATATTTTCACATATTTGCCTGAGCTGTCTGAGAATTCGTTGCTCAGAGGATGTCATTTTGTGATACTGTCTTGGGGTACATATGTTTAATAACACAGATATAATGTCACAGCAAGACAGCCTTTGGCAGTCTGCAAAAAAGAACCTGAGATGATATCATGTCACAGCCGCATAGTACCAGTCAATATGACAAGTAGCCTGAAACCACAGATCTGCTCCGGCAACGCTTTCAGTGGCCAAGTGATAAGTACCTTCCCCAACTCAGAGCTGCTGCTTCTTGTGGCCAAGTGACAGCGAACACCTCCCAGCTCACGGGCTGCCCCTCTGCTCCGAGCACCAGCGCGACCCCTTGCCCAGAGCCCCGGTGCAGCTTTCACGGTAACACACGCCAAGGGAGAACGTCTCGCTGCCAGCCACGTGCCACCTTATTTCTGAAGCACTAGAGGAAGACTGTTCATAAGCAGACAGCTACTACACTATGGGTTTCTGACCGTTTTTCTCCAATCAACACGTATGTAGGAATTTGCAAAAAAACCCAAGTGAAACATTTGAGCAAACGTTGCTAATAATTTTTAACCTGAAAGACACCGTAGAAATGTTAAGCATGAGTCACAACTTCAAAGCAGAAAATAAGAAGGCTTTTAAATAATTCGTGATGCAGTCCTACTGTGATTTGAGGACAAAGTATCCCTAGTGCTTCTGGCATTTCTGGAATTCTTAGAGATCAAACCAATTTTGCCAGCGCTGTGCCCAGCCTGGTCTTTGTGACGGGGACTCGGAGGCACAACAAATACTCGGGTAGAGAACTGAAACTCAGGTCTGGTTACAGCCACAGCTTTGAGGAAATAACTCTCTTTCTGTAATAGGTTATGGGGCTATTCTAAGGTGACGTACAGCGTGAAGTTGCTATGCCGTAGCTGTGTTGTTTATTTATAGCACAGCTGTATTGATCCCATAAAGCTTTCTTTAAGTATGGAGAGATTTCAATTAATAGCTTTTACCTTGTGCTAGGGGCCATGCAGACACGCTATAAATCAGACAGTCCCTGCCCCAAAGTGCTCACAAACCCGATTAGAACAAGATGCGGCAGGTGGAGGAGACAAACTTGAGGGGAGGGAGGAGGAGGAAGTGGAAAAACAAGCAGCATTATGCACATGAAGCAGAACTCTCTGCTCAGCACAGCCGGGCTCTGCCAGCTGGCAGGATCTGCAGGCAAAGCTGAGTCTTCGGAGGCCCTCAAAGGTGAAGGAAGTGACTGTTTTAAGGGAGTTTCCCTTATGTATGTGTAAGAAATGCCTGTGGGAAAAGCACATGGTGCTTGTGGGTGAAGCAGAGGAGCAGACGGCTCTGTCCTGCAAAGGGCTGGGCGCTACCGCTGGACTAATGGCTCAAGAAAATTGCCCTGTGAAGCGTGCCTGATTTTCTCCCATTCACTCAGATGCACCCCTCCATCTCTGCATTTCTACCTGGAACGTTCAGATGATAGTGAAATAGACTTTAAAGGTGCTAATGATGTAATTATGAAAACACACAAAAGACATCTCAGCATTTCAAGATAAATTCAAGCCAAGTGCACTGCCAACGTGCCACACTCCGTGCTTCCCCTTTGAAATAAATGGCTTTATACACTTCAAAGAGAGCTTTGTTTCACTTGTTCAGCACAAGATGCAAATACATCGCCAGACAGAGCAGAAGAGAAAATGCATTTTGCACCATGGGGAGCAAAAATACCCAACCAGCCACTCAAATGAGAATGATCTCAGGTTTGGGAGGCACAAGATTTCTTCTATCTACTTTATTCAATTTTTAAATTAAACTTATTTTTAAAATCAAATGTCCTTGCAACGAAAGCAGTAGAGATATTTTCTTAACAGAGCTTCCCTCACACATCTACAAAGGCAGGGTAGGAGAAATGAACACAGAAATGGGAGCTGATCTGATGCTGACTGGAGCAGGGAGAGACGATGCGACAGATCCTTTAAAGGATATGAACCACTGGGGCTGCTCTGCCCTGCGCTGCTGCAAGAGGCCAATACAAAGGGGCTGGGAGGAAAACAAAACAAACTTCACCTTCTTACTTCTCCAGCTACTAAGAAATCGCCTTCCTTGAAAAAAATCTTTCTGTTCTGATTGTGGTCCTGTTGCAGCAGAGCTCATCTGAGATGGGAATGACAGCAGAGTCGTACAGTAGTGTGATAATATGGGAATTTCTAGGGAAGCTGCGCAGTGGAGACTCTTGAGATGTGGCTTTTGAATAGCAGCTGATGAACCTAATTCAGGAAAGAAAGAAAAATTTGTGCGCGCTTGAGCAGGATATTCACTGACACAAAGAAAAAAAGTGAGGTTGGGTTTTCCCTTTACTTGCCAGTTCTGCGGGGCATGCAAGAGAGATGCTGAAAGACACTTCACACTTGGAAGAAGTGATGCCATCCTGAAATTGGTTCACTCCTGATCTGGCATCCATTTCTAACCACCTACTTTTGTCAGGGGTCCCTTCACCAGAAGGCAGGTATTTGAAAACGTTATTAACTCTCCTGAGCAAAGCAGAGTAGCTTGCAGGATTCTGAAAATTTTAATCTGGGGCTGTCTGAAGAGAGACTGGAAGGGGGGTGAGGCCTTTCATCTTAAATTTAATAAGGCAGTGGCTAGGGTTGGCACTGCCTATCCTCCCCGTGCTCTCCAGGCATTTCACTCCACACCTACAATTTACTGGAGTCTTTCCACGGGCTTTGCCTTTCCCAGGCACACAGGTG
The DNA here is from genome assembly GCF_036013445.1 of Caloenas nicobarica. Taxonomy (NCBI): domain Eukaryota; kingdom Metazoa; phylum Chordata; class Aves; order Columbiformes; family Columbidae; genus Caloenas; species Caloenas nicobarica. Next base: position 2,703,885 of record NC_088267.1, on the reverse strand, counting down.
GTAGAACCGAGAGGACAAAGGGAAAGAACTCGGCATTGTTTTGGAAACGCTCCCAGTCCACACACCAGTTTCATTCCCCAGCTGCCCTCCACATGATGTAATGACCACCGTGCAGGCAGCACGACCGTGGCCAGAGCCTCTGGGCGCCGCACGCCTGGGCTGCGCTCTCCTCACGCGCACCCGGGCTCAGGAATGTTTCAACAGCAACAACTTTCCTCCACCTGCTCAAACTTGGCACTCCTCTCTCCCCTACCCCAAAACGGGACAGGGAAGTTCTCATGTATTTCTTCCCAGACATGATCTGGCTCAGCACAGTGATGACAGAACTGCCTAAAGCTTCATTAGGAAATATGGAAACATTTCAAACCTCCTGCTCCAAGTTTAATTTGTGCGTTATAGCTGCTGCGAGTTCTCCATTTATCATAATAGAGTCCCTTATTTATTGGTTCATCCAAAAATAAAATTATGAAAATGGCATTTAAGAGAAAAATACATTTAATGAGTAGAACTGTCTCTGCAGTCCTCTTCTCTGTGCCGGAAGGAACGGCTGAGAATCTAGCACAAGGTAGGAAGCTCAATAGCTGCACTTCAGTGCAGCTGTCAGAAAGAATATACCCAGGAACAGAACAGAACCTTAACATTACACCGTATTTCTTCCAGCCAAAAGCTTCCTGCGCATAATCCTGCGCGGCAAGTAAATGCTGCAAGTCAAGCTCCTGAATCCGCATCCGGTGACTTAGAGAGACCCCACAGAAACTTCCGTTTCATGTTCATAACATCGGTCCAATGTGCTGCCAACCTCAGAGGACAACCCAATGCAAAATGGGAGCAAAGCAGCACTGGGCAGATGAAACACAGCTTCTCCTCTTCGCTTCTTTTTATACATTTTTAAGTCACCTTAATGGATGCTGAAAGGTGCATCAGGTGCCAGCCTCCTTCACTTTCTGTCTCCTTGCACCTGCGAGTTCCAGCCCAAAACGTCCCGGGTTTCTGCGAACAGGAGAGAACAGACGGGACGGCTGCACCGCAGGGTGCCCAGGCCAGCTACCCATCTGTCCAGTGGATACTTTCTTTAACGACAGGTAATTTATGAATATTTTTGGCTCCCTGGTCTGTGTTTCTTGAATAAATAAGGTTGTGGCCTGGGTCACTGGGGATAAAAGGGAAAGTTCCTGCTGTGTATTCTGAAAGACAGCACGACCTTGAGGACAATTTATCTCAAGGGGAAAAGCACAGTAAGACTTGTTAGGGAGCGCTCAGAGAAGCAGACCCTGCTCCTTCCCCAAATGTATTCAGAACAGAGGCAAACGCTGCTCGCTGCAATTCAAGGCTGCCTGAGTTTTCACCTGTAGATACGCAGATAAACTTATATCATCGGCTTCCAGGTTTCTGTGGGCTGGTATGTCAGCAACAGCTACAGTGATTTAGTGCAACAGCTCCACATGGATTAAATCACAGCGTCATTTGAATTTTACCCAGGCTTGTCGCACAAATCTCAGAAACCACTGTCTTGCATAAAAACTTCCTCTTGATACTCCTGAGGAGTCATGACATGAACCAAAAATTAGGTAGAAAACAAGGAATAAAGAATTCTGGCACGGAAAACGGAGGCAGCACAAACAGCACATTTGACTGAAACGTCTTAATTGCATCACAGTAGCAACTTCCTGTATTTTATTAAGTATATTTTCCCTATTTTTGATACATTATGATGTATCTTATAGTGTATTTTTTTTAAATGAAGTCAGTTTTCCTTTGACTCGCACTCAAATGCAATATTCTTCAAATATGCCACTCTTCAAAATGAATGTTGCTGTATATTAAGTTCTGGAATATTTTAGTAAGTACAATACCACTAAAATGTCCCTGTGTGCACAACCAAGTATCTTTTCTATTTAAGAGCCTTCTTGAAGAGTGGCACAGCAACAACAAAAATCTGCTGCTGACTTCACTGAAACTAGATTTCACTTTTTATCTGGACTGCTAAAAATGATTTGTGATTTTATGGTCCCCAAAGTTTAACTATATCTTGCATTTATTTCAGCATTGCCTGTGTAAGGATATTTGAATAAACTTAGTAAAAGGACAGTTGTCATTTCTTTAAGAACTTACTAAATTTACTCCTCACAATAACGCATCTGATGCACACACTTCTCTGCATCTTTGTTTGTAGGATCTAGACAAAGAGATACATCTACCTACAAACTGCTCAGCTTCTGATGACGTTATGGCACCCTCTGTGGATCATATTTACTCTCTGGCCCACAACTAAAGTTGCCATTTGAATCCCATAAGCCATGTGCTGTCATTCCTGGTCCCCAGTTCTCTCCAAGCTATTGTGCATCAAGGGCTTTCAGGTTCAAATGCTTCCCCAAAAGATGGTTTAGCTTCGCTTTTGCAGGTTTTGAACATGGAATAAACACTTTTAAGTGTAAAAATTCCTACTCAAAAAAGGATTGCAAAAATTGTGTCAATGTAAGTCAAGCACATCCTTTTTCATATGCATCTGATTTTTTTTTTTTTTTTTTTTTTTTACACAATCATTCCAGCACATGCACACAGGCCAGGTCCACTCCCATACCGTTGCATTCCAGGCTTTTCTTCCAAGTCCCATTGTGCATCCCAAAAGGCTAAGAAGAGTTCACACGAGCCCACAGAACAGCTTAGCCAGTCTGAGGAAAAAGAAATAAAGTTGCTAAACGTAGTTGCTTTTATTCCAGTGAGGCCAATTGGAGAGAAGAAACTCAGGTGCCGACAATTTGACTTAATTTCCAAAGGAACGCTGCACAGGTGCAGGCGTTTCCCTCGTGTCACACCTTGCAGGAGGCTACTCAAAGGCTCTGTGCACTCAGCCTGACTTTAGCAGATCAGTAGCACACAAGATCAGATATTTGCCCATAGTGCACATGCACTGGAATAATCATGTCATCTCTTTTCCTTGTTTTTTGAGGCAGATATGACTGTACCTGAAGGAGATACTGATCTGTTTACCTAACAATCACAAATACCTTATAAAATCTGCCTGAAATTAATCTATTGTGAAGGTGAGAAGGGAAAACAAATATCGTCATTAACTCACACATGCATACATACAAAAAACTTTACATAACATACAGAGTGGTTGGAAAGCTGCCTGCAGACGTAATTGCATTTCTGTGTGAAGAGCATTTACACCCTCTCATCTCTGCTTTCCCCATTCATTGTAGTAATTACATTCAGAGAAGCAGCTAACGTGCTTGTAATTAAAACCATCAGTGAAGGATTTTTAGGTGTTGTGATACATGAGGACTGGCGTGGAACGCGAGCAGAGCCGGCGGGAGGGGATGACTCCAGTCGAGGGACCCGCATGGCGCTCCCGGTGCAGGCAGCGGCTCCACGTCCATGTCACACACACCCTCCGCATTCTGTGCTTGCTAAAAGTTATTAGATCACAAGACCTAGAAGTGCTTTTTGCTGCTGGAGACCTCTTGTTTCTGTCCCTTAAATTCACAGGGAGGAAAACAGCCGCTTCGCGCAATCTACATTGCTTCATTTTCTATCCATTTCATTTGGCGTTTTATTGGCAAAGGCTGCAAAGGTTATTTCAGTTTGGCGGGTGGAGCTGCTGTGAAAACTCCAGGTCTTCTCATTTTGATGATGAATATTCATGACTCAAGCAATCTGTACCAGGCAGACTTTGCTGCCCTTTCTTCCCCTTCTCTGCTACCCAAGAAGTAGCTGTGCAGAATGTTATATTTGAGGTGTAAATAATATTCCCTTTCATTTAAAAATGAAAACTGGACAATGTCTGTGCTAAAGCTGGAAGGTCCTTGTATTGAACTAAAGTATGACATGCTTGCAACCCAAGTATCAAGAACTTCCATGAAGAATGAGATGGATGGCAGGAAGCGGGTACAGTAATTAATGATCCATTTCTCCCCCAGCTCCTCACTTTCTTTGCTCTCCCCTGTCTGCTTTCTTAGCTCTGCTCACAAAACTAACACTGCCGTGCTGCAACTGGGGCTGCTGGCGTTGGAACCCGCGCCTCCAAGGAAGAAATGTCAGATCACAGCTCACTACCACCCTGACACTGAGACAAAAGAGGGCAGGGTTTTCTTTTAGCAGAATCTGCTGCACAGCCGTACTGTGCTAATTTCCTTGGCCAACACAGAAGGCAGGCTGCTACAAGCTTATTTTGGCCTCTTGCCACCGCACAGTGTGAACGAGCGACTGAAACAAGCAGCGCGCAAGTCAAATGTGGGAAATGCGAGGCAGAGATAAATCCTTGTTTGTGTCACGGGCTGCGAGATGGACACCGGGAAAAGACACAAATTTTGAAATGAGATGTCGTATCTGAAAGGAAGAACGTGCCTTGGGGCGGCGGGAGCCACTGACCTCCCCAGCGGGGCCGTTGTTCTGGATGGGAAATGATGCTCTTAGTGCTGAGAAAGCTGAAGACGCCGGGGGGAGGAGGGTTCATGATTTTACAACTCAGGCAATAAATACCCACTAGGGAGCTCATGAGTTTGAAAGAGACCACGACGGTGATGGGAGGGTGCTCCCTGGGCTTTCTTTGCCAAACAAATCTAAAATCAGCAATTCAGATTGTTGTTTATTTTTCACCAAAAATGGAGGAAGAAAGGGATTTTTTCTTTCATTTTCAGTCCCTCGCCAACCATGCTGTAGTGTAATCTATCTGTCTACACTGCTGAATTTTCCATTCTTAAGGATTGTCCGCTCAAGACTAGTGCCAACTGGATAGGACAAAATTATTTGTCCACTATTTACTGGATTTTAAAGATCAGTTTCACAATGAGATCAAGTCTGTGTCTTTGGGGCATATTTGTTTCCTGCAGATATCTGAGCCAAGATCTGCAAAAAACATTTTCATATATTTTAAGTGGGAATGCATGCGTAAGAAAATTAATTCATGTACTGTCACCAAGTTCTGTGCTGAGTATTTGGCAAAGAATTGGCATTTGCACTTCACATTGTGCTGCTGACTTACATTCCTCTGTCCAGCCATGGAACAGGCACACTCTGTGAAAGTTAAATAATGAATACAAAGTAGATTTTAAAAGTTAAAATTAAAAAATTACTATAAAGTATTCAGAAACTGTTTTCACGATACAGAAATATCAAGTGGGAATCTCATGAATAAATCTAAATAATGAGGGCATTTGAAACCTTGCAGTTACTTGGCAATATTTTAAAAAAAAGAAGAAAAGAGCTAGACAGAGAGATAGTATGGCCAAGAAGTGAAGAGCGGTGATTACTTGTTTTGGAGCAATGAAAACAAGTGCCCCACGGCTCTGACTTGAGCCTCACGCGCACTGTTGCGGACGGAGTCCGCTCTGTGCACACGCATTCGCACACGCAGAGGCGGCCGCCACCGCTTCTCGGAGTCTTCGGTTCCCCATGTCGGCAGCCGGCTCTCCGTGGGCCGCACCACGGAACACGCCGGCTCCCAAGCAGCGGGCGCGGGTCCCCGGGTGCCAGCACCTCCCTCCTCCCCCGGCCTGTGCCCCCCCGGCCGCTGCCATCCCCGCACCCCATGGCGGGAAGCAGCTGCTTTAAGACAAGGGGCAATGGGTACAAACTGGAACACAGGAGGTTCCACTTAAATTTGAGAAGAAACCTTCCCGGTGAGGGTGCCAGAGCCTGGCCCAGGCTGCCCAGGGAGGTTGTGGAGTCTCCTTCTCTGCAGACATTCCAACCCGCCTGGACACCTTCCTGTGTAACCTCATCTGGGTGTTCCTGCTCCAGCGGGGGGGTTGCACTGGATGAGGTTTTGGGGTCCCCTCCAAGCCCTGACATTCTGCGATTCTGCGATTCCGTGCTGCCCTGGCCCGGCTGCAGGGGCCCACAGCTCCCTCCTTGGGGCAGGGCAGGCGGCCGGGCAGGGAGAGCCGCCCTGGGCCGGGGCAGCGGAGCGGCTGCCGCACAGCGCGAGACATGGACCATATGAGAGAAGGAAACGCCTCGCGACGGCAGCCGAGGCTCCAGCAGCTCGCACAGCCCCTCGCCAGGGACCCAGAGCTGGGAACTGCCCCGAGACGAGGGCGCCAGGCCCGGCCGCCCCCTGCTCCACGGGCACCGGCTCCCGCTGCAGCCGCCGAGCAAACGGGCCCCGGGGTTCCCACAGCTCACAGGACTTAGAAATGTCTGCTGTATTACGACAACATAGTTGCTTTTGAAAGAGAAATAATGTAAGAGTAGAGGACAGAGAAGAGCTCTGCCCAAGGCAGCGTGAAAATAAGCAATAGCAGGTCTCTCTGATGAGTTTCTCCAGTTGCCCTGCCCCTCTCAGGAGACACATCAAAGGGAGACAGGGGATAATCAGTCCACGGCAGCGAGCCTGCTGGAGCCCGCTTGCTCAGCACAGGCAAAATTAATTAAGAAGGAGGGAGAAAAAGAGCCAATACGAGCCTGATTCTGTCAGGGAGTGCAGCACTGACAAACAGCAAATGCTAATTCAGGAGTTTTCTATCTCTCTCACATCTGCCAGGGGGAAAGAGGAGCACAATTCAGATTTGAAATAAACTGGATTTGGATACCTCTGACACATCGCACGACGCCACCTCTACCGCTGCTTTCTGGAAGCCGACAAAAACTAAAGGGAGCTCAAGAGAAAGTCAGTGCCTGTAATACAAGGCTTAAGGAGAACACACAGATGTGTTGGTTATTGCTGTTACAGGAAACAAAACAAAGGTGAGGCCTCACACACAACAGGAGAAGCCACAAATAGGCACCTCTTACCCTGCTATCAGTGAGCTGCTCATCAGAACAAGACAAACGTAACCAACAAACAATTCAGGAGAAATTAAATCAATTTCATTTGACATGATAAGCACTAAGACTTATTAATATTTACTAATTATTAGTACTGAGCACTACGGGGTTGGAAATATGAGACCCACACTAGCAAGAGGAAACAAAATGTCAAATGGAAAACAACATGCAGGATTTCCAGGCATTCAGGTGCTGTAGGGGGGAGTCCCTGGAAATGCTCATAAATTAATTAGATTAAAGATGTAAAGCCATCGCTCCAGGGGTATCGTTGCTCTACTATTTTTTCTTGCTCATAATTCAAAAAGGAGATGAAGCATCTGAGCCCAGTTTGGGACTAATAATTTCTAAATAAGAGATAAATATGTCAAGGTTTCATAAATAGAAAGGAGAGCATGGCACTATAAATAAGCTTTAATATTTCTTTTATTGTAAAGTTTATCTGGTTGAGCTCCTGCTTTTTACAGAATGCTCCTATTACTATTATGCATTTGGGTGCATTAAAAAAAATTCCACTTTATGTCCCGAAGAACTCCTGAACCCCTGTTTATGGAGCACTCTCTGCAGCCCTGTGGCAGAGCTCCACTGAGCCAATTGCCCCTGAACATTGAGCAAATACCCATTCTGCTGCATCTGTTCTGAGCAGATTTTTCAGACTACACGGGCAGGTGTGTTCACCTGGGCGTGTTGCCTTTTTTCCCCCTGTTCATGGATATTATTACCACAGTCCTCAAATCTATACAGTACAGTTAGTCTGAAGAACTCCCACGTTACCTTCTAAACTCATGGGCAAAGATGCGTGGGAATGATATCCGAACAGCTGCCAGTCCTTGGCTACCAGGCACAAAAAGGCATTGCCCACGAAACCGGTCCACTGGTGCTCTGCTTTCCAGGGGCAGGCGAAGGACTATCAGGCCACCATCTGCCCAGTAGCGAAGCGAAGTAATGCCTGTTTTCATCCAGAGTGTAAAAGGTGCTTTGTTCAAGTCAAATAGAGTCATATATCAGCAGCATACATTAATAACTGATAACACATAAATATCCAGTGCATTTAATACTATCAAACTAATTAGGTGTTGGTTTGCCAGGAATAAAGGCGAGGTTTAAAAATCCAAGATGACACGATTACCACGGAGTAAGACATTCTTGCTCATCCTGAACACAGGTTAAAAGCATAGGTGACTGAGACAAGTCACCAGGCTGGAAGCCAAACTTATTTCATGCACTAAATTTGCAATGAAAATTCTAATGAAACCATTGTGACAAGCTAAAACGGTGCTACTCTGGCCAGAGGTCTCCAGCTCACTCTGAGGTAGATTTGGAAGCATTAGCTTGCTGAAGGGTCACTCAGCGCACGGAGCACATGTTACTGCTAAAGCTAGCATTGCAAAAATGTCAAGACTGCCACGAAAACTTGGCAGTTCAGATGCAAAAAAAAACCAAACCCAAGAAACCAAGCACTTGCCAGCCTTATAGTAATTGTAGTGAAGAAAAGTGCTTATTAAACACATGTACCTGCTGCTCCACTCAGGCAGAGAAGTTCTCTGAGCCTGGAACGCTGCATGTACTAACCTTTCATTCTGTGGGAGACAGCTGGTGTTAAATAGGGTCAGAACTACATTTGCTCAGGGGAGAAGAAAGGCTCACTTTGAAGACAGGCTGGCTACCCTGTTTTTCTTCCTACACCACAGCTTTCAGATTGCAGCTAGGACTTGAAGGGAGTTGTTCCCACAAGCTCTCCAGCCCAATGTCTCCACCCGACAGGCTTGAGTAAACAGCAGCAGCTCTGGATATGAATCAGATGGAAAAGATTCAGCCCTCTCTGCTAGGTCTGAGTTCAAAGGCATCCATGGCTGAACAGCTAAATCAAGATCACTATCTGCATGTGAGGGCAGAATGGAGCGTTCAGTAATAATGAACTGCTCACCCTTATATGCTCATTTCTAGATGCAGTGTAGCAGGTTGTAAGTGGAATCTAGTTGAAGTCCACGTACCATCGTACATAACACTGAGAGAGGTGGGGAACTCTGGCTGTTTCACGAGACATCCTTTCCTCTGTTTCCTTTCTGTTCTTCGGCTGCCTCCAGCTGAAATGTTGGACTCTCACTGCCAGACGAAGACCATGGGCGAACCACGGAGCAGAGCTCAGCCTACGGCACCCGGGTCCCTGCCAGGCCTCCTCCTCTTGTCCGTGCTAAGACCCAGAGCAGCCTGTCCTCACAAACAGTATGCGCGATCTGTTCCCTATATGCACACATCAGACCTGAGTTTTGTTGTGTGACATCCTGCCCTACCACACAGGCTGCATCTACGCAGCTGTTGGCACTTGAGCAGGTGCACTCCAGCAAATTCAAGTAAATATACCAATGCTGCAGCCGCATCTCACTGCCTCACACCCACAGAACACAAGTTGTGCCACGATGAGCTTATGTATAAACGGGCAGAAGTCAGGGACACCGAGGATGCAGAAAGGGAAGGATGTGTCTGTAGACAGGAGAACAGCTCAGTGTCAGCGCTTGGCTGAGAACACAGGTGCCTCTGAAGACCGACGGCTCAGTGACAAATCGGTTCACCTGTGCCACTTCTGCAGGTCACAGCATCTGTGTCTGTGTTCCCTTGTATATGCAGACACAGCCCTAACTCCTCACCGGCACGGGTACCCCACTTGTGTGTATTCCATGCTGGAATACAGCCGGAGCCCACAGCCAGGGTGTGCCTGTACCTCCCTCTGTGAAGTTACCTGGTTTATTATCTGTAGAACAGCACACCTGGGAAGATGCGCCAAATGAGTATGAGATATAATCAGATACTTTCTGTCTTCAGGTGCCACCCATGTGCACACCTTCCCTAAAAGCTGTGGAGTGAACCTGCTAACAATTCTATTAATAAAGAGCAATATAAGTAGGTGAACTGGATGAACTTGTGTGAAAGCAAAGCCCAGAGGTAGATCAGTTGCTCTGTTCAAAGCAAACAGATAACTATCCCATGCTGCAGGCAACTCTCCCCCTCCCCCTTTCCCACCTCCTCCTTTGGGACATCTCCAGGCATGTCCAGGGTGGTGCAGCCTGGCAAACAGACATTTAATCAGTGATTTATACATTTTAAAAAAGAATCACAAAGCCACCAATGACCCTGGGAAATGCCGAGTGCCAGAACACGGTCCGAGGACTCTCCGTTGCGCTCATTTTCACTGCACGTGACACTGTTAATGCACGAAAGTAAAGTTCTTTGTTTCTCAGGGGGTCGTGTCCCCCTGCTTCTCACCTGCTGTCTGGAGTCCCAATCTACCTGCAGCGTCCCGCAGAAGGGCCTGGCTTCACCGGGGAGCTGAGCAGCAGGGCCGGCTGCTTGGTGCACAAACCCAACGCAAAGCTCTATAATATCCTAGAATGCTATTGAAAGGACCAGCTCAACGACAGGAACTGGTCAAACGTAATACTGGGAACATGTCATAACATGAGAAAAGGTTTCAGAGCCAGCTGACTTATACAGGCCTTACCGAACAAAAACTAGGATTCCCATTCCTCTTCTCTCTCATATAGGACAGATTAAGGTCTCCTTACAGTTTTTTTCTGAAGTTCTCTTGAAATGCAGATTCTACACAAGGATCCCTCACTAACGTTCTTATGTCAAGCATGATAAAAAAGGACAAATATTATACATGGTGTCTATACAGAGTAATTTAATAACATAGCTTTATTAATACCAGTTGCAGTAACCCCTTCAAAACTGTAAAAATATTTTTCTTTCCAAGCAGCAGAAGTAAAAAACTGCTGCGATACTGGATGTTGAGGGTGGGGCATTGAAATGGAAAGGATAAATGATGCGTCATCAGAGATACTGCCCTATTGAAAGGTGTTTTCATTTTCCAAATGGAGCTTTGTATTAAATTTCTAGATTCACCTAGTAATAAATTCTGTTGTTTAAAGATAAATACTACACCTTTTGCAAACTCTGAAGGGAAAGGCGGTAAGGCTGGACAGACAGAGCCCTACTGAGTGCTGGTCTGGCTCTGTGCCATTTGCTGACTGACAGCTGATAATTATCTTTGATTTAATGTCACTTAATGTTCTCCCCCCCTCCCCCTGGTTATTCTCCTCCTACACTGACATACACTAGGAAAAGGAGGGTCTTGGAAGAACAAGCAAAAAAGAATATGCTGCTTCTGTAAGCTACAGAGAAAATACCAATTTTATTTATTCCTTAAAAATTTTAAACAATCTGCCAGCTAAGAAAACTATAATTAAAGCTTTAAACTTCAGAGAAGAGTGTAAAATGTGGGTACAATGACTAGCCCTAGATAGAAATGAATGTAGACAGTGTTTTTATCTGCAGAGCAGCAGCACTGAGCATTCCTAAAGACATGTTCTGGAATCAAGACTTTTTGTGATTTTCAGCATAAGGAATATCATTAGTTTCATTGCCTTGAAACAACACCAAAGAGGCCTAAGCTTCCAGCCAAAGGAAAGGCAATGAGAAAGGCGAAGGGTTTCCTATTATTTTCTCAATGTGGAGTACAAGGAGAGACTCCCATTCTCTCTTTGAAATAAGAAAGTCAGTGTTCATCTCAGATTAACATCCATATGGCAAAGTCTTTTAGATTCTTGAGTTTTCTGCCTGTCATTAACGGGTAAAAATTTCAACAGCTTTTAAAACAGTGAGCAGACTACAGCCTGTTTCAAGAGGGATTTTGCAGTCAATGGTGAGGGGGTTTTGAAAGCATCTGTGCAAGGTGAAGGTTCAATTCCCATTGCTGTTCAGTGAGGCCTCGGCTGCTCTGCCGGCTTCCCAGGTACCACTCAAAAATCACAGATAAGAAGTAATGAACAATCTTAAAACAATGCAATAAATATTATTATCGCTATTTAGCACAGACATATTGGGGTAATCAGAGATAAGAGGGCAAAACTGATAGAAATGTAGCTTAAAAAGAAGTTCCTTTGCTTTGGGAACTCTCAGAGAACACAAAGAGAATTAATTTAAAACCAGAACTGTATTTCCTCTGTCAAAAAGGGACGGATTAAGGTGCCATTCATAGTATTTATATACTATTAAGTGCACTAGGAAAGGAAGGCAGGAGAGAGCAGCATAAAGCCATGTAGAGGGATCCCTTAATACTGCAAGAAAGCAAACTGTAATTTGATTTCTCCCTTAGTATGCAAACCTCCTCCTCCTCCCTTTTCCAGGCTCTAACCCTTAACTAACAGCAGTTTCTCCTGCAGAAACACTTGTGTTACTGCAACGAAAATGCGGAGCTCTTGCACTGCGAGGTGACACTCGAGAAGTTTGGCCAACCTCGGTCCTCACACTCTCCTCTTATGGTACAGCTGGCAAAAGCGCTCACTGTGCTCTCTCCGCCCACACCAAGCTCTTCAAACAGCGTCTCTTCTCAGTATAGTACAGTATATTCCCCTCTTCTATTAGGAAATTACACCTTCCAGCTCCACCGTCAACGTTTTCCTGATCTCACCATTATACCACAACTCTGTCTTCTTATGCCAAAGCCCACATGGTGCCACGGTGCTTTCCTACAGTCCGGAAAAATTTTGTGTGTGTGTCTGTGCAGCAAAAAAAGTGGAAGGCACACCTGATTCTTCCTTTGCATGTACTCACTGATAGAATCTTTTATAAACACATCATGTATTCCACCTAAAGGTGCTGTGTGCTCCGAAAGAGCCAAATACATTAGCATTCTTACGCCATAACTTTTGAAGTCGGCATTTGACTATTTTTGCATTTCTTCCAGGTTGTACTTAGACAACTTCTAATTCTATGGGGAAAGCAAAGACTATAAAATGCCGGAGCTCCACTCTGCTGAAATAACATTAGCGAAATATCAAGTCCTTTATGATGTCATGAGGGATTCCTTAATGTGACTATAGCCTCCTAATGACATCATAAAAAACAACTGCAACATCAGAAAACAGCCAAGGGTCATCAATCAGCCCATCCGCTCTCCTACTCACCAGGGGCAGCAGCCCAACTTGCTCCTATCTGCTTTTTACGAGCAGTGCCGTCCGCTGAATAGTACACAGAGAAGAGACTCATAATCATACAAATATCAGCGAGAGCGGTCAATCATCACCTGAAGTGTTCAGCACACCTGAGGGAAATTTGGGTGCTGTAGCCTGAACAGTCTGCAAGTTCAGCACGGAGAAGAGACAAGATCGCTCCCTTCGAGGTGACCTGGCGGTCTCTGGGCAACAGGCAGCACCAGTTCACTCCATCATTATTAAATGTGGGGAGAATGGGATTAAAAAATGAATTCTTTGGTCACTTCTCTTCACTCTCTAGCCATAAGCAAAAGCTTTTTCCGTGTTGCCCAGATACCCATCTGCAGGTCTCACGCTGAAAGAAGGCTTTGCGTCCTCAAACTGGAAGGGGTGATAGTCCCAATGGGATGCAGTGACTGCCAAATCCTCTGGCAGGAATGGGAATGGCTTCCTTCACGTTTGAAAATGCAATGTCGCAGAGTTAAAGCCTCATTATACTCTCTTAAGAAGACTTGGAAGTTTTCCAGGGTTGGGGACATCTCGAGGAGTTTCCCAGACTCTCAGAAAAAAACCCTAAAGTGACAGATTCTGTGGTCTCTAGATGTTCCACAATCACTCTTGGAAGGTGTTTAGAGTGGAGCTTCTGCCAGCTAAGTATAAGCTAGTGAAAAATCAACTGCTTTTTGTACAGCTGTCTAAACCCTCTTGTCTCCAGATTCCCTGCCCATTTGGCCTCAGTTTTTATTTTCTAATATTCAGTAGCTGCTCATACCCATACCCAGAATGAACTCTTTTCTGAAATATGTAGCTGTTATTTCAAGAAAAAGTCACGGGGGAGAATAGGTTTCAGAATGGAAAACCAAAATGATACGCAACTACGTGCAACAGTTCATTAATTTAAGGACACCAAGCAGAGCCCAAGCAGATCATTGACAAGTCAGCATGAAGTACAGACACAAAGAGGAGGCAGCGCTGCCGGCATTCTGGATAAACAAGACATTCAGTAATTTTAATCTCAGTGTAACTCTGCTATTTCCAGATTATATAATCCCACTCTTGAAAGAGGGTTATTTGAGCAGACTGTCACATTAAATAAACACATTTGCTGCATATGTTAATTGCAGTAGAAAGCTGTTAAGCAAATAAGCTTGTTGCACCAAAACGTTATTCTTTTAGCAGGTCTGTTCCTTTCATGGATCTCCAATGCTCTTTCAGAATGCACATTTCAGTTTAAGGCAAAGAACTATGTTCACTGAACTGATCAATTTTTTTATCACATTGACTTTTGGTTAAATTTTAAATCATGCTGTGCCACAGCAGTAAATTCTTTTCAACAGGTTTATTTCTACAGCAAAATTTCAACTGAAAAATTTGAAACTCTATGTGGAGAAGGGGATTCCTCACAGGATCAGAAAAAAATTCCGAGGTGTATGTACGCGCACCATGCATCCAGACACATAAGAAATAACATGGCGTTCTTACCTGCAATAGGTGCCAAAGCATTCTCAATCCATATTCACCAAAGTTTTGTTCCATCTGTCACCCCAGGAAAATTCTCTTAGTTCTGTTTCGGTAAACTTACGCATCCATGCGATTTCACTTGCTTATCAGGATCTCAGCCACACTGTGCAGCGCTGTCAACCACATCCTGAAGGCACAGGACTGCTTGAGGTATTCCTGCAATTAGAATTTACAGGGGAAAAAAAATAATCTACTGATAATGCATAAAATTTCCAATTTAATTCAGTCTCTCAGAGGGTCGCCAGGAAGACCATTCTGACAACAGTAAGCACTCTGCTCATGTCAGCAGACCCGACTCGCAGGGAGACGATGAGCTAAGTGAGGCCAGGTCAAATTCACATAATTACTTTTCAGAGCAGAAACACATTTCAAAAAGCATATGCAAGCAGTTTTAATTCCTCCTTTTGACCATTTCCCTGTATTATCAATGTACATTTGCCCTTCATGTAAAAGTCAAGATAAGCTGAATATAAAGAAACTACAAAGTGCTTCTAAATGAACCACATCAAGAAAATAAAGAGCATTGTGATCTGCAGAAGCTGTGTGCTCGCTAGCTGTACACTGCTTAAACACAGCAGTCATAGAAGGGAAGCATTAAAAACAAAACCAAAACCAAACAAAACCCCTAAAACTTTAGGAAGTGCCACAGCCAAGACAGAGAATAACAGAAAATAAAGATTAATAACAACAGGGTGCTCAGACATGCAAGGTGAACTGGCACCTGCCTCTGTCTTGAATATGAACTTTACAAATTTGTCCACAGAAACTACAGTTGTGTAAAACTGTCATAACTACCACACACATTTATCAAAGACACGTTCACACAGCAGCAACGCTATTGCTCTTCCAGACTTACAACTATTGTTCCAGCTTTGCAAGGTGATTTCTCTTCATGCACTTTGTTTTGTACATTGAAAAAATGGCAAACACTATGGTATAGAAGCGAATGGGAATGTCTCTTGACAACATTTCAGTTCATGTCAAACAAAACCCTTCAAATTCATGCCAAACACAAAGTCAAATGTTTTAATGAAGATATTAATTATCTGTGAATACAAGTAACAGCTAATGACACTTGCCTTTTATTGGTGTCAGTATTCTCTATACGCAGATGGCAAAACCCTGATAAGCCTCTACTTGACTATTAGTGGATCTAGATCGGATATGGGCAGCTTTTTCCAAGGAGTATATAAAATCGTTGATCCTGTCTGCCCTTTTCTCCCTATAAACATTTGTCAATTCACTTGCCATCTGCTGTCCCGTGGATACATATGCCCAGGCTCATGTTAGCTGAGGTTGCAATATAGCTATGTTAAATAATTTTATCTGATTTGTTGGATGATGGTATTTCTAATGGAAAACAACATGGTAATTTCAGAATGTTACTGATTAGATGAAAATGATATTGCATCAAAGTTACTCCCTTAATTTATTCTGAAAAAAACAAGAAGGATTTCTCTATTAAGATGCTTAATTAAAATCTATCTCTCTCCATACAAAATCTATACTTCAGGTCCTGCATGTCATGTCTGAAAAGAACAAAGGCTGATTAGCATCTTTTACACTCTGCTTTTCTTTTTGTCACTTATACATTCATTACAGCAATTCCAGCCAGGTTTAGAAGGTCTGGGAGAAAGGGCACTATTATATGGACTGAAGAACAAAAGAATGCAGCTGAGCTTTTCAGGTTTAGAGAGAAAACAGGGGGGTGGTCAGTGTCCAGATGGGAATCGGGTGGGGTGTGATGCTGAATGGTTCCTACTTTGAGGGGACCTGTGGGAAACACATCACATAAATAACTTCACAGGAACTGATGCTGAAGTCAAACCGCTCCATCGCTTTCCCAGAGTTCCAGGGTTCCTTCCCAAGCTTAGAAATGAAGTAGGAAAAAAGGCGATCTGAGCACCAGCGATACGGCACACACACGTGTGTGCACAGAGACAAAGACACACAAACTTCTGCGCTCTCACAAACAGGCTGGTAAGAACCACAAGGGAAAAAACCCCTTAAATTCTAACTCTTCCTCAGTGAAGCGGGGAATTACATGTTGCTGAGTTGTAAAAAAAAAAAAAAAGAAAAACAGCCTTCCTGGCCTTTAGTGCCTCTTTCTTTAACATATTATCTAAAGAGAACCCTGAGATCTCTGAATAACAGAACTTTCCATCTGACTTGTTTCTGTAGTCCACTAACCTACAAACTGCCTTCTTCAGAGCCATGATGGATACAGCACGGTACGCCACTCCTGTCCTCTGAAACTTGGATACCCTGACAAGAATAAAACTCTGCCAGTACTAAAGTGTCAGCACAAAGACAGGCCAGACCTTGCACAGTGTTCATGACCTTATTAGCAGAGTAACACCAGTCCCAGTTCCCACAGGACACAAAGCGAGGGGAGGGCAGAAGCTGTCAGGGCAAGCCAGGCTGTTGTCACAGCACCGCTACCACTAGTTTTCGCTTTTACTTCTCTGGCATCTTTACGACGAGCCCGACTCCCAAGAACTTGCACGCATCTATTTTGAAATCAGGAAAGTGTGTTCAACAGACCCAGTGGAGAGACGGGCTGTTGAATATTTTTCTTTCATCACTGAATGATTCCCTGCTGGTTGTAATCAAGATCCATAAACTTTCAACTTAAGTCAGTCTGAATGCCGTGATCGCGCCTTATGTGTTGCTGCTAAACTCAACCATACGTACACACGCACTTGTGTTCTGATCTACTGTGCAAGAGCAAGAATTATCTGAGATTCACTTGGTTAACTTTTCAATGTCGTGATGTGATGATCCAAGGCAGAAGCTCTAACCCACCCAAGAGACACGGAAAAACAAAACTGGCCAAAGCTCTACACAGAACAACACTGCGAAGAATGACACTGAACTGGTCCCCAGGGAATAAGCTGAACTCCTTAATAAATCTTCTCTTGTCTCTTAACTGACACGGTGAAACTTCCAGTTAGTATTCAGTTTATCTGACTGTACATTCCCTTATATAAAATAATTTATTTTAGCAATGGGACATCTAATATTGCTGCAGTATATTTTTTACACATATGCATGCAAAGATCAGAACATCTCCTGTTGTCTGATAACTCACTGCTCAATTAATTGGTTTGTGTTTCGCAAAGTGGCTGTTTCTCAGTGAGGACTAACCACACGCCAGCTATGAACTTTAAAGGAAAACCAATTATTAGTTAACAGCGAAGAAACAATCTATAAGGCATCCTAAAGAACGCAAATCTTCCTTATAAACTGCTGAATGGAAACGCACAAACAGCAAGATGTCAGCAGGCGAAGTTTTCTTGCACAGAAAAGAAGCACCCGTGCCAGCCCAGCCTTCCCTTCATCTTCACAGCAGGAACCTCACGTGTTCGTTTCTCTCATCACTCAGGCCACCCCACTGGGTGTAATCAGGATCCACAACCCCAGGGTTCAGCCGGTGTGAACGCTGAGATGCGGGACTGGCCGTGGTTGGTGATACTGGTTTCAGACCCACAGCATCGCACAGCAGCCTGGGCTACCGATTCATTTTTAAATGCACAGAGTAAGCTTGTTGAGGAAGGCACCGTTTTCTTGGTTTATAGACAAAATTTAGCATTATTTGGCTTCTGAGGTAATTAAAAGGAACAAAAATTTGCCTGATTTAGTTTCCAAGTTATAGTGCTTTCCATAATACAATACTCTACAACAGTGCTTTTGGGAAATACTCCTAAATTTTCCTTATCCCGCTTTTGTATTTCTGGCTGGCTGCAGCCTGCAATGCGTCCCCTCCTCAGATGTATTAAGGCCGGTGACTTTTGCTGCCTTTGTGCGGATCTATGCTTGAGTGCTCTGTGGTTTATTTGCTCATTCGGAAAACATCGCACAACAAAAAAATTAAGAATACTTAAAAATAGTATTATTTTTTAAAAGTCTACATTATAGAAATTAATTATGTCTTGCTATTTGGCTGCAAATTAAACCAAGAATCACAGTTATGACATGGAGTGTCCACGCTCATGTAAGTCCTTCTCAATGTTCACGTCGTTTATGCAAATCTGTAGTTTGTGAAGTTGTGCTTGAAACAAAAAAGCCCCAGAACACCAAACCCAGAAGAGCCACCAGTGAGCACAGCCTGATCCTTCTCCTGTTCCAAGATCTTAACTCACAGGCTTTTGATTCCCTCAGTCTCGAAACTATAAAAATCTTATTTCTATAAGCTCTTTTATTGTTACCCACATAGTCAATAGTGTCATTTTCATTGATATCATTCTGTAGGGAAGTGAGAGGAAATGAACCAGACGGAACAGAGCTATAAATAAGATTCAGCTCGTCTGTTCCAAGTGCAGATTCAACAGCATTCTTTTAAAACCACAAAAATATCACTTGGGAATTATAGGAAGTTTTCTTCGTAGTGGAGTTCTGAGATTAGCTTTCACGCAGTGGCCATCCTTTATTATTGACTTATGTGAATAAAAGATGCATTTGCTTAAAACTAGCTCTATGAGCACAAACAGCAGCAGGTCCCATTGCATGTGCACGTTAGCTCATGAGAAAAAGAACTCAAGAATCATAGAATTCTTAAATACAAATGATTCCACTTAGAATTACTTCTTAATACAAAGAGTCTTTAGGCTAAAGAGGGAAATCTGACAGCAAATGGATTACCGTTGGTTTCTTACAGGCTTGCTGGGCTGACAAAACATGGCAAATATCAGCTTTATGCAAATCCTCAGGAACAAACCAGGCTCCTGCTGCTCTGCCCGACGCTGCTGCAGGCTCGGACCTGCACATGTTGAGATGAAGCCACCGCCTCACACAAAAACCTGGAACGCAAAGGATACTTAGCAAAAAGTGTGTCAACTTGGGGCGGTATTGACGACTTCCTGATGGTTTTCTTTTTGACAGTAAAGCCATTAGAGATGATGCCATGACTGAAAATCTAGACAGCATTTGGTGTTCAAGGATTCTGCATCTTAGTATTTCTCCTATTGCCTCTTTTATGGAAACTATTAACTGTAATTTAAGTCCAAAGTGTTAAAAGCAGTATACAGATTTAAGGATTCTTTCACACCAATTCAAAATAATTTCTAGCTGCATTTTAATGAATAGGCTTTTACCTTTTGTTACAGCAGAAAATCACTTATCCACTGTAGCATAGGGCATCTGCATAGATTTGTTTCTTCTTATCTTTAATGGTATTGGCAAATACAGAGTTAACACATTTCTGCTCAATATATCTGCAGTTGTTGGAATACCAGATTCTAAGAAAATTACAAGTTTAAGTATTCAGTTAAAGCAAAGTTGCAATTTAATTGACATACTAGTAGAATTTTCAAAGATGATATCACCTCATCATTCACACTGAGCTTGGAACCATCAAGGAAGATCCTCTGACTTGACTCACAAGCAACCTAGAAATATCATGATGGCAACCTCTAACATCCTGGAAAATGCCAACAATCTAATTTAGCATTGATAAAAAAGGGTTTAATTATTTAATTGCAAAACGTTAACTGTCTATAGAGGAATGATGGAGAACAATGTCAAATATTCACTATCACACTATTTCATTAGTGGTCTTGGTGAAACACTAAGGTTAAACCAAAATGGAGAGTTAAAGATGATGTTTTCCCCTGCGATTTCTCTTCACTGTGCCCTGAACTGTCTGGCCAAGTCAGTCTGTGTGGGCTGGGACCTCTTAGTTCTCTGCAGGCCACAGGATCACGAGCAGTCGACATTCCTCAAGGAACCCAGCTTTATCAAGCACTCTTTTCACTTTTATTAGCTGTTTCTTTACTAGCTCTACCCTTTTTTATTTTCAGCTCCACATCAGTGATCATATATAACCACAGAAATTTATTTTACATTCAGCCTTTGTATGGTTCCCTGGCCCCACTGAGCTGCTTCTAGTACCTCCCTACTCGCGGTTCCAGAATATATTATAAAAGCAATTTTGGCCGAGTGCTCCCACAAGAGTGGGGCTTTGCCAGCGCATCGCGCTGATCTGGCTGACGAGGGAAGCGGCCGCCGTCCGGGGTTCCCTCGTGCCTGATGCTCAACGCCACCTCCAACAAATTGCTTTCGAATGCTTTATTTTGACTACTGGAATACAACTTCTCTTTTCACCGGGAGTTTTTTGCCTTACAAAGTTATAAAGATTTCCTTCGGAAGATTAAAAAACAAAGTCCGGAAGAACTAAATTTATTAGAACTGGCTCTCAAATGATCTGGTAAGGGCTTCTCTAATTCAAATCTTATTTGCTGTGGCATCATCAGTTAATATGCAGAGTGCAGTTTCAGCTCGTTCTCTCACACACACTGTACACACACATAGTTTGCACTGTTGCATCAGGGATTAGAATATACGCACCTACAAATAACACAGGGCTTGTGCAAAACTTCAAGTCAATGAGGCTCGTCCATGCTACTTAAACCCTAATAACGAGGAACAGAACTGCAATATTCAGAATGCTATGCTAGTACTTCGAATATTGTCTCAGACTTCAAAACACTTACTGCTAGTAACTCTGGAATCTTACAGCAGGATCGTTCATTTGGCAGAGAGTGGGATGAATGATAAATAAATGAAAAGAGTTTTGCGGCCAAGGAGGAGAAGGGTACAGTGCAAAAGTGCTGAGGGCCCTTGAATGTGGGGGAATAAACTACTTGAAAAATTATGCTTAGGTCTGAAGAAAAAGATATGAAGCTGAGCAGAATTTTTCTCAGTTTTGCTAAATACTGTACTTGGTATAAAAATGCTTTTCACAAATAAGGCAACACTCAGATGCTTAAATGAGATTGTCTCTCTTCAACAGCATGAATCGAAGAGCCACCACACACAAATAGCCAAATGGCCTCTTTTGCAGGATTTATAGGCAACACACCAGGATTCAGTCAAAGGATCTCCTAGGGCAAGTTCCCTGACTTCATAAAGACAATAATTTGAAATAATATGAGATGATAAATGCAAATATATTACAGTGCAATACCACAAAGCTCCCCAAAACACTGTCACTTCCATTATCCGAACAGCCTGACGTTACCTATTTCACGATGAGGACCTGAAAAGACACTAATTTTTCTGGAGGTTTTAAAACCTGAAACTAGACTTTGGAACAGAAACAAACAGACAAAAACCCAATCCAAACAACCGAAGGATAAAGTCTATACCACACGTGAAAGCAGACTGCAGAAATGCTATAAAGTGCATCTCAATTTTATTTACCTTGAGGGTCCCTCACCGAGTCAAAAGCGTTGCTGAAATTGTGAGGAAGGTTTCTGTCATTAGAAGACCAATGCCCAGTTTGACCAGGGACAGGATATGATTTCACTTCTCCCACAGGACCAAGCATGAACCTCATCTGTGTCTGCCTTCCAGCTAAAGAGCATCGCTACTGAAAGGAACTTATTCCTCGCCAGGGGTTATATCTGATGTCGTTCCTGTGGACATTATGTGTAGAGATGTTGTATGCTACTGAATAAAGAGATGTGAAGCCTTCTGGATAGTATCTGTTCAGGAAGGGCTACAGGATTCTTTTCAGCTCTGTTCACTGTTAGAGCTTTACTTATTGAGCGTGCAGACTCAGTCTTCTTGCCATAAAGAACTGTTTTGTACAAGTTTTGCAGCAATAATGACTTCTTCCCAGCATACTGAGTTTTGACTAACCTCGGAGAGTATTTATGAATTCACACCGTCTGTGACTGTGTTATATGTAGATTAAGCCACTGCTTTCGATGCAGTTTTTTCTACTGCCATTGTACAACTATTTAAAAGAACAAACACTTACTAAGAAAGGAAAACAAAAAGTACCTTTTATACTGGCAAAGCTGGTCATCATTTGCTGTTCATGGTTCCTGGTGACCCACTAACTGTCCCTCACTGGAGACACACAAGGTTTTCCCAAATACTAGTGAAGGCTCTTTTAATGGTCCCAGTGAAAATTTGTTTGGAAACAAACCTGAGCACAGTTTGTTTCTGCTGTTCTGTGCCTGTTTGCTCAGTGTGTGTGTACACACACAGACAATGGAACGCTCTATATTTCTCAAACATTTCCATTTAAGACATCACAGTCTCTTTGCACTGTGTTATTTTTACTTAGAATGTGGAGGGTTAGTATAGGAAGAAATGGAGAACGTTATGGTCAACGTTTCTAAAACCCTTTACGGACTCTTAAGTAAAGGATCGCAGTCCTCCTCACGAGCAGTATTCAAACTTGCTTCATCAAAATTTGTGAGTATATGTCAGTGCACAAGAGTAGAAAGTACTCTTCGTAAAACCAGGAATCCTTCAGGATCTACACATGACCTTTTAATATCTGTATTTACTGGAAAATATAGAATATAATAGTTCCAGTTGGAAAGGACCTACAACAATCATCTAATCCAATTGTTATCTGGTCTGATAACAAAATTAAAGGCAAGTGGTATAATCGATATATACTTGGGGCCTTGCACACTGCCACCTCGTGGTAATTCACACCCGCATTCCAGAACTACATGAGCCCCAAATTCCTCTTAAAATATGAATATGAAAAGGCAACAATATTTCCATGAGAATATGCGCTTTATGTGTTTAAGAAAGACTAATATCTGGGCAAGAATATCCATTTCTGTATGTATTTACCCAAGTTTTTCCGTAGTGTTTTGCTCCTCTGTATCTTGAAGGTAATTCATAAGAGTCGTTCAAGTGATCAAAAAGATAGCTATTGCCACTTTCTAATATTTTGAAAACGTAGCATTGAGGACAAGTCAAATATTTTTTGCAATACTTTTTCTAATAGTAGTTTTGGGGTTATGTGAATTTCTACTTGCACATGGACTTAATCACACTGCTGCACATTTTGCTTTCTAGAACCTTGGGTAATTGGCAGCACAAGGCACCTTTTGCAACACAATACCCTGTGCTGGGCCACCACACTGTGAGACCACAGACTCGCTCACCTACCAGGAGCTGACAGAACACACTGAAAATTGGAGGGGGAAAAAAAAAAAAAGAAAGAGGGGGAGGGAGACAGAGAAATACATTTTTAAAGATAACCTGGAGGCAAATATAATATTTATACTTATTTATCCTCACAGCACAATCATAAGCCCCAAAACATGTCTAATGAGGTGGAATTGCAAAATGGCCATGAGTCCTACTTACTTGGCTTCTCAGTGGTCTCTTAGCAGTCACATGGATCTGTATTTTTCAACTATGTGACTGCTGCAGGCAAAACTCCGATAAGTAAGAGTGAGAGTCACAGCAAGTCCTTAACTCCCAGTGGTATTCATCCACAAAAATGCCAACCTAGGAGAAATGAGAAGACAGACAAAAAAGTTGCTGGGGCAATTAAGCACTGCAGACAACTGTACTTAATGCTTGGTTCACATTGGCAGAGCATCTTCTGCTCAAATGAACTTCCATTCACAGCTTTCCTCGACTCTTGGAATGGCCTCAACTCTTCAAGCCTTCATAAAGAATCAGAAATACGAAAGAAATCAAAACATGTCAGAGAGTTCTTCAGTGTCATCAGAGAGGAACAAGCCCCAGCCTGGTCAGTATTGTGTCTTCCACCTGTCACTGAGCAGATTCCAGCTTTCTTTCAAGCCCTTTTGGAAAGTATCTGATACTTCATAAGAACTTTTTTTCTAATGAGGTAATTTAACCTATACATCAAACCAGCTGCTGACGTGGAACTGTTGGAGGTCCTAAGGTGTCCAGGTTAACCACCATGGTTTCCAAAAGATGGTCTCAGATCCCTAACGTGCTGAAATATGCCTTTTGTCTTGATTCTTTTGTTCTTTCTTAAGAAAAAAAAGTCAGGTTACCTATACGTCTTTGGCAGTATAGAAGTGTAAGGGTCTGAGCTGAGCCAGCCGAACACCACTTATTTACTTGGACACCAAACCATTTTGATGTGGTTCAAATTTCAGGGAAAATTTGCAGTTGTTTCAGAGCGTTTGGAGGTAGTGACGGACATGTCCAACCACCTCGACACGGGCACTGGGATTGTGGAAGTTTTCACAATTATTAGTTCTGCAGATCAAATTAGCTCTCTAGTGATTACTTCTTCCCTCTCCAAACATCCAAGAAATTCTAAAAATTCTCACCTATGTTAAAATGAGTTTTCAGACAAGTTTTAGCTTGGCAGTTTGGATACTCCGTGTATAGGTACCACCCAGGTGATGGGTACACGTGTGCATTCACAAAACACACTTTCATATGAGGAAGCAGAGTCAGAAAATAGGGGAAGCAACTTTCAGGATACTGTAATATGGCCATAGTCATAACTCACTTATAGTCCAAAAAACCCACACTTTGCAAGCTGAAATTAGAAGCATAATGGAAAATTTTAAACCCACAGCTAGAGAAGTTACTGACAGTTTTAGTTGTTACTGTTTGAGTAGCTTCAGAAGTGACTATCAAGTCTGATCCTGCCGTGACATCTGAGAAGTCCCGAGAGGCAGCAGTTCTGACAAAGGGTCAGGGCCACCACCAGCCCAGCTCCAGCGGCAGCACCCGCAGTGCTGAGCACAGAGCAGCGCGGCTCCCGGGCTGCACTGTAGGGCTTGGGACTTCTTCACCTCATTGCATTGCAATCTTTGTTGCAGGTTCAGGTACGTATAGAAATTAATAGCTACTGAAGGCTGTAAAAGACAGTGTGAAGCTACTCTTTAAACTCATATGAATGACTCATTCACATTTACTTGGAACAGACAGCCTGAGATGATAGAAAGAGATCCCCAAGAGGTATCATGTAATAATTCTGGGAACTGAAAAGATGCATTCTAATCTCCATTCATACTTGGTGTCACAATTAGATTTTGGAATCAGGAAGCTTAATACCTTTTAAACTTTCTCTGACATTGCAGAGCTCTCCCTTTTTCCCATGCAATTTATTAGACTTCTAAAAAAGACAGTAAGAATAAACTTTATCCCTTCTCCTTGTAAAGCAACAAAAATGTTCTCCTCCTCTTTGAACATTATTTTTAGATATTTATGTAACTAAGCAATAAAGATAACAGAGAACTCCCATTATTCTGATACAGAGCTGATGGGGTGTTGGTTTGAATTCCTGTGAGGTACAAGATGACCTGCCATGTAATATAACAGCCTGAAACTGGGTGCTGTTTTATAATGTTTATAATTAAAGAAAGACTTAATTGTTTCATGGGATATGACAAATCAGTCTTTTACATTTATTTGTGATCTCCTGTAGAAAACAGAGTACTACAAGTCTGAAGCAAATCATTTAGCTTAATCTGCTTGATTCACTCATTGTGTCTTTCATTTCCAAGACATAATTTCAAATCTAGTTCAGACCAAACTGACAGAAAATCTTTGTGATCTCAGTCACAGGAAAGGTCAGAGATAAAGAATTTCCGAAGTTTTAGTCTGCTCTGAACCACAGCAGCCCATAATGTGGATAAGTAACAGTGTCACAACATCTCCAGCCATGAAATCTGGTATCCTTGATCTTCCTATGCAACATAACATTGCTGATCAGGATCCTAAAAATCTTCTAAGGAAGAAAAAACGTGCGGCTCCGCTATAGACACGAGCTGCTTGTTCTCAGACCCTCTTCCGCTAGCCCCGTGACAACGGGACCGTCGGTGGGTTCGATGTCGCTCCGAGCCCCTCGTGTACTTAACTCCTGACACCACCACCCGTGTCTGGGGACCTGACCTTTTCAAGCCACGGTGGCTGGCAGCGGTGACATAGGTGACATCTCCGCAGTGCAAAGTCTGTGACAGTCACTTGACCCTCCTTAGCAGGAAGCGAACGCATTGTCTGCGGGCAGAAAAGGGAAAATGAAGCCTCTCTGCTTTATGGATTCCTCACCCTATATACACTGAGCCATTTATCTTTGCCTGTGTGCCCCACGTACAGTCATATTTATGTACCTATGGGGGCTGTAAGGAGCTTATTTATTATTTGTTTTCATTTAATGATCTCTGTCATTCTCCCCTAGGAATACCCAGACACACTATGCAAATCATATTAAGCCCCTGGCAATAGTGAGAATGCCTTGAGCGGTAATATCTGGTACGTTTGCTCTTTGAATGTGGGCAACCTGCTTACTAAATCCTCCCCTGCACTTCCCCCACAGCCACTTCATTTGCTGATCGTGTCATTCTCCTCCCCGACTTAAGTCTCTTTTCTAGGACTATTCAGGGCTCCCTTTCCCCTTCACTGCAGCAGAGACCAGCGGTTTCCCAAGGGTCTGTGGACAGAAAGCCTGAGAAATCACAGTGTCGCACCAGGAGAAGCAAAGCAAACCACTTTTCTAGCAACCATCTCTAATTTAGCCAACAGACATTGTAAGATCAAATATCTGAGGCAAGATGGTGAAAGAAAAGGTCAATAAATCATAATTAATCCCTATGATAAAAGTGCATCCACAATACAGAGAGAAGGTGTGAAAATTGAGAATTCCTTCTCTCTAAGCACAGCATTGCAGAGAGGCAGGGACAGTGAGAAATGTGGGTTTCTTCACAATGACCTTGGCCAATGCACTCAGCCTTCTAAATCATGTTTTCATATCTGTGATACAGGCATAAAAATCATGAGTCACCGCTGTAAAAATCAGGGAGGTCTGAACTGCAAACAAAACCAGGATCATAGTAAGAATCACCGCTTTTGCTAAGGGAAAAGTTTGATGTTTCTCATAACTCCTTGTCATGCTCTTTCTAGTGCCCGGAGTGTGACTGCCCTGCTAAAAGTCAGGTCTAACAAGTCAAACAGCACTTTCAAATCCATTATTTTGAAAATTTGTACTGCATTTCAACTTACTTTTCATTATCCTTCTCCCTGTCTCCTTTTAGGTCTCTGCATTGCTACTTTGCTATTCTAGTCCACATGATCTGCACTTTGATTAATTAATTTATTCTGATTATTTAACTCCTTTTTCAGTTTTCCATATTCTTCTTCCTTGATTTTTCTTCCCTTATCTCCCTCTCAGTCTTTTCTTTGTATCGCTTTCTATTTCTGCTCTCAAGTAATTGTTTTGCTTTTCATCTCTGCTTCTTCCTTTTATTATCTTCATATATGGAAAAATACATACTAATACCTCCAGGGAAAATAATCCCCAACGCAGACAGGGCGAGAGAGGAGATCCAAAGATGCTGCAGTGCTGAAAGAGATGGAGCAGAGACAGCAAACTGAAGATTAGATACGGTTGTGCAAGAAGATACGGCTACAGAATGGGCTAATGAAATCTTGTCAACATATGCAGAGACATCACCTTGTGTTACACACCAGAGAGATTTAAATCAGGCCTTATAGGGATTTCTTGTCTAGCCCATATGGAACACAGCATGAGGTTGTATGTAGTATGTTGCTTTAGCAATACACCCATCTATCCAGGTATTTCTATAGACTGTATCACCAATATTCACTACAGAACCACCACCAACCTAAAGGGAATTCAAAGAGGATCAACACAAACCGACAAGAAGCTGAAAGGACAACTGCAAAAAATGATGGGAAATGCTGAATAGCACCCTGTTGACTGGCTTGGTCAGGAAGGGGTTAAACAGCTCACAAAAAAGTGACAAATGGAACCATATCTGATTATCCAGATGCATTTTCACATCCTTCACAAAGAGATAAAATGAAGGCAGGTTAAATTTAATGAAAAACTTGAGGCTGTGGAAGAGTCTCCCAGGTGAGAGGCCTGGGAGAGCCATCACTTGGGACTTTAATTACAAGATACAGATTTTTATTTTTTTAAATTGTCCCCAACCATGTGCTGAGATGCTACACTTCACTAAATGTTTCTATTAGAAACAGTAACTTTTTGTTTAACTTGCACCCTGGTATTAGAATCTCTCTCTAGAATATTTAAGTCAACAAGTGCCTCATTTCAGTGACTTTCTTCCAGATTCACAGAAATCAACACAGGATAAAACCATGGAAGTTTTCTTCCATTCAGCAGCAGTTCTGTTGTTCGAGATGCATGTTCAACCTGGGAGCATAATGAGCTTTTTCTGCGACTTGACCACACTGTAAGTCAGTATCAGTAAAAATATACTATAAATAATTAACAGTAATTTAAATATTCATATGTTGTTGGGGGTCAGGCCTTTTATCGGACAGTCAAAGATACATTAGTGAGCCATGATACATTTCACCAGGGTTAACTTTATCCTAAAAATGCTACCCTAGTGCATAACGTAATAGGATATCAGAACGGCCATCAGACAGTTTGTTAATATATAACTACAATATTCTTACTTGATAAACTACAATTTCAGAAATGGCTGATTCATACGAACAAGCTTTAAAAAATATTGGAAACATTCATTTCATTTGACTAATGCTGATATTACGCAGTTTTATATATATATATATTTAAAGCATTCTTTGTTTCCTTTTTTTTTTTTCCTTTTTTTTTCTTTTTTTTAAATCCAGGAAAGCGATTTTTCTTCTGCAGCATCGGAAATGTCACCTCAAATTGTCACTGAAAGGTAGAATTGCTCCTGAGCCAAGTGATACTGTACATAACTGCAAACGCCGTCTCCCCCAGGTGACTTCAGGAGCTCCGGTTTCCTTTGCTCTAAGTGCTCAGGTACGAAGCTTTGCCTCTGGAGCTGAACAGAAAGCCGCTATTGAGGGTATGCTCTCCTACCCATATGCACACGTAACTTGATATTAACATGATCCGTACCCACACAGCGAGAAAACTAAACAACAATTCTTGGTCTAAATATAGAAGTGATGCTGGAAAAGCTCCACGCGTCGAAGAGCCTCCTCTCCCCGGGTGAGGACGCAACGCCGACAATGAACTGGATTCAGTGCTGCTATTAACCCCCTACTATGAAAATGCAGCATGAAAACATTCCTAATAGCTTTGAAAAAAACCACAATGATCTAACAGTTAATTAAAAAAAAAAATCTGAAATACAGAAAGTAAAATTTTTATAAATGTGAAAAGTCTATGTTCCAATAGCGGTATTAGTTCATTTGCAATTCTCATCTGTAATATTGGCTACTCAAGCTTTTCTCGTTAAATGAATGGGCTGCTAGCCTTTGGCTCATGTTAAATTTATTTACTAAAGCATACAAGATAGACTTGGAGAAAGGAGGCAGGATAAGCCAGGCCACCCAGTGACACCATTGAATGTTCGGCTTCTGAAAACAAACAAACCACCAGAAAACTCAACTCAGTTGCTGAAAAAAATCACTTCCCGAACTGAAAAAAATAATTTCTTGGTAATATAGTTGCAGAGGATGAGAAGTAATAAGTGCAATCAGATTTCCAACAAGGAAATTCATCACAAATGCCATCTCTAATTGGTTTGGCATGAGTGGTCCGATGCAGTTCAGCGACACCGCTCCAACCTCGGCATTTGAAATCCCGTCCTGGTCCTGCATGGGAGGCCTGAGGGCCAAATTCAAAAGTTTGCAGTTTTTTCTTCATTTCAGGAGGGACTTTACTCATGGTACATCCTATTTCCTTTAATAAGAAGTTCAATATCTGCTGTTAGTGCAGGTACGGCTGCCCAGCGTCCAGGAAGAGGTAAAACGTGACTTGGTGTAGTTTATCCGTTGGATGTTTTCAAAGCAAAGGATTTCTGATAAGCTTTTCAAAACAGCTCGTATCGGGAAGCTTCGGGTTTGCTTCTCCCTCACACTTTTTTCTATGCTCAGACCCCAACTGCTGTGACCTGCACAGAACGCAAAGTTCTTGCAGTTCATTTGCACATGTGCTGCACTGACAAACAGCCTTCAAAGCATTCAGGAATCGGCACTTTTTTTCCCATTTTCCTTTTAAATTTTAAAATCAGGCAAGGAGTATTTCCTAGTTCATTTCCTCAACCTATGACGCACCCTTTAAGTCACCTTCCTGGTATTCAAAACCTCTGTCGAGTCTGCCCTGTTGTAATTACTGGGCAGCCACTGCCTCGGGATAAATCTAATAGACTTTTTGGCACTGTCAGATTAAAACTTACCTATCAACCCACTGCAGTGCTTTAGCTCTCCCTAAATCTGTACTTGGGAGAGAATTTATGACCAGGAATCGCATTTTGCAAAATGATTGAAGTTACCAAACATCCATAAAAAGTTGCAGTTGTAGATATCATTTTTTTGAAAGTCTACTTCATTTATGAGAGGTGGAAGGTTTATTGCCATTTAGAGTCTACTGTGATGCAGCAATTTAGCATTCTGCCGAAGCTGTACGCAGCTGCTGTCTCATTTATGAGTTTTACATGTTTTTAAATTGCCATGTTTGTAACTGGGGGCGGCCGTACTGGGGAGGGGGAGGGAAGGAGACTCTCCTTATTGTTCCCCACCTTGCTGTTAAAATATGAAGCGGGTCATGTTCCTCCTAACGTGATTGTGAGCTATGCAGTCAGCTCCAGCACTTACCTAAAGACTAGAGTGTCCCTCTCTCCTCTCCGGCCCCCGTTCTGCAGTACAATAATAATAAACACAGATGGAAACTCCTGAGCTGCCTGTCTGGCACTGGAGACCCTGCAAACTATGAAGACAATGAACGGCCGGCCACGTTGGCACCACTGGGAAGGGCTTTAGTCAGCCCGTTCCCAGCAAAAGGACAAACACACCCCAGTGACAGCTCCAGCGCGGCCGTGGGCTCATCACAACGGAGCCGCTGGGATTGCTAAAGTCAAACCAGCGCAATGCACAGGTCTCCAAGTTGCGCGACGGAGCACAGGGATGCCTCGTCTAGCTGCCTATCCTGCTCTTATCGATAATTCCTTTATCTTAGTTTGTGTTAGTTCATTTTGTCCTTTTTCTAAGGTAGACTCGTGTTTATAACTGAAAACTAATTAAAGGCATTTTGATTTATCTATGTTAGAAATCCAGTCTCTCCCCCTTGAGCATTATAATTTTCCAGCTTAATTGAATTCTACATTGTGTTTATGATGTAATTTTAAGAATCCCTAAAAACAAACTCAAAAGGCTCTTTTCATTACTTCTCAATTTCTTTTGCAAAAGGCAGTGTTTTATCTATGGAGAAGGCTGGAGTTCCTGTCAATGGTAATAAAATCCAAATGCTTCTTAATAACTGGAGTCAATACAACTGGAGCCATAACAACGAGGAATTAGAGATTAGCAGCAGTAATCGTGGACTAATTGAAACAATAACCTATTAAGTGGTGTCTTGGCGGTCCTTGCAGACACAGGAAACCTCTATGGAACTGAAGCTGGCACTATTGAGTATATAGACTTGTCCTTCCCAATGAAAACCTTGTATTGCCAGGAAGAGACCTCACACTTTCTACTTCTATGAGAATGTAAAATGCTAATCACTGGCATTTAGTTAAGTTTCACACTCAGGAGCACACTTCATGCTAAAAAATACAGTTTAGCTCTGCAGCTTTACCATTAACAGGCACAGGGATGTAAACTCTTCCTCCGTAAGCAAATTATTTAGTTGTCTGTTTGCTTCCAGAGAAGGTAGATATCATACCATTAAGATATGGCACGTTTAAGTAATTAAACCAATATTAATAGAGTGAACATTAGCACCTCGGCTTCAGCAAAGCAGCTCCAGGAGAGTCTGGAAAGGTCACCCCTTCTGAGGATGCCCAACAGTATCAGCTCTTTCCAGCTTAGAGCACGGGGCAGTTTGTTGCACGAGGAAGCTGTTGCCACCCTGGAGCGTCCACTGCAACGCAGGAACATCGCTGTCACTGCACAGAAACTCAGCATCTGTCCTTCCTCGGGAGAGGAGGATGCAGATGCTTGGTGAATAGATACGGCCGGTGCCCTTGGCCATGTCAGCAATCCACAGCCACACAATCCGCTGCAAAACTCCACCTGCGTGAAATACGGTACCTGTTCGCTAATGGAGCTGATACTGGGGAAGAAAGACCTGGGAGAATTTAACTCTTCAAAAATAAACAATCCTGGGAAACAAAAAGTGAGGGACATTGTTAACATTTCCCTCAATAATTCTAGAAAGGGACCCAGCATCAGCACAACGGTCCTGCAGAGTCTCTGTGCCAGAGTTGACAGGCTAGCAGCCTAAAATCTGTAGAGCAGAGCAGCATGTGATGTAAATGTTGTCCATCATAAAAATCAATGGTTCTTTTGCTAAGTGGTCAATATTTATTTAGCTTTAGCATTGTTTAATTCAATGCATCAATTAAAGATAGTGTAATGTCTGATTTGGTCCCAAGCTGCTGTTTCTGTTTGTCGTTACCTCATCTGTTTGATATCACTCATGTCTTTAAGCCTCTGCTCTTTTGTCCCCTTGCATAACTCAAGGACAGGAGTAATTGACGTGAAACTTTTAAAAATTAATTTCACCGCATATGCCACTAACAGAGAGTGCAAGTCCTCAGAATCATTTATAACTTCACGGTGATTGGCCCTGACAAAACAATACCTTAAAAACTCACGAAAGTAAATTATGGTCCAGGCAAATGGCTGAACGCGAGCTGGGCCCAGGGCTTGGAGCGCAGCCAGGCAAAAACAAAGTAATGCGCTTTTGATATTAATAACAGAGATGATATTGATCCGTAAGCCAGTGTCACTTCTATGCTCAGGCAAGGAGATTGCTTCAGGCATTTAGTCCACTGAAAGCCACTTTCCATATAGGCCATTTAATTCTGGGAGTCTTTAATTATATGAAATGGAATGCAGTTAAAGGGCCACATCTCTGTTTACTCATCTTAGATATGGGCTGTGATTCAGGAAGCTGTCAAAAAGGTATATAACTCAATTCTTAGATTTCAAAATGCAGCCATCTTTTTCTATGTTTATTTCATCTATGTATTTCTTTGGCTCAGAGCCTGCTGGGAATTTGTAGGTACATAGACTCAAATTACAGGATGATATTTTTCAAAAGACCTGAAGCTAATCTTCCTTTAAAAAAAAAAAAAAAAATTTTTACACAAGCAAAGCTGCAACTCAGATAAGAGAGTCAAATACAAGATGCACTAGAAAAGAGACAGTAGAGATCCACAGTTCAAAAATACCCTCTCTCACGTGTACTTGAAAATGTACCTGTAATCCTCAAACAAAAGTGATCGGATTTGCATAAATAAATTACTTGTCTTAAATCTACTAGAAAAGGTTGTCCCTTAAAAATTCAATCAGTGTGGATGGTAAGTTCAGCTCTTGAAGATGGGGAAAATAAGGGTCCACCAGCTGACACATTAAAAGACTTAAAATTCTAAATCTTGCCATGTGGTGGTGGAACGTTCTTGTCATTCTGTATATACGTGGGGTCAGAGAGAAGAAGACAGGGGCAATCAGGATCACCACGAAATGACTAATTGTTGGTGTTGACAAATTCAGATGTTAGAGAGGCTGCAAGAAAGGGAGCCTGCGGATTTATGAGGGCGCCCCCGCTGCAGTTCTCAATGGATACATTGGCACAAACCGAGCGAAACGCCAAAAGACAAAGTGTGTCTGAAAGCAGTAACGAACTAAAACACCCTGTTGCAAATGCTACCAGCCAAGCAGCCACAATTATACTGTCTGCAGTCAACATTCATTCAGTTTAATAAGAGTCGTTGGGAAGGAGAAAGGTAAAAAGGATTTAGTTTTATGCCAGCACACATTTTTCCTCTGTAATCTGCCATGTTCCTCTGTTAATTTCTGTAAATAAACAAGACCGACCATCTGCCTGCTTTGGGTGAGGTGTTTGCATGCCCTCTTACACTCTCTCCTTGTTTTTGACTGGAAACCTCCCAAACGAAAGAGTTAACTCACTTTCTATATTAAATATTTACATAAAAATGTTCATGAAGGTGTGTGTAAATTATAAATAATGTAAGGCAGGACTGGTCTCGGTTAGAGCTAAGAGACCCAAATTGTATCATCATAATACATTATTCACAAATAATGCATCTATTCTCCTCCATTAGTGTTACTAGAAAAAGCCCCTGAGTGCTTAACTTGAATTTGGACGAGTGTAATAAATGTGAGATAAACAAATAGCAGTGGGGATGCATCTGTGGTTAAACAAGTGTAAATTAGAGCTCAGCCTAATTCCTCTAAACTAGACATAGGACAAACATGACATTCTCCAGAAACAAGAGATCAGTTACAAACTAAAAAAGACGACACAATAAATCCAAATTATTTGATATAGTTCCTCCCCTCCGCCCCTGTCCCCCCGCCCCAAAACAAAAGGAGTTTCCACGGAGAACGGCATTCTGTTAAATATTCCCCGGCAAAGTTACACTTAAATGACCTTCACGTTGTGACAGTACATGACACATGTAGAAAATACAAACTGAAAATCACACTTGCTCCTAATGCCCAGTGGGCTCAGTTCCTGCAGTTTCTACCACTTCGAGATCCCCAAAATTATCTTATAACTTTGAGATCCTCCAACTCTGTGTGGTGCCATTGAGACGAATACAACTGGGTGTGCGGCCTCTAAAAAGGGCTGAGGTGCCAAGTTTAGTTTCCCAGAACAGAGGCACCCAGCATCTCCGGTCAAAAAATAAGAACTCCATCAAAAAGCACGTATGTACATAAACCACATTTTCAGCGGGCACCAGAAATGACTAAACCCCCTGCAGAACTGGCCAAGGGTGTCAGTTACAAACACCGCCCAGAAATCCAAGTCTTTCGATAGGCCCCCTGATGTCAGACAGTCGAATCCCGACCATGGGCTGGGGATTACAGAGAACTGGGGCCTGAAACGCTGGGGATATCGGCCCAAGGCCAGACCCCTCTGCTCGGCTGGCGAGAGGAACAGTCCCAGGCACAAAAGAAGAGGAGAGCGGGTGTTCCCGCCCGCCGTCCCACATTTTCTCTTCAACTAGAGAGCCTCTTGTCCCCAGGCCCAGAAAAATGTCATCAGCTGCTGATTACTGAGAGCTTGAGAAGTGATTTATTAATTTCCCGCTTGCTTTCAGCTTTGGAACATGACAGGACTCACCAGCAGTCACTCGGCTCCCTGGGCGAGTTTTACCAGGTGTTTCCTGGTGCCTCAAGCCTCGCTGTTTCTTTTTCACACAGGTTTGTATTACTGCAATCTACAGAATTGTTTCAGTGGTTCTTGGGGCATTTTTTTTTTTACTTTCTTGGTATTTTCCTGGAAGTGAAATAAATAAATGTCCCCTTCCTCCCAACACCACAAATATTTCTGCCTGTTTGGAGTTCTGATTCATTTCTCTAGGTAATACTGAAGTAACTTATCTTGTGAAACCTTCAAACAAGTAAGAAAACTAAGTCTTACAAAAGTCCAAGTTCTCAACTGGTAAATTAAACCAGAGATGGAGATTTGTGGCTGAATGCGGCTCTTATTTGCTCACTGACTCTACTCAGTGTCTGGCAGCACGAGTTCTGAAGGTGGATGAGAAATGTCTTGCAGGTATAACAGGCCAGGTAAGGGGGTCCCATGCTCAGGCATGCAGCAACTTCTCCATGCCTTGCTCAAAAATCTGTTGGATGCCACATCAAACGGCTTTATATGTCACAGAAAACGCTCAGAGCCAAGAAATGTCTCTGGAATTTCTCAACAAAGCATAAAAAAGTTGATGTCACCTGAACAAAAGAGCAATAAAAATGAAAAAAGCTAGTAATGCTTCCCAACCAGCTATTGCAGAACGATATGAAGGACTCAGCCTCACCTTTTTTATGGTTGGTTTTGCTAGATACCTTTAAGCTGTATGTTCCTCAGATGAAGGGAGTGAGACACACATACCTTGGCAAAATGTGCAGCACGATGGGACCCAAATTTCAAGTGGGCAACGTGTATGTTAATTTAAATATTAGGTAACAACTTGATAATATCCTAGAATACACTTCAGGCAAAACCTACAGAAAAATACCCCTGAATCACTAGAGAAAGTGAACTTCAAATACCAAACATTTTTTTTCCCCTAGTAAGGTATTTATCCTCCTCAATTCGTTAACATCCAATTAGCTCCTGAGCCCTTTCGCCAGTGCTGAGGGTTTCTTTTCAGGCAAACAAAACAGTATTGCAAAACCAACCAACAAAGGGCCCCAACCCCAAACAAAACCCTCTGTGTGATTAATTAATACAGAGGCAGATTCATAGAAAAGCTGAAAGCGCAGTCACAGCAACAGAGGAATCCCCACAGTGGTTGAGACGGACAAGAGCTGCTGTAAGCTGAGAACTTGGAGCCCAGAAGAGCTGAGCGACGTGGTGACGATGACAACGACCGTCACACGGACGGACGTGGCAGATCCACCGTCAGAGCTGCTCCGGCCGCTCCAGAGCATTTCATTGGCATTCACGTGCTGGTTGAAAAGCGCGTGAAATTAATGCACGTGTGTGTGCCACCACATGACGCTGTATGTAGCTACAGAAACATCACCAAAACCTCATTTATTAATATAGTCAGTTAACAAATTAAGCAGTATTTTCTCTACCAGCATGTTTTATGTAAGTCTGCAGTGTTTTCTTCAATCTTTATCATGAGATCTCGGTCTCTCTCTTCCTAAGAATTTCATAAACAAATAACTGGAATTACTTATAAACAACCTGATTTAATAAGACATGAGAATGACTATAAAGTCACTCTAGTTCTATTATCACACTAAAATCAGGTAAATTATTCACCAAAGATAATTACATTAAGTGAATTTATTAAGTTGCATAAAATAAAAAGGGGAGGAAGAACCAGACAGATTTGAAGACCTCATATTTTAATTAAATTTCTCCTGAAAAAAGACTATGTTACATCTCATTGAAATGTTTACTTTTTTTCTTTAACGTTCTTTAACTTACAACACCCATCATTAGCAAATTTGCTTT
This sequence comes from Caloenas nicobarica, assembly GCF_036013445.1. Classification (NCBI taxonomy): domain Eukaryota; kingdom Metazoa; phylum Chordata; class Aves; order Columbiformes; family Columbidae; genus Caloenas; species Caloenas nicobarica. Next base: position 2,666,931 of record NC_088267.1, on the reverse strand, counting down.
TTTGGCCTCTTCCCATAAACAATTCACTAGGAGCAGCACTGTCTGGTTTGAGCCCAAATGCTCCCTTACAATATTTGACCCCACTGGGGCACACGCCATATTCAGACCCTGAATACAAATAAACAGTCAAATAACTGACTTGTTTTCCTTGCTATTGAAAAGTGCTGTGCAAAGAACAGCCTGAAGTGTGAAAAATGATGCCATTTTTCACAATTACCGCATCACAAGTAGAAGAGGGTGTTAACTAATGGTAGTTAACTAAAAATCCAAAATTTCAAGAGGAATAATATTACTTGTGGGTATATTTATATGCTTATTTAATGTGATAGTGTCCCTTTAAGTAAACTTGTCACAGAAGATTTATTTTTTCTCCTATTGTCTAAGAGTAAAGCGTGAGGAGCACAAAGGTCCCCTGGCCAGGATACAAACCCCAGAGGCTTCGGCGAACAAAGCGGCTGCCGAGGAGGGACGGGGGACACAGCAAGTGAAGTGTTCACAAGCCCCTTTTGTTACCGACAACAGAAGTATAAAAATAATATTGATGCAAACAAATTAGGAAGAATGTTAGCCTCAAAAATGCTAAAATTGCAGCGTTCAGGCACCGGGAAAGGTAGTGGATATCAACTACTTAATTATTTCCAAATACTTTATCGTATATCTAGATGTAATACCTCAATTTTATGCCACTTTCATGGAAGTTTATTTCATTATTTTCTTACTTTTTTTTTTTTTTAGCCTTTCCATCGTTCTGTTCCATTTAATGAACACATGGATTTTGAATATTAGGTGAATAGTCCTTGCAACTGCACACAAAAGGGAAAAGATGCAGATGGCATTATGGTCCCGCTTCTCCTTGCATTAGGCTGGCAATGATATGCGGTGGGGATTACGCTTTGTTTAAAGCTGAGCCTCTGCCTCTGCAAGAATACATTATACAAATCTTCTAATGTTGTTCAAATTCCCCAAAACTTGATTGTGTCAGACATAATGTGGCAATGAGGTTCTTATCCCTACCTTATGCCGAATAAATATCTAATATCAGAGAGTATAACCTTGGAAAAGTATCCTCTAGGGAACGTCCCTCGCGTCAATAATTCATAGTGCTGGTGGTGGGAAGGTACATTCAGCTCGCCCCGAACATTATAGGGAATACATTAATGCCCACACAGCCCCAGCGCTGAGGAGAGGCCGTGGGGGAAGGGGAGAGCACAGGACGGGACTGATTTCCTTTCAGGCCCATCGAAAAATTAAAAAAAAAGAGAGAAAACTCAAAAACCCCTCAGAATTATTCAAAGTAGCACTCTATGTACAAAGAGCAAAAAAACCACCAGACCCCTCCTCCTCAACAAGTCCATAACCAGAATTATTTGAGGGAGGAAGCGTGTGTAATATACATCCCTACACGTGCACGGTGCGGAGATTCGTCTGACGTTTGCTAACTGGAAGCAGCACAAGGTGAGCCTCCCTGGTTCGGTGAGGCTGGAATTACACTGAGAAACTGCAGGAACGCGCTGGGGAATGAGGCCCCAGGAGTCCACGTATTCATTCGACCCATGTTAATCCCCAAATCAATACATTCAGGTGCAGTGATGTTTCTATAGGCAAAAATAGAGGTGCCATTCGAATGAGCTCAAAATAAATAGTTTTACTGATAGTACTGATAGTACATATCCGCCTTAAAAATGATTGCAATTTTAAATAAAGATAAAATGAGAGTAAATTTTAATACAGTTCGGGGGTTTTTGCATTCCTGTTTGCTCTTTAACTGTTATAGTTTTAACGATTTAGGAACCAGAAGAATAACTAAGAAACCCAACAGTCATTATCTTAAATAATGAGACTTTTAGATGCAAAATCAATGTTTGTTATAATGAAAATAGATCCCTCAGTTCCTGCAGGGTGATATGTACGATTCTTTTTTGCTGTTAAATAGAATGTGATCGCTTATTTTCACCAACATGACGAACATTTTTGTTTAGGAATAAAAATAAAATGCCAGAATTTATTGACCGTTATTAAGCACATATATTTAACCAGAAGCTCCCATCGTATGACTGAAGCTGAGGAACTGGGAATAATTTTCAGTGAACTTTCAGAAGCTTGAGGAAGAAATGTGAAATTTCCAACAAGCGATGAAAAAGCTCATTCTGGGAAAAAACGTGCCTGGTTCCATTCCAGCTTCTGTTCAGATGGTTGACCAAACTCCTCATTTCTTACATCAAATGAACCAACTCAAAAGCTAATTAGAAGTATCTTAAGCACACTTAATGAAGGAAAATAAATCACTTCTTCCATAACAACATATCGAAACTGTTACCAACGCTGAGAAAATTATGATGATGATTTTGATTATGCTTCAGAGTTGATGCATGTATTTTTTGATATGTTCATTTTTGATCTTGAACATTAGGAAGGGCATTCCTATGAATTAATTTCTATTAATACTTCAGAGCCATATGCTAGTAAGAGTCCAGATGATCTAAAAGAACGCAGAGAAACTCATGGGTTCGAACGCTTCATTTGGAAACACTCCGTGTATTCCTCAGTAGTCATATTTGGCTTCGTTTTTCATCCAGTGCCTAAAAGGTGTAAAATCAGAACACGAAAAAGAAGAAAATGAGTAGCAAAGCTGCCGATATCCTTTAAAATGCTTTCTTAGGTTCTTCTTTGAGTAACAGATGCTGAACAAGTTATCGCTAGAATGGAACTACAACTGGCAGTACATCTGCACAGGAATTTTCAGATACCAATCAGGGGTTTATGAGCTCAATTCGCATTGATTATTTTGGCACTGCTATCTTTAATAACGTGCTTTTTTGGGAGCTGCAATTTTTTGCAGAAATGACAGCGATGAAGTGTATTGCTCAGATCTCTATGCATAGGAGTAATTTCTTACAGTGATACAAACATTTAAGAAAAATGCCATATAAGAGATTTGTTAACAAATTACATATACGGAAGAATGAACCCCATTCAAGTGCTGATGAGAGCACAGGGTCCTCCAGAAAGTGTCACGGACTTGTGCAGTACAGCAACTTTCCTCAACAGCCAGCTGCTTCCTGATTAAACATATAAAATATCTTAAGAAAAAGTATTTCTCAGAAAGATGAGTCATATTAACGTTTCAGTCAGGTTTGGGCTACCTTCAATGAAGGCGTTTTCCTAACATGATTCATCTCTGTTGGTGAAATCACACACTTGAGTAAGAAATGGGACAAACCAAGAGATACAACCAGGAGTCATATTTGCAATACAATTTCTGGTATGTTAATGTATCCACTGCAGAGGTAACACCGAGGGAGCTTGGAACAAACATAGATAGGAAAATCCAAGTCTTTCTTGAAACCTTTACTGGAGTGGGACAGAAAAAAGAGACGAAACCCTTTCTCCTCGCTCTTCAGCATTGGGGAGTTGGAAAATCCATAATGTATCTTTTTCAACGCGCAGGTGTATTCACTGCCAGCCCAATCAGCGCAGATAAACTCTGCCCCTACGCAGTCTGTACTGGTTTATACAGAGATTGGGATTGCTTTGAATTACACATGCAATCAGGACATTTCAGAGAGCAAATTGTCATTTCGACAACTATACAGCAAGCTTAATTTCAGGCCCACATATACATGATACTCAGAGACACAATGAGGTAATTTAACATTTTAGAAGAGGAGGATGTAGTTTAAATTAGTAGAAAAATCATGACACTTACAAACTTGTTCTAAAGATGTATTGTTCCTTTTCCTTCAGGAAAAAAACCACCGGTTTCTATTAAGAATAAATTAACCACTAAAGAAGAATTCCATTGATGGCCAATACATACTGGAAATCTATTTTAAACTTGGAAAAGAATGGAAGGGGAAAAAGGGAGGGACAGATGGAGGGAGAGAAATACAAATCCATGCAGAACGCACATGGAAACACCAAACTTCAAACACGCAGTCACAGAAGAGCAGCCACCCGACAGCAAACCATCCTTCGCAGCGGAAATCAGCTACCCCGCTAACAGCCGCTTTTTCAGAAAAAGCAGCCTGTCCTCACCGTAAATAAGCCGGGCTGAAGTTCCGCGCTATCCGCTGGTGCATTCTGCAGGTGCGATTTCTGCCTTCCAAAAGCTGGAAGTCCTCTAAATATCTGAGTAGTACCCAACTCTCCTACTGGAGCCATCAGTGGTTTTTTCAGTAATTTCTGCTACAGTCTGTCATCCAGTACATTATCTCCTTTCAATTAGAGATTTGTGTTAAAAGGCTTAAAAAGTAAACGCATTTTATATAACACTTGTTATTTGGAATTATAAAAGTTTTTTCACATTTTGATTGATAGCAACATCATCATCTTAGTCTGATTTATCACTCATCATTTTATATTCCTGCCAGAACGGGTTAGAAGCCTTCCCTTTCCAAGCATTTACTACCTGACCTTTACATGGTTAATCTTACTACCCTGACAGAATTTTTGGATTTTTTTATTCCTTAAGATGCACCATGAAAGTAGCCGGAATCTTCTAATTTCTTCAGATTGTGTCTTCCCAATTATTTATTTAAGAGCTGTGTAGATAAGCTGTTCATTCTCACCTAGTTCAGTGATAAGAGAGGAAATGGCCTTTTTAGAGTGTCCCTGCGTTTTAAAGCAGGTAGAAATAATAGGGTTGACAAAGGAAAAAGGAAAATTGAGCATTATGAGGGTAATAACTTAGAAAGTGTCAGATTCAGAATAATTGAATTCAATGACATTTAATGCTATGGAAAACAATAGCAGCAGCCCAGCCGCCCATCTGATTCATGTCTAGTTCATGTTTAACAAAACAAGGCTAAGGGTCACGCAGTCACGAGTCCCATAAATAACCTGTTAATGGGATTTCCAAACAAGCTGTCCTCAAAATGGTTTCTCGTCTCACAGCAAGAATATTAAAATGCAAATGGATTCAGGCTGTGTCCTCATAAACAACCATGTTCATTTAACCTCTGACCTCAACGTTTAACTGCCCATTCCAGCAATTTGTACAGTATTAGCCACAGCACGCCGCTCCAGAGTGCCAACTTTGAGAGGACTAAATGAATGGGTTACTATCTGTGATGCTCAGTTCATCATGTCGAAATTGCTTTGTGGGCATAAAACTATTCTTCTCCAACTTCCCTTTAGTTAGTTGACATTTTTGCTAAGGGGAGAAAAAAAAAAACAAGCAAAAGAAATGATGAGCAAGTGCCCAGAGCTGAGCCCAGACCTCCTCGGCCCTTTGCTGTGTATTCCAGGCATTCCCTGCAGCATTTTCAGTCGCGCCTTTAAAGTAACGTAGCTCTTTTTCTTACGATATTAAAAAAAAGCCTACCTGCCCGACGTGGTTAATATATAAAGGAGTCTTTGTCCAAATCCAGCCACATCTCTCCCCTGCTACTCCTCACGGGTCTCAAGGAGAGCCCTTCAAAAGGCCTATGGGAGCGCGCCTGGCCATGGCCAACATCAAATCTAAACAGCAACAACCAAAATATCTGGTAATCGATCCCAGTTATAAGTGTCACAAAAATCCCAGTAAATACTCAAACCAAATTAAAGTACGAAGGTTGCTCTTAACAACCTGTTTTTAAAGGAAGTACATTAAATTAATCTTTTTCGCAAGCACGTGACTTGTGAGACAAGGCCGGGGAAGAGCCCCTTGCACTGAGCTCTGTGTTACTGCAGGGAAAGGAGTTGGGCCATCAGAGCACTCGTACCCGACAAGGGGTCTGTATTTTTTCATCACATTCCAGAATATTTGTAGCACTTCAGAGTTTCTTAGATATTTGTAACGTCTCGAGAAAACTGCCACGCTTAAGACTGGATCTCAAAAGCTGTTTCAAAGTTTGTTGCACAGCTCAGTGAGGAGGAGGAACCAACCTGAACCAATAGTGTTCAGAAAGTAATCGTTGTGATCATGGTTCTAACACTGTACCACGCCTGTACTCTTGGTTGATTATTCACATGAGCTGATTTTTCATGTCTGTTTTGGATTTAACTTTTTTCCTCAATAAGTAAATTCTCTCCTGTAAAGAGCTCATTGGGGACACAGTTTCAGGTGTTGCTCATGGCAGGTAACTCATTTGTCTTATTTTGCTCACACCGATCGGCAGTTGAATCTCTGAATATTTAGTATCCAGAGTTTCACTTTTCTGAAACGTGTCCTCATTGATTCGCTTCTTTTTGCTATGCTAAAAGCCTAAATGCATTTTTAAATCCAACACGGATTTCATGTATCTTAACGGCAAAAACAAACTGCAGAATAGGCAGGACATGGGAGAGCCACACAAATACTGTAATACTTAAGAGCAAAAATTACAACGCTCAAATTCTAAACAGAGTGGAAGGCGGATTTGCCTCACTATTTTACCAATATGCATTTGGGAAAAAAAATGTTTTCAGAAATATAACTTTGGCCAGGAGAATCTCGACGGAGGCCTTGGATGGCTCAGCGACTCTACTGATGCGGCAGGTATTCAAGGTTCATGTTTAATTAGCTGCACCACTGGCTTATAGGAGACCATTCCTTAAAAGTTAAATGTAAGCCCAGAAAAGTTAGAGCTGGAAACTTTCTTTCTGTAACGGGCTGAAAGCAGAGTCATTAATGCTGTGATCGGTCTAATCCAGAGCATTTGTCGCTGCTAATTATTACGGACAAGCCTCTTTATTGAACCACATCCTCTTATCGACATTAGGATGCATGAGCCCAGGCTGTTGTTTTAAACGCACTCATTAACCACACAAATCAGCCCTGTTGACAGAGCACTTTTGAATTAAGCTTCAGACTGTAGTCATTGGACAAGGAGCAATTTATAATGCCATTAGCAACACTTGCGAAGGTTACAGGCATCAAAAATTGTTCAGCCGTAATTATTCTTAATGGATACAAGGAATAAACTGACGCAGGACAGCTTTTTCATTAGCTTTCAATCAAGGCTGATGGCTTTGAGAAATGTACAGTAAGTGCGTTTTGGGGAGAAATAATGATGTTGCAGCACCTTTCATTGGAAAATGCTCTCAGTTCAGAACTTAACTTTTAATAACCTTAATTTGATATAATTAAAAAATCTGATTTGTTTTGAAGATCTTGCAATGAATTGTTTTGGCTGCTGTTTAACCCTTTTTCAAGTATTCATCCCAAACATGCTAAAAAAGAAAAACCTTCAGATACTTTGCATTCTTATGGAAAGTGTTAGACTTTTAATTTCTTACACCCCTAGTAACTAGTACAGATTTTTAAAGGGAACTCAGAGCTCTTCAAGAATGAAGGGAATTTTACAAAGTTTATCTGCCCCCCAAAAAGTACCAGTATATACACAACATTCTCCATAGAATTCAGTCACAGATTCTCGGGTGATTTAGTGGTTTTGTTCACCTACGAAGCAACAAATCCTGAAACCTTGTGCTCCCTTCTCTTCCCGAGCCAGAAGGGCAGACACACCTGTGCACATCCAGCTCCGACCCTGGTAAAACTGAACAAGACCGTCAGTGGAAGAGCCAGACAGTGAGGTTCTAATTTAGGGAGTTCTTTTCAGGTTTATGCTATGAGTTTGAAAACGTTTCTTGTTTTAATAAAAGAAATCCGGAAGTCCAGTTACAGTAACAGCATCTGTGTCTGATTCTATTGCCATCCTCAACTCCAAACAACACATGGGATAGAGGTCCTGCTCCAGTCTATTAGAAGAATTTAACGACCACTAAAAGGCAAGCAGAGATTTGTATCGCTCAGTTGTTCAGTGCCATTGTTCCAACCTTCACAGTGGAGAAGCAGCATGTTTCTTTTAAGTAAAATATAGCTGGGAACTCACTGCTTCAGCAATTACCTCTGAAACACATTGTTTTCTCAAAGCCATTAACATGTCAGATCATGGCAGTGCTTGACATCCAAACATGCCTTGGAGGGCTGCAATTCAATTTAAGGATCATCTCCTCTGAACAGGCCAACCTGCAAATTTTACAAAATCAGAGAGAAATTCTCAGGGCACACTTTGATCATGCTGCTTCCTAAATTAAAACCAAAACTGTAAGTGTTAAACATCTTTAACAAGGCATTAAACCTCTGCCATAATCCAGGAAGGGTCCCTTAATGAGTAATGACATATGTTGTGAAGGCAGTTATCTCCTAATGTTCAACACTGAAAGAGTACGATGGAATGGCACAGTGTTCAAAAGGGATGTATCATCACTAATGAGAGGATAATTTGAAGCTGCTCTTCTGAGAACCCCAGAGGAGACTTTTCCATTGCTGCAGGATGGCGAAGGATGCAACACTCCATCTTATCACACACTTCAGAGAGGAATGGGAAGTGACAATGTGATAGAACGAAAACTGAGATAGAGACAGAAAACAGCTTAGGTCATTCGGAGATTCCCAAAGAGCAAATCTACCTTCCCTTGTTCCCCAAAGTCAGTCAGGGTGTAGATCAGTCACATCTCGTTACTCCTCTTCCCTTCACCCAGCTGACCAGCAATGGTGGACGAGACCCAGCAGAGCGCGGCCCCAAAAGGTGGCTGTGGAACACACTAAATACTGCAGAAGAGATAAGGGAGGACGCCGAGAAGCAACAAATGAGGGCCACGCTCAGATGCAGGAAAGGAATCCAACTCCTCTTCTACTAAACAAATAGAAAATTCCTCAAAATTAGGTTTTGAAGGTCTTTGCCTCATTTCTTAGCACTATCTTCTTCTAATACGTTACAGTTAGTCACTGTGTTGGGAAGACTATGGTCTCTGCAGGGAAATTCAGGGTGAAAGAGAGAAGTCTTGCAGTTAACAAGCAGACCTTAGTGGCAGGGACAGGAAGACAGAGACCACACACAAGAACAGAAACAGAATTTGGGAGGAGGAAGAAAAGAGCTTCCAATCACAGCCAGCCTTGGGTTTGTTGGCAAGGCCTGTAGTGGGGCTGGGGAGCGCAGGCTGGTTACGAAGCTCCAGCTGTTCGGTTTCCCAGCCAGAGGGAAGAACCGTGAGCTGTGCCGTTGTCCCAACACAGCCCCCCCTGGCTCCCAGTGAACTGCTGCAAATCCAGGCAGCTTATTTATTCCGTGCTTCTTTCCCCTCCTGGAAGCTGTGACTGAACAGGCGCAATGACTTTTCCAGGTGATACAAATATTCAAGGCTAATGACTGTACAGTACCCTACAGATTATGGTTCTATTTCTCTTTGCCACTCTTGCCCTGGGCTTACTGAGCACGTGTGCCAGGCTTGGTTCTGGTTCACATACAGCTTACCAATTGTGTGTGATGGTGCTTGCCACGTGCCATTTAGAGAGAGACGGAATCACTCTTTATGAGCAGAATTAACAGGCAAAAAGACAATGAACCCGATACAATTTGCACACCATTTCTTTATGTGAAAAGCTGTTCAAGTCCACAGAACCAATTAATCCCCACACATTCTATTACTAGAGTTTTTACAGAATTCTAATGAGTTTATCTCCTGACTGCAGGAAATAGCCTTCACTAAGGCAGCACACTCCCAGCATCTCTTTAGTCACTAATTCCTTGCTCCGCAAGACAGTTTTGCACACAGAGATGTCAAAATGAGCTTTCTGCTCTCACTATCTGATTGAAGGCAGAGGAGCCAGCTGTGCTTCTACCAGGGAAACAATGCATGGCTGGGAAGGGATGGGGGATTCCACCAAAGAGAAAAGACACTGCAGTTAGAGCCTGCTATGATTTTATTGGTACTCAGGCAAAATTGTCATTCCCTGTCCAGCACCCTTTTTTAATTTGGTGGTTTAAGGCTTATCTTCAGAGATTTCAAAGGAAAACTGCTAGAGACCACTTGTTAATGCTTCTTGCAAGCCCTGATTTGGTGACAGAGTGATATTTAATAATCATCAATGTGAAATGTGTAACTCAGCCCTCCTCCCTTGACCCTTCCGCTCATGTAAAGACAGATGCAAATTAAGTGAATAACAATCAATTGGAGATGTTGCCATTTGCTGAAGCAGGCATTACTGGATTCTACCTGACTGCTCCTGCGTCCAAATCAAGGGAATTGCTTCCAGAGGCAACGATGACTTGACACTACATTGCAGAAGTTATGAGAGGCCTCAGAGCTTGGGTGAACCTGTATCATATTTACTAAATGACACTTGTTACTGCTGCAGCACCCCGAGCTCTGTAGAGAAGGTCTTTTAGATGAGGACCCAGATGGTCTTAGTAGCCTGTCCCTGGTCAATGGTTTACACCTAAGGAAGAGCCTAAGAACAGGCACACTGGGTAGTGATTCTTTCCCCAAATTCTTTCCCACCTTCTAATATTTAGTAGCCTGGGGGCTTCTTGAGCCCAAGGTCGCGGGTGCTGATGTGAGAAGTTCTACAGCTCTTTCTTTCTGCTAATTTTGTACATTGTAAATAACAGCTTCATCCCACAAACTCCAGATGATTCACTGAAAGAAACAGTGCACAATCCATCTTTTTTAGCCTCTCTCTGCTACTCTGTCACGTTTCCTCTGATGCAGGGCAGGCTGTTGTTTGGGGCCTTTTTGTTTGTTTGGTGTTTAATGTCTTTTGACAGAGCTCTCTAAAACTGAACCGGGAGCAAATCTGTGAGGTGATCTCCAGTTAAACTTTTCAAGTCAAACATCATTTTGATACAAAATTGTGAGAACATGAACTATCATGATGAAGAATCCAGCAGGTGTTCCAAAACTGCAGTAAAATACGGAAGTGAATGAGACTAGGACACAGAAGTATGACTGAGTTAAAAATTGCAGTACCTAGGATGATTATAGGAAATTAAAACTCGAAACATAAATTATTGACCAAAGGTCTCCCCCTCTGTTTTAGTTTTTTTGTCTGTTTGTTTGTTGTTGCTGTCTCTGTTTTGTTTTCCCAGGTTCCTAGATGACTGCCCTACTTTAAGCACGGCACAGTAAGCTCTTTTCTCGCTGCACAGCGTTCACAGCCCTCCCGAGTGGAGGGACGGCAGGGGGGCTCTAACACTCATAGGGGCAGAAAAAAAGGACAAGAAAACCGTCTTTGTTCCAGGCAGACAGTACGAGGTCACGTTACTATGGCAGCATGAACCATTTCCCCTCATTCTAGCTGGTAGTTCAACTTTGCCCATAGTTGATTCCCTGGGAAGCCTAATCCAGAGTTCAGGTTTGTGTATGTGGGGTCAGGGGTCAACAGCAACGTGACAATGGGCCAGTCAAAAGAAAAGCAAGCTATGATATAGCAGAATCAAAGAGTTGGTTCTCCAGTTGCTCGGGGCTGGCTTGGACAGAGAGGTTAGAATTCAGCCCCTTGCTTTAGCCTAAAGTTCCTGATTTAGCTATTTTGTGCTTGGCATAAAGAAAGCCTGAATGGTGAACAGTGAGGATGGCCCTGGAGCAAACAGCGAAAGACAAGACGACAGTGCTGACAGAAAAACTGTGCCCAGCGCTGCGCTGTATTTACTGCCTCAATCACTGTTATATTCACAGGCATCTTGGATTAATGCAGTTATTCTTCCTGCATAATTCCTTACGATTGTGAATAACATGCTAATGGGATATAACATCCCCACACCGAGACTGCGAGAAGAGAGGCCGGAGTTTCTGAGTAAACGTGTAGACGTGTGACCTGTGTGGATAGAAATCGTGTAATACAAAGGTACAAGCATAGACTCTAAAGTATCCAGCAAGAAAACACCGTCAAGTGTAAGAGGAAAAAAGCGTTTTCCTCCTGCCTAAACTGGACGGATGCAAGCAGCTCATTCAACACAGCACATCTCTCACGTCAATATGACAATATACATTATCTACCAGCATATTTGTTACTTACATAGATGTGAGTAATTCACATGGAAAATTGATTTATCTATCAGATAATTAGTAAACTTCAATAATTGCAAAAACCTCTTAGCAATCAGTTGACATTTAATTAGCATACAATAACTGTCTTATTAAATCTCCATTAAATATCTGTTGGAGTTAATTAAAACCCATACATTTCCACGACTGCTGGGGAAAGCACATTATAGTTCAACAATAAGAAGCCTGGAAATAAGTCGCCTGCTTATTTCTGTTGCACCGAGTTGCTCTAGTTTAAGGGAAAGACAGTACGATGTTTCAAGTTCTGTCAGCTGAACCTTAAAAACACTGGGCCAAATTCTCTTTCTCAAATCAAGCAAAAACCTCCCCGACTTAACTAGGGAGTTTTGCATGAGTAACGTCTGAGTTTAAACTTAGAAGTAGTTTCAGGGATTTGGCCCTGGGTAATACAAGGAAGTTCCAAAACACTAGGCAGAATTAATTACACTTGGGTTTTGATTCTACTCAAGCCCACTCAAAGATGCTCATAAAATTTTTAAAAAAGGAAAAAAAAAGGAAAAAATAAAATGGAAAAAAAGCAGCAAACATTTGGTAATACTGTTTCATCTACAGCACATGAACAACCCTGAGCAAGTACAAGATCCTTTAAAAGAGAAATGGAAAATGTGAAATATCACTTAAATTTGTGCACGTTGCTGTTTAAAGCAAGTCAAAGGCAGAATAAAGTCAGATCACAGAAAACAGCAACAATAAGGATTTGGAAATCTACCTCCTTGGTGTTGACCTCACCTTAGAGTCTTCAGGACTTCTCCATAGAGTCATTTTCTGAACACCTAAGCATATGTATAAAAGTAAAATCAAATGACCGCCTCAGACTTGACAGAACTGCTGAACTAAGAACCTTGTTGTCCTCTACTAAAGGGCATCACCTTGAGAAGAAAAAGCTTTGTAAATGCTGCTCTAAACGTTAGCATTCTCCACTATCGGTTATTATATGTATTTATAGAGGTAGCAATAACGATCTTCAAAGAATGATGTTGCCTGACCATATTTTATGCCACCTTTACAAAAGCCAGAAATCAGTACTCTGTTAGCAGGAATATATATTTATCCCTATTGAGGTACTAATGTGTATCTAAAAAGGGACCCTGCTTTTGAAAATAGCAAAATAGATACTAAAAAGGAAAACAAACCTCTAATCAGAAAGAAAATACTGGTCTGAGAGAGAGGGGCAATAGTTATAGTAATCTAGGGACATTCAGGTTATGATGAGAGCACTTGATGCATTATTTGTGACTTAACTTATTTTAGTCGGAGGTCTCTGAATAATTAACCTGCTTTGTTTCAATTCATTTAAATGGCCATATCCTACTGCTTATGAAATTGGAATGTGTTCTATAAAATCAACAGTCACATTGCTTCCAGAGCTGTACTGAGACTGACACCAAAAATGTTACTTGCACAGTTTCTTAGCAGTCTTTTGCTCAAAACAAAAATTAGCATTGCTTTGTTAAAAAAAAAAATATTTTGACAGCAAGTATTTTATCCTAATTATGAAAGAATAAAATTTGATGGTTTGATACTGACATTGCATCCAATTTATTGTTTATAAAAATCTCAAATAAAACAGATTATGTTATTTCATGAAACTATCTCTAGTTAGAAATTTAATAAGTGGTTTTAAATCAATAAATTATTGTACAATATCAAATCACAATTATATAAAGATTTGAGCGCAGCTAATAATTCTGTAATTCGTGATCGCTGACAACACATGACTGGAAAGGTACGATGCTTCCGCAAACAGAAACCAAGGTAAACAGTCCATGTTCACACCATCGACTTCTCCAGTTGCACCAGGAGGGATATTGAAAATTTCTAACATCTCACTTGGTGTTACTATCCTATTATATTTTAAAACATGCCTTTCTAATTCTCCTATTTTTCTTTATGGCTGCATCTCTGCAAGACAAAGCTGTTTCCCTAACTATTAAGAAATACTACTGTTGCTGGAAATTAATCTGTCATTTTACAAATATTTTTCAAAGGGAGAAATAATAGGTTGTCTCAGTGCAAGAAAATACTATAGAAACAAAAATAGTATGTTCTTTGGTCCCACAGGGACAAACCACGTAATATTTACCTCTGACACAATAAACGAAAGATCAGAAAGGATTAGAACTAATGGCTCTGTGAATGGTATATTCATAAGAGGAGAATCCTGCTAGAATCACAAGAAAATTGTATCCACTTCCAGCTGCCAATTTTTGAGGAACATCCTCATTTTTTAACTCTGCCATCACCATCATCATCTTTTTACATTATCGCCAGGATTTATCCTGGAGAATTATTAACAATGTCCTGCGCAGAAGCAACTAAGGCAGGTTCCACAGAGGTCATTTCCCACAACAGCTCCATTTCTGAGAGCAGAGGAAAAGCAAATGCAGCACGAGAACCCACCTTCCAAAAAGAACCCATTTGAATATAAACTCACAGCACAACATTTCAGCATCTTTTGTTCTCAGGAAGCCTCTCAGGTGAGCGTTCTCCGCGAAGTGCACTTTGCTGTCACAAACATGCGCGATTCCTGACGACTGCACTGATGCTACACAGGCCACATCCCCACCCCAAGTCACAAAGTCACTGTGGTGTGAACGTGTCCCCTACTACAAGATCAGTTCTAGTGGGTACAGCGTATTTAACCTTTCTCTAGCTAGCGTACTACGCAAGACATGTAAGTTGACTCTTGGTTTCTTCCTTTCCGCAATGCCAGATTATTAATAAACAGACATACTCCAAGCCAAACAAAAAATACGCAGTTGTGTAAAACCTCAGGACACAGCTTTGCATCCATCACAGATGGACACAAGGTCTTCTCACAGCACTTGCAATGTAATTAGAATTCAGCACTGAAGAAGAAAATTCCGCGAATAAAGGATGCAAAGATTACAATCTAAATACAATGTTGTTGGTTGAAAGAAATGAATGTAGAGTATTGAATGTTCAAAATTGTGTTGAATTAGATAAGCAAATCCCATGTAGACTTTGTTAATGATTCATAATCAGCTAATAAGCTCATCTCTAGTAGAATAATGATCCATGGACCCGTTAGCTCATTTATCACTATGTTTTACAACACTGGCAAAGAAACTAATTAAATCCCAGCATCATTACACAGAATTCCTTTTAATAGAGATACAATGATGCACTAGAGGCTACAGATTACACTGCAAATTGTACCAAGAGATTCTGGACAGCGAGTTTTAATTAACATGTTATCAAGAAGCTGCTCACTTAAATACTAACTAAGTAGGATGCATCTGCACACTCACGACCATTGGAGGAAGCAGACAGGAAGGAGAGAAGCATCACGTGAGGCAGTGAAATTGTGGACGTTTTCTGTCCACAGCGAAAAGCTGTTTCTGTTCACTGACCGCATTTGTTACCCAACGCGAATCAGAAGGCAGAACTCTAGCTCCAGAACGATGTTGAAGACGCTGGCAGGGGCACGTACTTCAGATGACCAGAAAAAAAAAAATCTGTGCAGCGCTACCACTGGGCCAGAGCAGCTGGAACATCTGCCAGGCGCACCGCAAGGGCCCAGCAGCAGAGTTCAATAACTTGTTGTCTTATTTTGCTCATTTTGGGAGAGAAGACAGAGAAGTAATTGCCCAGAAGAACCGTTCTCTGTTATGCAAGCAAGAGGAAAGAGTACTTTTCTGAAGAAATAAAGGAAGAACTTAGCACAGAATGAAGAAAGAGTGAAATGACTGAATAGCCCACCAGTACTAGTATTTAAAGGAATGATGACACTATAGTGAAAAAACAACAGAAAGCAATCACCAGTATTCCCTTTTCTCCTGAACATCCCAGCCTTGAGTACGAAACATACACAAATCCTGCAGTGAATCCAAGACAAAACCAGGTGTTTGCCAGGATCTTCCAAATGCACACAAAGAGGAATAGGCAGCCCTAAAATGGTGAGCAGATGCTATGACTATTGAGAAAGTAATCAAAAAGGCAAAACTCTGTGGCAAAACTCTGTAGCAATACACCTCAGGCTTCATTGTTTTGACCTCTTTTATTTCTCCTCACACTCTCTTCTTCCACCAAAATAAAGTCTTACATTTTAAGTACAAGTCATATCAGAAACAATCCTAGTGCACAATCCTAATTCACATTTAAGTGAATTAATGCCAAGTTGATTAGAATGCTTGTAAGAATCCACAATTTTGGGGATGACTAATGACAGATTAATTACTTTCCTTTTTAACTAGTAAATATATTTAGTCTTTTCTCTAGAAGTTTTCCCTGTGTTCTGTTTTAGAGTTTTTCCTTATAATGTAAATATCCTTCCCTGCTTCCAGTCTCACATATTTTGCCTACGTTCCTTACACATAAAAATTTCTATGCCAGCTATCCCACGAGCAAGAACTTCCCAAATCAAGCACAAACAAATTACTTTTCTTATATCTAAACATATTAGGCAGACTTCACAGCCTCTTTGTTGGATTTTGAAGGGGATTCTGGAGGAACAATGAAGCTTAGGTTTTGAGCAAAGGTAATTTCAGAAGGTGGAATCACAGCTTAAGAAACTCTCCAGAGAATTCTCTTGATGCAAAGCTAACAAGACTTTGTGATAATTTCTTAGGAACTGGCCTCATTCCAAGTTGGATTTTAAACACAGATTATAAAGCAAACACCATCCCCCACAAGTATTAAGAAAGAAGAAAATAGCAGAATAGGGGCTGCAGAAATGGTCTCTATTGTGGGACCAAAGCCCGTCAATCAAGCAGGTTGACAGGCAGCAGAGATTGACGGACAGGCCCTCTCTCCTGACTTCAGTTATCTGGGGGAATGGGAAAAGTGTCTGCGAGAACATGTTAAATTGCCCAAGTCATTACCAGTCACCAATTACCAAAGAAAAGATAACAAGGTGTATTTTAGAAAAATCGAAGCAACAACATGCATTTCAATAAAGTGAGTTTTTCAGAACTTTAGAAAACAAAATGAACTATTTAGGGAATACATGATGGGTTTTTCATAGAATACCAAGCACTTTAGTATGCCAGCAGGCTTTGGAGATTCATCACTATTCTCTCTATATTTGTATTGAGGCCAGAGGTCAACCAACAAATATTTTCCTCTGTCTCTTCTTAGGCTTAACCTAAAGAAAGAAAGTAAGCTCCGTATCCCAATGACTAAACGAGGTTCTGTGCTTGGCAAACTACAGTCCAAAAGCCATTTCGGTTCCCATGTGCATTTATTGTAGTTCCAGGAGTGAATTCTATTATATGTTAATAAGTTACAAAAAAAAGACCAAACGACAAATGACCTTGATATTTACTGCCAGATTTGATTTTTTCATTCAACCAGGCTGAAAAGGCCCCTTCTGAATCGTGTCTGACCCACTGCAAGATCTCCAGCCAGGCTGCCTCAGCCCGGAGACCTGCACTTCTCTCCCATGATTCTATCGAAAATTTTTCTGTAGTCATGACCTAAGTCAAGTGAAATGAAATTTCTTCTGACAGAAAAATTAAGAAACCTGCAACTAAGGCTCTGAGAAACTCACGTCTGTGCTGTGACAGAAGGAGGCAGCCCCTTGTTCCTGTCACCTTCCTTCTGCCAGCACAATCAAGAGAAAAACAAGACAACCCTTTTCAACATAAATAAAAGTGTTCACTTATCGTGAATTAAAATGTACTTGCCTTCAGATTTTCCAAGCTCTCATAGTAGTAATTAAATATCATTGCAAATATGTTGAACACATAAAATGAACTCATTTTTTCCAGATTGCTACCTACTTATTGTTCATTGATTTATTCCAAGTGCTTTCCTTCCTTTAATTCAGCTGGCATTAGGTGGTTCACTTGCAGAGGCTGCTTCCACTTTCAGCGGAAACAAAAGCAGGTTTTCCATGGTTACTGTTCCAGCTCTGACCTGCAAGAAGATGATTATGGTCTAGAGTGGATGCACAGACAGCACTGAATTCAGAAGTGTCCTCTTAGGCATCCTGTCTCTCTCCTACTGTGTCCAACAAGACATGACATACCCTGTATCAGCTTCTGATGGCCCACGGAGGGAAGGATGGAACTGCTGCTCCAGGCTGGATTTGCATACTGCTCGGACACCTCCTCGGGCTTGCAGTGGCTTCAGTAATCTTTCTGACTTATGTAATTTTTGTGGCTTTTTAAAAAAAAGAAAAAAAAAATACTCTGCAGTCCAGTTTGATGATCCCACATACATCTTATACCCTTGAATTCCTGCCGCGCTCTCAAATGATTCTTTTGGACAACATACAGTAAAGGAACTTAACACTTCACCTCAAGAGCCACTTGTATTCATGCATATCACACACCAGACCACAGCTCTGCGTTTTCATAGAATCACAGAACTGTAAAATAAACGAGGTCGGAAGGGAAGGGACCTCTAGGGGTCATCTAGTCCCACTCGCTGCTCAGAGCAGGTCTAATCAGATCAGCCTGCTCAGGGACCTGTCTAGTCAAGTCTTCTGAACACCTCCAAGGATGCAAATTTACCCATGGGGTAGGAAAAAAAAAAAATTACCAAATCTAAGTGGAATGCCCCATGTTCCAACTTGTGTCCATGGCCTCTCATCCTATTGCTGTGCACTCTTGAGAAGAGTCTATTTCTGCCACCTTTGGATCCTCTACTCAGGTAGTTGTAGTTGTAAATGAAAGACTAAGTACAGTGTTGAAGTTCTTAGCTCTTGACTCACTAGTATTAGGACAAAAATATTCAGAATACGTTTAGAGTAAGGGGGGAAAAAAATCCAAGACAACTGAAAACGGCTTGCAAAAGAACTCCCAGAATCATCCAGCTAAAGAGCTAAAAATGACTCAACGACTGAATCGCAGATAAGGGACCACAAATGCTCCCTGATTTCTAACAGCGCCCGTGGATGGATGTGCATTCAGAAGAACATGAGCATTAGCTCTTCTCAACACCAGAAAACTGCCCATATAGAGAGCCCCTAAATCCTGCCTGAGCCCTGTTTTGTTGGCCTAACCTTGTGCTGGTGGTCTCCAGCAGAAAGACAACCCCAGAGTTTTACCCGTGAGTTGACGAGCTCCTTTTAACATGTATGACCCTGATCTTCAGAAGGGAAGCCATCTCTGATACTCAGGGTTAAAGCTGAACAAACGCCAAAACCAACACCCATTTCATCATAGTGGAAAAAGAATGTCATTCATTCTGAAAATGCTTTCTATTGCTATTTTCCTTAACTTTCATGACACCTTTATTTTTTAAAGAAACTTAGTGCTTCCCTTTCACTGCTCTTCTAACAGCAAGAGCAAAGAAGAAGGCGGATGAAGCAAAGCAGATGATGTACTGATTTTTACATTTTAGAGGGCAGGAAAAAACCCCAAATTTGGTGCTGTCACATTCAGAAATGGGAAAGGGGATCAAGTCTCTGGTTAAACAATAGTTAAAAACAATTCAAAAACTCCTAGCTTTAAAGGAATTTCAGACTTGTCGCACAACCTTTGCCAACACTTCGAAGACTTATTTGGAAGGTCTTCATTTCCACTTCAATCCTCTGCAGGCTCCATAGCCAGGCAGGCTGACATTTGACTCTTCTCCCTCTGCCTTCCTGCAGAACCCTCACACCAAACAGTGTCATCGAACCCAAACTGCTTTCCAGACAATTATAAAACATAACAGGCCACAGCAAAAAATGTAAAACCTCCAAAGCAGCTCAAAGCTAATTAATTTCTATTATTAGTGAAAGAAGAACCACTTAACGTGTCTTTTCTTATTTAAATTACCATTGACAGCACCTGCTTTTTTTATTCTTAGGAATCCCTGCTACAATACCAGTTAAATTATGTAAGACTGTAGAATTTAGGAAGATAAGGCAATTACCATTACAAAAACTATTCCAGCTTACAATTTATGGTGAAAAGAAAAGAGTTATGATGCTCTGTTAAATCATTCAGTGATGTATTACATACTTAGTTAATCCTTCTAGCTGTGCAAATTTAGGGCTAAATGGTGTCATTGTGTTCAGTAATTAATTATTTTGTTTCATTTAGTGGATACTTCATCTGTATTGTTGAGGGATAATGCAACTTAATGATGCAAACGCACCATGTAATGCGTATAAATGACCAACAGGAGGCAGGAGAAATTCCTGAATCCCCAGGAACATCGGAAGGAAACTCGGTAATTAAAGCAGCAGAAATCCCCAGGTACCAGACATTCCGACCTCTCTAACAAAACACAGTTTATTTGCAATTCCCTGCATGTTCTCGTCTTCCAGCAAATCCAAAGGTGTCTGTTGAAAACAACAGGCCTGGGCTCCCAGTGCTAACCCACCTGGACTGGTTTGCCCATCCAACTACTACCAGCGTTGCCAAACAAAAACCCAAAAAACCAAACCAGACCAAACCAGAACCAACAATAGAGATGATAACCAACACATTCATTCTCTGAGATGAGTCTTGCAGGGCAAAGGAAGCTAACGTTGGAATATCAGATCTAATCCATTCCTGAGCAGGAAGAGCAATCACTTTGGTTTTAACCTCAGCTTTGAAAACACTGCTTTGCATACCTGCTGTTTCAACATTTCTGGGTTGCAATTCAGCAGCGAATAATCAATATTCAAGCCCGTTCCCCTTGCAGCCTCCCTGGCGCACCAGACCGAATTCCACCTTCTACAAGAGCGCTGACACCTTTTGAAATAGAAGAGCAAATTTTGCACAACCCCGTGTCTTAAAGAACGTTTTTGTGCAATACAGATGATATTACGTATTTCTGCAAGTCGCTGGTATGCGCACACCTACTGGTTTGGTTCCATTCTTTTGACAGGTATGACTGTGTTTCATAAGCAGGAATAGAGGTGCAGTTCAGTAAATGCTATACGCGTGAAAATTCAGACAACGATAAAATTTACCACATAAAGGAACATTTGCATGATTAAAGTAACGGTCTCTGGGGTTTTTTTGTTTGTGTTTGAGACTTTTTGAGAAGATTTTCTCAACCTTTGGTGTGGCAGAACTGCCCTGAGCTGAAATCCAATGATTTTCTGCCGTTCTAAAATTGATTTCTGGTGGGATGATAGGTATACCAGCTTTTTACAGCTGGCACGCACGAGGCAATCTGCAAATGTAATTCCATGAGAAATGACTTTGTCTTCGTTCAGAGAAGCTCTTTGCTATCTAGAACACTGCTGTAAAGCCCCAACCTCAACTGGGAGTTCATTAGCAAAATTTCTGCATAAGAGGAACATATTTGGAAATATATTTAGACAGGTGTAAACCAGTCAGAATTTATCATCTCTGTTTTTTCAATAAAATCTTGTCAAACATACATAGAAAATAAACCATAAGGGAGTAAGATTTATTCTATTTTACTGGGAAATCCTACTTCAAAATCTTCAGGTCTTTTTATGTCCTCATTTTATGACATTAGTGCATTTCCTAGCTAAAAGTGATTACAAACTGGATGCCTGAACTAAGGAAGGCAAAACTCAAGGTTTACAAGGAGAATCGAGAGAGAGAGGTGCAGTGGTAATTACACTGTGTTCACCCAGCACATAAAGAGTATGTGGGCTCTTTGTACATCTTCAGCTGAAAGGGCATTTTAAGGCTTAAAGAATTTACAACAGATCAAAAATGGAAGACGTTCCAAAACAAGAAGTGTGCTGGATCACACATGCAAACAAAAGAAATAAAATATCAAAGGAAGTGACTTAACCTCCACTTCTCAACCCTGTAACGCTCACCATTTCTTATCTTGGTGTTTGACTCATCTTTGATGAGTTTGCTTCATCTTTACATCTTAGAATCACAGAGTCATGTAGGTTGGAAAAGACCTTTAAGGTCAACGAGTCCAACTGTTAACCCAACACGGCCAAGTCCACCACTAAACCATGTCCCTAAGCACCACATCTTTTTTTGATTTTTAAATGCCCTGTTTCACCAAAAATAAGACCTACGCCCATAATAAGCCCTAGCATGATTTTTCAGGATTTTTGAGAATGCTCAAAATGTAAGACCTACTCCAAAAATAAGCCCTAGTTACAGTTCATTTTAAAACATCGATTTAAATCGTGTTCAGGGCAGCTATACATGTAAAAAAGTAATTAGTTTTGGAGCAAAAATTAATATAAGACCCTGTCTTATTTTTGGGAAACAGAGTACCTTCACGATGCTTTACTTTGGAGCTTACTGGGAATAAATTTCCATGAATTTAGCCTAAAGGTTTTGCCATGTCAGATATTTAAACACTAGAAATCCATCCCAAAAAGGCCATGTTTACAAATTCTACATATTCTCCAGTACACTGAAGACATTATTTGTTCTGAATAACTCTTCAGAATTCTCAATGGTTTGCATTTTTTAGCAGGAAGACTAAGCAGAGCTAAACAAATAAATAGGATTTGCTCTCTGGCAAGTCCTACTATTTTTGCAAACATGACACACCAGCATTTAAATCCACATTTCGATAACAGAAACACAACTGCTGTACATAAGTGTTTACTCCTCTCTTGTGTATGTCCAACCTCTTCCTAAACTCATGTGTCCCCAATCCCACCTGCCAAGTCTTGGGATTTTGTTTTGCGGGTTGTTGAGGAATTTCTCTATGTGGCATTTCTTCCTCCTGTTTTGGGTGCTTGTACAGACAAGAATCATCAGACTAGTTTACGAAATGCACAGTTTCTGCAGGAATGGGCCTGAGTTGAGAGGACAGTCAGAATGGAACAGTCTGAACAAATAGATGTATTACTCCCCTTCCCTTCCATGGATAGCGTTCCACCCTGTGAGTGCTACACAATAGGACAGGTTGCAGAGTAAAATGCTGTCCAGCATGTCATTAATTAAGGCAATTTTCCCTTCAGTGTTAACAAGTACTTTGGAACTCACTGCATGGCATAATTAAAAACAAAATGCTGTATCTGGGGACACTTCAACGAAAATTAAGCAAGCTCAGAAAAACAATATGACAGCTTCTGCTCAGAACAAGAAAAAAACAATTGAGTTATCTACCTTAGAGTACTTTTCCCATCACTCAGCACATCTGTAACAATGCTGAAGTATTTTGTCACAGGCGTATCCCATGTATCCTGCTTGTAGCCATGCTCCAGATGCCAAATCTGTGCTTGCAGCTTCCTCAGTTCCCCACATGGCAGGAGAAAGACGTATGAGAAAGAGAAAGCCATTTTGACATCCAGTCCTTGGAAAACTTAGGAAAATCCACACAAAATGAGCACCGGCCCACTCTGAGGGAAACAGAAGTAGCACGTGGCCAAAAGCTGCCCGCCTGTGCTGCAGAGCCACCGCAGGGCTCAGACTGCATGTCTGCAGCTAAACTTGCACTAAAACATCTCCTCCCAGGCTGGGCTGGCTCTGGCTCCCGCTCAGCCAACTGAAATGCTCCTGGTGGTCTTTAAAAACACCCCAGGTCTCTGGATTAGCTGCTGTCAACTATCCTGGAACAATCCCCAGCCTTCTTGTGGAGGACAAACACAGCTAAGCATGCTTGAGTCAGATTGTGTCAGCAGTTACCAGACAATCTTGGTACTACAAAACTTTGACAACATCAGTGACTAATACTGGGGTGTCTGCAGAATCTTCAAGTTACTATTCACCATTTTCTAAAACCACAAGAATCCCCACGTCATTATAATTCAGTAGAGAGCTACTACAACTCTTTGCACAACGGCTCTTAACCCTGGGTTTATGACCACCCTACTGTTAGTGTGCAGGAGCTCCTGGAAACGCGGTGCTGCCCCACGGGTCCCCTCAGCGGGACTGAAATAGTTAAGGTCGCAACAGAGCAGCGCTATGTAAAGGAGAAATTTCCCTGTCCTTGCCTAAGTGAATGGCTGGGATTAAACTGACAGCCCACCTTAGTGATGGTGGAATAATTGGTTGTTCAGCGCTGTCCTTGTCAGAGCTCTGACAGTTCTGCAGATGTCCTGCTCAGCTCTCCAAAGGTTAGCTCAGCTGGAGCCGCTGTTCATTAATCATTCCTTCCTGACAGGACTCAGAGCAGCCCACATCTGCCACTCCGGCCCCCTCAGTCCCTGTCGCAACCAGCTTGCATGTAATCACTGCTGGTTTTCTTAAGAGGATAGTTGATACGGGAATATGCATTTAACTACGAGACACATGGTGTTGCCTTGTCTCTTGGTAATTCTTTTAGCAAAAGGCCAGTAATATGAAATTGGTGTCTTTGTCCAAGACGGTCTGGTACAAAAACAGTGAACTGTGGACTGGGAGTACAAGAAGTATACAGCATCACGGTCTTTCCACAGTATCTTTAATGCCCTCATATAACAACAATTTTCAGTCAAGTATCATACTCGCACTGAAGATGGGAGGACGTAGTATCATAATAACCTTGCATGGGGGTACATGACAGCTGGAAACTGCACCTGATTTGGAAGGAGTGAGGAAAAAAGCCATACAACTATCTCAGCAGCTGCAGAAAGAAAAGCTTCACTACATTCTTCTGGTCATTTTTTCCAGCCTCTGGATTGCTCTGGACTATAACAGTTGCTTCGCTGTTTGCTTGTGTACATAGTGACTGGAAAATCCTGTTGCCAGTGTTGCTTTAATCCAGGTCAACTGGCTAATTTTCAGAAGTTCGCACACATGACTAATTTTTTTGGATTATTCTGACTGCTTTTATCAGAACCTGTAAGATTCACCCATGCTTAGCAGGCAGTTTAGAAAAATCAGAGAAGGAGAACTACTAAGATAATTCCCAGCAATTTCAAGTATACACAGCACTTACTGCCATATGACAATGGCAGCAGACCTCCAACACACACAATTTGGCAGGTTTACTACTCATCAGTGTGTGCCCCAGAATAAACTATGCATCCTACAGTTCGACAAAAACACAAATATATTACTTATTAATCTTGATTATGTTAAAATAAGCATCAGCATACAGACTCCCAGTGTATTATAGTTGCCAAGACGGTAAAAGAAATGAAATTATTACCCACTTCACAATCTTATTACAAGATTGCCCACTGACTTTTCCTAGGGTGCTGCTGTTCATACGTGAGCATTGCAGGAAATATCATTTCAAATAATTGATTAACTGTCTAGTCTACAAAGTTTTAAAAGGAACAAACAAGGACATTAAGTGATTAGCATTCTTCCTTTTAATTTGCAAATCCTGTCTTCACAGCTAAAAAGCCAAATGCCTCAGGCTCCATCCCAGGCACACAGATCCCAACAAGCTTGACAGTAGAAAGAAGGTGCTAAAGACGCACAGAACTGACATGCTGGATTAGAGCAATCAACACATTGACCATTAATCACAATTGAAGGCTTTACAGTGCAGCTCCAGGACAGCAGTGGGCCTGTTCCAGAAGGTATCAGCAGCGATGCTGAATTTCAAACTGTTGAGCCAACCCACTACCGTGATTTGGTCAACATAAGCAGTTATAGCTGCAGATCTTCAGTTAAGTAAATTTTGAATTTAGATGAAAAGAGAAAAATCTAAGTAATGGACTGCTTTTTGAGTTCCACAGCACTGACTTTGCTAGGGAAAATTAAGTAATCAAACTTGGTCTAAATGACATACTCACAATCAGAGTCCCCACCATGTATAGCTGTCCTCCCAGGGAACATTTGAAACTTTCATCGCTCAGCTCCAAATGGTGCCTTGTGGTGCTGCCTCCAATGGATATATCAAATGTAACCACATCTGAAGAGCAGGAGAAGGTACAGCCACTTGCAAACCATTTTGAATCTGCAGGATTGAGACTGCTTATCAGTCACCAAAAGATGTATGCGCCATTGCTGGATGGTACACTAACACTGCAAAAACTAGCAGCAGTTTTATCAACCATGTCAATAGCTCCACTGCTGGGGACTGCGCAGGGAAACAAAAAAAGCTTAGAGTATAAGGGACTAAACCAGAGGAAGACCAAAACTGAAAGAGAAGGGGACTAATACCAGTGCTTTATGAATTATTTTTCTCATTATCATTATCCCTATGCACTGCAGTAGCACCCAGTTAATGAGTCACTCAAATGCAAAAAGTTGGGCAATGACTGGTGGTTTGAGAAAAAATGTGGGTACCACAGGAACAGATCCAGCAGAGTATGCCTGCAACTGCTGACCATAAACACTAAGCAACAGTCAGCCTCAAAATCTTCACTACGCTCTACGTCTAACTAAAAACCATCCTCCTACCAAAGGATGTACATGGCCTCTCTCTGATTTTCCTTGAACCCAGTGGAAACTACAAAAAATGGTTAAATGAGTAAGGTGTGTGTTTAGGTCAGTAAGAATTGCATTTCTGTGATGATTTAACAAGGATCCTACAGGCTGCTGAATTACTTGAGCAGCTGCATTAGATTATCTAGTATTCCAGTACAAAATATTGTCATTTATTTGTGTGTTCTCAATAGCAATTACACAAAACAAGGAACACTATTTCTTGTTTTGAAATCTAGCTGCGTCCCTTCCTTTCCGCTTCTTGTACTTACACTACTCAACCTCGCCACCCCCTTCGCTGATCAGTAAAATGGACCTGCAACACTGACATATCTGGAGAACACTTTCAGATGCTTAGACTACAGACAAGTAGAAAGATCTGTAAGTTCAATCACTTTTATTATTGTGCTCCCTCTGCTGGTTCTAAAAAAAGGGAAAATTCAAAGTCCATCTGGACGAGGCCCCTCAGCAGCCTGATCTACACTGACCACCTCAGAGCAGTGGGTTGGACCAACACTCAGATGTCCCTTCCCACCTGTATTCTGTGATTTTATGTTTTATTGAAAGTTCAGCCTGGGTTTTCAGCACACTTTTACTGATCCCAGAGTAATGGGATTTTTTTTTTTAATTGCAATTCATTATTGATATAGTAGCTAAAAGCTGAGAAGATTGGGAGTTGTTTACCAATATGTATTACTAAAATTGCAGACCTATTTCTTGCACTGAATGGCAGAAATTTTTCTGCACAGACAAACCCTGTTTTGCAGATTTTATGGAAGACACTATGGGTTTTATAGCTTCTAATGTGAAAACTGGTTAGTCATTTTCTATGAAAATAAAACTGATCTGACATTCAAAGAGGGGTTAGACATAATCCAAATTCCACTTTTTGGGATGGCTATCTAACATCTTGTCTATGCAAAAATGCCATACGTTAAATGGCTTGGAAACCATGACAACAGTAGCTCACACAAGCTCAATCAAGCCATAATCAAGGATTTTCTTACATGATTGTCCATTATCTCCTTCTCAGTGAGAGGTGCACATTATAGGAGTAGTAAGATCAGAATGGAATCACCAGCATTAATTACATGCTAGACTAGACCTGTCTTCCTTACGGAGCTGTCGAAAAGAACCTGGAACACCTCGAGGACCTTCCGAGGAGTCCTGCACTGATTCTGGAAACAAAATAAACACTATTAGCACAAGTTAATGTTACTGAAAAATACGGCGAGTTCTTTGTATTTCATGAAAGAGAAAGTCTATTCAACTCTGTGAACACTTTCCACAATGACTATGTCCTTCTAATGGTAAGAAGGTACTTAAAAATGTAGCACAAGTTATATCTGTTTACCACAAAGAACAAGGTTTTAGACTAGATCATTCCTGTGTATATTTATCAGACTAAAGGCTTGTTAACAGCAGCACAGTCATTTGAAGCCTGTGTTGAAGAGAGGTAAAAGTTTTTCTCTGTAAGTCTGTTTGAAGAAGCGCAACCTTCTTCAGTCTTATCATTTAGGTGAACTTGCTGAAGCAATTCTGGAAGCTCTGACCAAGTTAAGAAAGAAAGAGATCTGTAAATATCTATTTTCTCCATGTCCAAAGAGAAAAAGACTTTGTTGTTGTTGTTGTAAATCAACAACTAAAGTATATACTTGATTAGTAACTTGGAATCCTTAAACGCTGTGAAGTTCAGTAACGCAACAATGCAGCTTTCAAGGGAGAAACTATAAAAGATCTTGACAGTAAAGAAGAGTGTAGCAAGTCATGAACAAGTCGCATGTCTTTCTTCACAGAAGTTACAAATACCTAATCCACCTGCCATGCCTTATTCATAAAGGTTGTCCTAAAACAGGAAAACAAACAAACAGGGCAGAGCTCCTCAGAACCAGAGCAGAACCTCTTTACCTAAAGCACAGGGACACAGCGCAGAACATCCAGATGGCAACAACAGTGAGTTCGGTGAATATCCTGCCAACCATGAGGAGACCAGATATGGTAATGAAGACTCAAGGAGAAAAACGCACATACAGAGCATCGAAGAAATACATTCTGCAAGTGCTAAAACTGTAAAGAGCTGTTCAACGCAAACCTCCAGCTGCTCAGTGTGTAATACAAATGTACAACCAGGCTCCAACAATGCGAGGCAAAAAAGAAAACCAACCAAAACCCCAACACCACCAAAACACAGGAAAAAAAGAAACAGAAACCATCCCATGTGACTTGTACAGCCAATAAAAGCTATGCAAGAGCAAACAAATAAATATGAACAACAAACAAATACGAAGAGCTTGTGAACTACTCATGGATTTTTCATGAGATGAAAAAGAAATTTGTCAGACAAATTATTTGCTCTGAATTATTCACTCAGCTGTAATTATGGCCACTGGCAGGCAGAGAAACCAATAACTTAGACTGATGATTTCTGAGCTTCTCAGCAGATCCTTCATCAGAAGACCAGGATCTTGAGGGAAAAAAAAGCCTTTTTGCTGAACTTGTAAAGCCACACATTGTTTCTGGACAGGGACTCTAAGTCAAGATTTTGTTCTTGTTGAAATCACAGCTTTAGATACCACATCACCTGGCAATTTCTGTTCTTTGCAGTCTACCTCTGGTCTCCAAAGGAAGTTAAGTATTTAAACAGGGGGTTGCTTTCTTTCACCTGTATTATACTGCAAAGAGGTAAATAGTGTATCGTTACAGAGACACATCAGTCTTCTCCTCTGGTTTACTCTCCAAACCATTTCAGTTTTCCCATTCTCTGGGTATGTCTGTACCAAGGGGCTGTGCAAGGGACACAAGGCCACATTTTCCCTCTTGAAGTAAAATCGCAGAGGACAACATGTCTCTAAACGACAGTGGGTCACAAACAAGGCCTCACTGCATCTTCCAAGAAACCAGGAATCGGAAATTTGAGAACAGAGCCTGGCAGCACACAAGCCTTGTGTTTCTGTTTCTACATTCTTGCATTTTTCCACGTGAATGACCACGCTAGAGAGTATTTAAATTAAAAGTTTTACCTGCCAGATTATCTATAAATTGGTCCACAGAAAGACCATATTCTGGCGCAGGGATTTTTGTACCGTGATTACCCTGTGCTGTCCCCAAGAGCCACAAGCTTTCCCCTGCATACGCACATGCCTACCGGGCTTCTGCCCCCATAGTCAGTCGTGGTGCTCAAGTAAAAGGAATTCAACTTCTGCTGCAGTGACTGTAGAAAGCTGGGAGAGATGAAAAAAAATTGCAGTTTTACATTAAGGTTACTGACTCGTGATAACAAATGAGTTATACTACTTTCTCACCTCAGATATTTTAACCATTAAATGGAGTAAAAATAAAGTGAGAATAAAAAACATATATATGTACACTTTCTTTTTACTGAGAACATTGTTTTACACATGATATTGTAGAATTTCACTGAAGGCATCAAAAACATGAGCGAGTTTTATTTTTGACTTTACAAAATACAGAATATCAATTGCATAATGACTTTTTCTCAGGACACAGCCAAACCAGCAGAGCACACAGGAGCTGTGGGGTTACTGGTGCTGCACATGGTTTTCCCCTTGCACAAGAAATTATGGTGTTTGTTTTTAACTATTTATCAAACAAAAAATTCACCTCAGTGCTTGAGAGCTCAGTTGTCTGAAGAAAAAACCTAAGACAAGCAATGAGTCCCAAACAAAAGCAAAGCAAAATATAGACAAAAGATTCATTAGCTCCTCATTAAATTCCATTCAAATGAGTCTACAAATTAAGAAAGATCAGTGGATTCATAAATGGGATCACTATAACCTTCAGTGATGCATTTCAGTGAAATTGCCCTCACTTCTTCTGGGATAATTGATGGCATCCCACACCTCACCCAACAAAGGTCACCTCTTCTTGTACCACGCGGTCCCTACCAGGTCCCTCATCCCAACTGGTGTCACACTTGATTGCACCAGCACCTTTAGACAATTCCTGCCCACGAGAGGCCTCGCTTGGCTTAAAATCTTGGGTGCGCGGATGATAAGTTTGCTGTAAGATGGGCAAAGACAATCCCCAAAACGCTTCTATGCTGCAGGGCCTTCCCAGCACCCTCTTGCTCACGTGAGCTGGTAAAATGGCCAGAGCTGGCAGTAATTGCTGTTGACATTGTTGGAGCCTTGCCTCACCGCCACAGACAAATCTTTCATTCATGAAGAAGTGCTTGTTAAGCCAGCGCTGGACTCCAAACCCACTTAATTAGATTGGGGAGGAAAAAAAAAAAGGAAAAAAAAGTTGCTTAGCTGTGGTGGGAAATTTGCACACAAAGGCCGGTGTCTGGGCCTTCTCTCTGCTATTGTGTCTCTCCAACAGTTTTACAACAGAACAGCATCTCTCCCCTGTCCCTTTCCTCCCGGGCACTGCAAAGGCAGCGGTGACCCTCATTAAAGACCAGTTTGTTAGGGAATGTTTTCCCAATGATTCACTAACAGGGTTTTTCTCCTCAGCAATCAAGGGCTTGCGAGTGTTGGGTAAGGGCTCTCCAAGGGCTGATTGCTTCGAGGATTTCCCAAGTAAAGAGTGTAAACAGGTACATGGAAAAAGCCTCTTTTCAGCAGTTATGTAAACATTCCCTATGCGATTTAAAAACTTCCATGCTCAAATTGTCAAGCCTGACTCTTTTGTTATATTCACACCCCGCTTTCTGCAGATACCCACCAACCAGCGCTCATGGCGGGACACACAGCGCAGCTCTACAGAACAGTACTCAGGGCGATTAAAAAACAAACAAAACTTCAACACCCTCCCCAAACACAGCTTCTCTTTTACAAGCAGCAGACACATCCATCCCATCCACGCTGAATTCCAGATGGCACAAGCTCTTTTGTGAAAAAGGAGTCAGGAAATGGAGTAAGAACATTTACATGGATTTGGTTTTGCCCTAATCTGGCAATTTTTGGTCTTCGTCTTGGCTTTTTTTCTTTTAAACATCAATTTAATTGTAAGCCCTTTGAGGCAGTGGCCACAGGTCTGAATGCTACAAAACATAAAGCAAATTGCCAGTATTAATAATGGATTGCAACAGCATTTCAGAGAAAAGTACATGGAAAATATCACTAATATTTAACTGCAAATGTTGTTTCTCCTCTGCACATATTTCTTTCTGTATGAATAACAACAATCTGTTCTGTACTAACAAATCACCACTGAATAATTTTTCTATTATATGGTAAATAATGTTCAAAGTAAAATTACCTAATTCCGTATGACAGCTACATTCAGCTGTTTCTATATAATTCTCTACCATAATTGAATATTGTTTTACATAAACCAAAATGTTTATGTCTTTATGTGAAACACAATAAACTAATAGGAACAATACTGTCTTAATTTTGAAATTCTGTAGAGTCAATATGAAATTATAACACTAGAATATTGAGAAAAGTTAATGAAGATGGTAAAGCTAAGATTCAAAGAAAAACATCAAACTGTCCCATGATTTACATCAGCATCATAGTAGATGTAGTACATGGTACTTCCATTTATGCAGGCTTGGATTAAAAATGTTATTTAGTATTTAGTATTTTTAAAAGTCAGCAAATCGGAAATACACATTTTCTTGTTACAGAAAACCTGAAATAAGTATGACTATTAACTGTCTGCACTTGAAGTTAGCGTTCCTTTTTAAAGGACTTTTGACCAGGTCCCAAGGCAGTGGGTGGGTGAGGTACTTACTACATTCTGGTCAACGAAAAGACTATTAGTCACACTACTAATTGATGATAACAGCTCCCTCCACAGGGATTTGTAACATTTTTCACTGGAGGTTTCCAAAATTACAGTTTGGAGTAATTGAAAAGTATACTTTTGTCAGATACCTAGCAAGATGAGCTGGATGTTTCATACTCTGTGAATGAATATTTAAATTTTGAGAATACTAATTTTTTAGATGTTCAATATTGAATTCATAGTGTACGGTGCTAAGAGGACTTGGATGTAAATATGCTTTATGCAACTCCCTTGCCAAATTGAATCCATCAAAAATGAAGTAATGTTCTTAGGCTTCCTTGATTCTTAATTAGAACAATTATTTTGCTGTACGGTCCCTCCTCTGCCTGTTCTTTTGTTCTTGCATGAGTTAGGCTACACTTCTATTTTGATTTGTTTATATTATTAGCAGCTTTCAGCAATGGAATAGACAAAATTATTAGTTTATAACATGTCTTTTATACTTACAATTCACGTACGTTGATAAGAAGCTGAACACATTAATTTGTCAATCAGTCCTGTGCTATATCTAGTCTCATTTCAAACAGACTGAGTACACGCACAAAAGATCACTATGGATTTCCCAGAGGTAAATGAGCTTGTAAACATCCAGGTAT
This sequence comes from Caloenas nicobarica, assembly GCF_036013445.1. Classification (NCBI taxonomy): domain Eukaryota; kingdom Metazoa; phylum Chordata; class Aves; order Columbiformes; family Columbidae; genus Caloenas; species Caloenas nicobarica. Next base: position 2,634,617 of record NC_088267.1, on the reverse strand, counting down.
GTCAGGATTTCCTGAGACTATTAGCTATAATTCTGAAGCATATTGCACACATATGACAACAATCAAGGAAGTTTCAGTATATAAACCTCCTTTTAATCTAGATAATAACATGAAAATTTACTTGGTTCTTTAAGATCAATTTTCAATTCGCAGATCAAACCCAAGAGTTAAAACAAACCACTGCAAACTATTTTTTTGATGTTAAACTGAAAACCCCCTGGAAATCTCTGTGAAGAATTTCAGGGCACATCTAATACTGGAAGGAGTTTTGTACATTCTCACAGAGAAACGACAAAACACAACTGAGGGACCATGGAGAAAAAGACAGGACACACAAAACGGGCAAACAAGCAAAGAGCCAGATTTAAACCCTGCTGTATTTAAACCAATGAGGCCTGGACAAGAGCAGGTCTGGTGATTAAAAAACAACGAACAAAACAAAATAGCTTTTGCCCATGGCCCTTAACAATATGATGATTTATTTAAAACAGATACAGTCCTGAAAGTGACCCACTTAAAATTATTAAAAAGATAGGGTGTTTACTTTTACTGTCCATAAAACAGGCAATGGCTTATGAATATGCAAACTGATCAGATGTAATTAACATGATTGGCTCCTACTGAAACACAATCTTCTGTGTTTAAGGAAGTCGGATGCAAAACCTAATGAGGTCAAGTTAATATGCTCATGAAGAAAGCATCAGCTGTCAATGCCATTAACAAGAATGCCGGTACTAATCCCCTTTTCTGAGAAAATAATTTAAATTTTCCACGGTAAACAAAGAAATCTCAAGAGCATGGAGCCAACCAGCAATGTGGGACGATTAACACGGAAGAAGTGAAAGCTTGTGTCCATTTATAGTAATGATAAACACATTTAATTAACTAGAAGGTTTTCAACAAGTGTTATGGGCAGCTCCTTGACCAGCACAGCTCTGGCCTCCTCCGGCCTGCCCAAGGGGTGCCGTTCCAGCAGCTGTTCATTCTCAGAGCTCAAATATGGGCATATCAGCAAACACAAAGGACTTTATAAGCACTGCTGGCAGACTATGGAAATACCCTTTTAGTGTATTCTCTTCATATAATAGTTTCCACAGTCCTACCAACTCTACATGCCTCTGCCATTTGTACTTCACATTTGCCTTTAAGACCTTTGCAATAGGAGGCCAGAGAAATCCCCTTTCAGGCAGACTCCGGTGGTGGAACAGTGACACCCAGTGATGAGTTTCACGCTGATCTCCTGTGAGCAGCAGTGGAACTCCGGCCAGTATGACATGACGTGCGCTAACAAAACCCATAGGATCCTAGGAAGATTTGTTTGACGTGCTTGCTAGAGGTGGAAATGCTTGTCTATCAGCAAGTACAGATGAAATTCAGGAAGTAAAACACCCCTATATGGCAGCTGAGGAGATCTGGATGGTCCAAATCACCCCCTTTCCAAATCACTTTGCTGATTCCCAGGGTCACGCTGTCAGAACAGATCCCATGCTTCTGGAGCTCACTTGGAACACACTGATGCTTTGGGTTCTTCTGTTCTGCAAAGCAAAATCTCCAACCAGGTCCTTCGTGTTCTGGCTTCATGTGGTGGATGACTTCTGGAGTTCGCTTCAAGCAGCTGCCACGTCTCCACCACATTGACAACAAGAAGAAAGTTCTGCAGAGACTCAATATTGGAAATCACTAAGAATGTGAGTTGTACGGCAGCTGCCAGACCACGCTCAGTTTGCTGAGTCTAAGGAACATGCTAAAATCTTCACACAGCACACAATGTGACACTTACTAGTGTCTTAAGTCCACTTTTCTGAAGTTAACCTATTGCTTGCCTCAATTATCCCATTTCCTAAATTCATAACTTCACAACCAGCCACTATATTCTCCCTCACATGCCTACAGCTTTTCTTTGTGGTGCTCTCTCCTTGTACTGCAATTCTGCCTTTCATCTATATTGTCTAAATTCCTCTGGCCTTCTCCCAGGGCATATGCATAAAAAACCCTGTTGGAACTGGAGTTCTGCCAAATTTAAGTTCACTGACACTTAAAGGAATTCCAACTGTCCTCAAATCAGACTGAAAAGAATCTCTAATGATGGCTTATTTTTAATTCTTCTTAAGTAGAGGACTCTAATGAATTTTTCTGATTTATTGGGGGAGTAAGGCAGATCTAGGTTTTCACAGATTCCTTCATGAATATTTCTCACTACATACTGGATGTCATTATTCTACTGAGAATCAATTAGCCCCAATGCTGTTATGACAGTTACAGAAAAATTGTATTTTTAGCTACAATTTATAGTGTTCAGTCTCTTCCCAAGCTATCTTCACAGAAATGCTGAAAACTTCAAATCTAATCAGGTAGTGAAAGAAAATCTCTTTGATGAGAAAGATATATATGTGATTGGGAGGGTTTTCTAGAAGCAAACAAGCTTTTTACTCCTAGATGTATTCTGTCCAATCGAATGTATACGCAACCAAAAAACAGCAAAAGGAGAATTTATTTTCTCTGTTTCATTTGATTCAGTTGCAGACATTTCCCAAGAAAGTGACAAATAAGCAATGCTGTCTTTGGCCATTTAATACAACAGATGCTGAACAATCATTTTCCATAAGCTGTAGCATCACAAATTCACCATGTCTGATGCACTTTCATTAGCAAACACTCCCCCCCTTGCCCTTCTCCTGTCCTTTCACAACTACCATCAATATTAGAAGAAACATGGCAATATGGGAGATGACTTACAAGGCAAAAGTCATATTCTGTGTGCTGCAACACATGTTCTTACAGAAACCATTCAGAGAGCCAGACAGGCTCACTATCATACACATTGGACACTCGTGGACCAAAGCAAAAAAACAAAGACCAAGTGTGAAGACACCCCTCTTTTGTAAATATATTTCCTCTTGTGATGAGGGGAACTGAGAACAGGAATATAAGGAGAGGCAAGTAAGTGCAAAGGACAGGGGAAGTAAACAGAACAAAGTGTGATGGGGGATGATAACATCAATGGAAGAGCTGCTAACCTTATCTAAGATCAAAACTCCAGAGGTCAGAATTCCAGACACCACGAGATTAGTCCCAAAGCGATCTTGGTCACACACCAGCACGCGGATGGACCCTCCTGTTCTCCCCAGCACACAACGTGTTTGTCATAATCACCCATATCGCTGATATTTCTGAGCTGTAGAACCAGAACACACAGCACAAAGTATGAAGACCCTAAGGAAGCTTTCTTCCCAAGAAGGGACTAGTCACGGGAAGAATACAATCGAATCCAATTTCAACCAGCAGCACAGGTAGCCACAGGTTCCTTAAAATGACGTGTTGTGCAGCTCCACTCAAGGCTGTCTTGTGTGAGTGTATTGCCTACCAGAGCTATATGCCTCCACATCCAAACACATTAATGTTTGAATGTACATCTTTCTTACCACCCGTGCCACCCTGCCTGGAACTGGCAGAAAAAATCAGAGAAAAACTGGTATCAGTTGCATTCTAACAAGAAACTGACAGCCACTTTGTCACACAACCTAAGCAAACCATCGCCATCAATGACTTCAGACAGTTGTTGGAGTGGAACTTGATTTTATTTGAAGAGATGTCACTATATTTCTCTGCCGAGAAAGAATGCCAAATTACCTGTCTGTTTCAGTCACAACACGCTATGCTGAGATTATTTATTTTCTTTCTCTCTGGATTCAAAACTGAGGGGGCACTTCAGAAGGAGGAAGGGCGACTTGAGCACCAAGGCCCTGGAACGTAATACTGAAGATACTCATCCACTTGTATCCTCTACCACAGGTTGGCTTGAAACTCTGAGGGTAATACAGAATTCTGGAATTTTCTAACGCAACTCTTCTCCTTTAAGTAGAAATAACATTTTCTCCTTAGCTCTTACATATAATCCATAATACTACAACCTCCAGTCTTTCAACTGTTTCAACTGTTGGTGGATTTTACCTCTAGAAGACCTCTGGAAATCAGGAACAGGAAAGCGGGCAGGCACCCTTTCAATGGAAAGAAACTTTAGTGCCATCAAGCTGGTGGGAGACCATCCAGCAGGACAGTAAAACACCACAGAGGCTTAAAAAGTTGGTTTTCCTGTGGGAAGTTCATAGAACTGGTATAGTTTGTTATGTTCCTTTAAGTCTTTGTTGTCTAAATAGTAGTTACAATTTAAAGCTAATACAACTAACTGAATCACAGGAAAAATACCCTCCAACCATAAATAATAAATATTCAACGTTCTCACCTTATCTTACATTCTTTGTAGTTGTTTCTCCACTGCATATAAAGTGGGCCCCATCACATCAAAGATAAATGGATAAAGAAGTCTTAAAATACTTACAATTTGCAAAACTTCCAGCATAAGACCAATTTCAAGATGACCACCAAGTAGATAGTATGTATATTCACAGCTTAGCTCATCTGCTCGGTGGATTCTGGGCTGCAAGGTGCCATTTCTAGAAATTATTTTTCCACTGTCAAATATTCCAATCATGTCTAATGTGAAAGTAGTCTAAATTTAAACAGATAAATTAAAAGGAGAAGTTTGGGGTTTATTTTTTTTTTACGTGCAAGAAGTTTGCATAATGATCTGATCTGATCACTGGCATCAAATGTATCCTGCCAGACACCTGAAAAGAAATACATGAAACTCTGCAGTTGTGATGGTCACTGGATCCCCGAGTGTGAACGGCCACTGCAGACTTGGGGAAGTGTCTGTCATAATTCATCTATTTTCATGTCTATTATGAAACCCTCCTGGGGTTAAATAATACACAGATACAAGACAGTTTCACCTTCCACTGGAAGGTTTTTAGAAATGAAAATAGACATGTTTTTTGAGGCAAAATCTTTCACAGTTAACTCCTCAGTTCTGCACATATTCCTATAGAATCTGTGGCCAAAGGAACCTCCTCTAACCCATTTCCCATCACCTCCTCTGATCTGTCAACTTCAATCGGGCTTTTCTTGTAGCACTGCTTGTCCTGTACTGAGAGGACAACAAACAAACAACGCATCCTTCTAGATTTATAACTGCAAACTAAAAATTTATTCTACTTGCTTAAGAGTCTGAACTGTTTCACCAGAAAGTATTCACTACTGCACATTCTAGACTACTGGACTTTACCTATTTCCAGCACCTGTCTCTTCTTTCCTACTGTCTCTAATAAAATACTCAAGCGAGGCAGAAAAATTCCAAATGCAGAAACATCTGTCAGCATACTTACTGATCAATCAGGCAAATTTGGTAAGTTTTAATATGTTGAATCATTGTGGCTATCATTTATTTTTAACTGTTTGTTTCATTTTAAAATTAACTTGCATTTGGAAGAAGTCAAATAAATTGAATGCTTCTGAATGGAATTGCCCAACAATCTTCTTCCCTTTGGGGGATTTTTAGGAAGAAAAATGTATTCCAAATCAGATTAAACTGAAAAGCTGAAAAAGCATCTTGCTAGTTTGACATATAAAGCAGTCAGAAAAAACCCCAACCAACCAAAAAGTCCGTGAGACCATATAACCACTACGCAAGGGCCTTGCTAGAAAGAACTTTAAGAACAGCACAAAATGCAAATACGGTAGATCAAAAAGAAATACGCAAAAGGCTACTCAGACTCTTAGAGCGAATCACCCTTATTAGCCTGCAGTTTAGGAGGACTTGCCAACAACCTGGAGCAAATAGCTTATTAAGCTTCATCTAGGAGAAAGGGCCAAACGTACATTTTTGGCGCACATTACTAAGAGACTTCCTTCTCAGCAGCATTTCTGAAGAAAAAGATCTTTCCATTCACAGAAAATAAACAACTTCATTGTGCAATTATCCGGGTTGATGAACATTTCAAATATGAATGGTAAGAACTGAGAAAAAGGAAGAAACGATCTTTCAAAACTTCAGCAGCTTGGTAAATTGAAGCATCAGAAGCCAGATAACAGATGTTTCTTTTATAAGGAACACGTCTCCATGAGCTCTGATATGGCACCGGTCAAAGAATTTCTGTCAACATTTCTATCAACATTTATGGACCAGCAACAAGAACAGAACTTCAAATTGGTAGATTCAAATAATTGATTTACAGCCAAATGTCAGTACAGAATAAAGGGAACCTCAAGATTACTTTGATGAAATGACTTGTACCAATATTGTATTGAATGCTGTGTACTAGAAAACTGCATTAAATCAGTAAATAGAGATTATTTCAGCCTCACTAAGAAGAGCAAAGCTGTCTTACAGAATGTCTAGGTTTAGATTAACTACGAGGATTTGAGTTTGCTTGTGGCCATTAACTGTCGGGACATTTAAAGTGTCTTGATGGATTAGACGTATGTTAGAGAGACTGAATTCCTCCTGCTTTAAAAAAAAGGGACCAACATATTCACGACCAGCTCACATCCTGTTCACTTAATATATTCTGGACTTGGACTGGAATAAGTAACACAGATGGATCAGTGGTAAATATTAAAATAAGCGAAGCAGAGGAAAAAGCATTAGCAGCAGTACAGAAAACAGAAGGGAAGCAAAGGTGACTAATACTGAAGGAAAATGGGTTTGTATGTTGGATGCAGTCATTACAACAGGGTCGTAAGTGACATAAATGATAAAGGGACACATGGAAAGGGAGAGGTACAACGGGAAATCATGAGATAGTAGGTCATGCTGAACAAATCTGATTAACTTCTGTGAAAAAGTCACAATAAGAACTGATGGGACAGACTAACAGACATAATGTATTTGGACTTCAAAATGGCTTATAATACTTCACAGCAGAAAAAGCTAGGGGAAAAGGTCAGTAAATACAGTGCAGATAAAGATGGAAATTCTAAACTGAATTTAAAACAAGGTCAGTAAGAAGCGGCAGATAGGTAAAGAAGAGACAGCCGACAGCTCTGCAAACGGCTCAGTGTTTGACCCCCTCTTTCTTAAACAAAGTACCAAAGAGAAACAAAGGGACTTAGGAAGAAATTAAAGCTATGGCCATAAAATATCAAATTGGAAAGGAAGGTTTCGTAATGCAGAGTCCCAGCAACCTGCTTAAAACTCAAAACTAAATTAATTGCTTGCTGTTATGTATTCTTTTCCATGGCATAAGATCATTGTAAGTAAATCCTTCAAATGCCTAATTAGTTTGCTTAGTTATTCTTTCATAATGTTAGAGGTTGAAATAAGCCAGTAAGAGATCACTTCTTAACAATGATGACCGCGTCAGACAAAACACATCAACAGTCCCCAGTGAGAAAAAGGCAAAAGGAGAAATAAGAAGCCACATGCCATAACCAATCAAATTATTCATAGAAGACTCAGAGGAAGAAAATTCCCTGGAAGTTAAACTCATGCACTAATATAGGGAACCAGACCCCTTGGCCAGAATGCTTAGGACATTCTTTTTCTTCTCCTTGTACACATAAGCTACAGGAATTTAATTACGCTGTTTCCATCACCTAAGAACCTTCAAGTGTGTCAAGCCTGTTGCTTCCAGCATTATAGGGACTCGGCAACATCCTCAGATGATCACTGTGTTTCATGACCCCTTGTCAGACTAAATCAAAAGGCAGCTTTAAACCAGACAGTCATGCAGAACTTGCCCAGCCTGTCAACATGTGTGCACTCCGAACATCTCCACCGCTGAGAGTGTGAAACTAGATAAGTAACAGAAAAAACTGTACTCGGCACAGCTGCATATAAATAAAGCCCATCTTACCAAGCCCTCTTTCTATAACCTTAAGCCCTGCTGCCTCTGCAAATTTTTAGTTGTAGCCTCAGCCTCTCTAGACTGCCAAACATCTACCATTCAAAGTCAAACCCACCGCCCAAATATGTCCAATGTCTGCAAGAAACATCTACATTTTGCAGTTAGATTACAGCAATTTCAGTCTAAGACTCAGTACTGAACATATTAGTGTCTGATGCTCAGAGCTGCTGTGAATTAGTGTTATCTAAATGTTAGGGAGGATTATTAGAGACATGAAAACATGATCGCTGTTTGAATCCACACTACCCTCAATCTTCTCTAATGATTCTGCATTACTAAAAGGCCTGAATTTGTAATAATCTATTTTTCAATCGCCAGTCTTAGTCTTGCCCATGGTCGCTCCACTGTTGGCTGCAGAGGTGGCTGTAGAGCAGAGCCCTCAGCTCCAGCAGGTCACAGCTGCACGTGGCGGCTCCGTGCTCCTGAGAGCTGCTGCTGTCACTTCTGCAATAAGTCTCCACCAGCCAAAGGACCAGACACGCCAATTACGATCCTGAGCTGTGGTGAGCTGGCTCGCAGCAATGTAAGAAAAAGAATGGACGTGTTTTATAAAAGCAAACACATTAGCCTTTCACCCTGGAACTCAGAAATCGCTTTAATATGAAGTGGACTTTTGATTGGCCTCAGTTGCTTAATTCATAATTGGGAAATTCTTTGGTAGTGCCTTTTCTTCTGCTACTTTTGGAAGAAAACAGAAGTATACAATGTTGAAGTTTTCCTTTCTATCCTCCCTCCTGTTTCTCCTCTACTGTAAATTCTGGGACACAGAGTCAGGGTTTACCAGAGACCAGCACTGTTAACATACTGCCAACACTGGCTCAAAACTCCTGCAACACTAAAAGATGTTTTTAAGCTGATGACATAGTAACTGATTTAAAAAAATAATAAGCAACAGTGCCATACATACTTATTTTGACAGTTGTTACTGTTTCTAACACTCTTCTAGCTCAACATGTTTCAGTTGGACCTGTAACCACTTTCAAGGGTAACATGGCACTGTTTATATGGTATCCCAACCATAGGGGATGAATGATGGAAAAGTATCTGATGTTTCACTGCAGTAAGGGACAATCTGACTAAAAACCTCAGCACTGACAGTATAAAAGGGTAACACAGTTAAAACTACTTACAGTTGTGCTCAAGTGCTGATACAACTTGCTCTGAATCTCAGCAATGTTGCTACTGCTTTAGACGGAGTGAAATGACACGGAAAAATCATTGAATTAGGTGTTTGTTAAACAGCACCACCTCCAGGAGCTTTCCGTAATGACAGGGAAGTTTCCCTTCTTCCACCAAGAGTTTTGAGGTTAACTGTATTTTTGCCCTATTCTGACTTGGATCTCAGAGCAGTAAGAATGCTGTAAAGAGACCCCAGAGGAATGGAATATAGTCTCCAAACTCCAATGTGAATTGTTAGGACATCAGGACACTGGACTAGTCAGAGCCTCTACAACATGTAATGATACAGTATTTTAAATGGTGCTTTAAAACAACTGCCTGAATTGTTCTATCTTCAAACTACTACATGGCAGCAATGGTTAGAAACACTTCTTTCTTCTGAAAAGTGCTGATTACGTTATCTATCCAGTACTATTACAGTCTATGGGTGATTTCAGGGAAAACAGATATCCAATGGCAGCTGCTATTACAAAGGAAAACTCTGGGCTGGGTTTTCTTTAAAACCCTAGGCCAAACCTCTTTGAACAGTTGCTTCAAACAACACCGTCAGCAACATCACCTGAGAGTAACAGGCATCACTTTATCCTTCCTTCTAAGAGACAAAATACAGATTCGGCATGATCCAGTGAAAAGCACCAAAAGAGAGACCAACAGATGACACCAATCAGTAAAATGAGCAAGGAGATCAAGACCTTTAGTTATTTAGCAAACTGCTACCAGCTTTTTGTCTCCTCTTCAGTAAAAATCACACTACCTAGCAAGTGCATGCTCTGTGTGCTGGATTTCACAGCTGCAAAACATCTGCCTGCCAGCGCTGATATATCAGCTGATATAGCCCAGCCAGATTATTTAGGTATAGGTATTCTGATGTGCTTTCCCCTCCAGCCAATCTCTACGTGTAATGATGATGTGCAAAAAGGAATTTGCAGGTTAAAGATACCTGAATCCTCAAAGTAATAAACAGATGAGGTACTCCAAGACTTCCTTTAAGTGGAAGTATTATAGCCCAACACAAAAAGTCCAGGAAGGTGAGATTTTTGACTGCAGTCTCATTACTTTAAACATGTAGTGTTTCCTAGTTCTATTGTGTCAATATGTAGATGAAGCAAGCAAACAAAATTACTTAAGTGACAAGATTTTTCTCCTCCCTTACTGATAGTACAGAATAGTACATACATTTACAGAAATGTACTGCTTGGGTTGAAAGTGCCAAATGTATCAGTCATCCCTACATGATTATAGATCTTTCTCATTAATAGCTAGATTGCAATTAAAATATCACAGCACTTTTGCAGACAACCATAAAATATGCCAGTAATATCATTTTATGTCGGAAATAATGGGATCACCAGCATAGATCACGAACACTGAAATATAAAATTATTTCAGCCACATGCTACATCATTTGGTAAGAGGAGAGGGAAAGAAAAGGAGAGTTAGAAGAGTAGAAGACGAAGAACTGACAGATCTACACTAAGGACACCTTGGAAACAAATCAATATTAATCAACTATCTTATGAGTAGAAATGCAAACAAATGCAGAGTTTAATTAAACCTTTCTTACTCCTTCCATTACACAGTTGTAAAAGCTTTCCAACCTTAGCATGATGCAATTAAATAAAGGCAACATAAAATAAATCCCAATTAAAGATGCCACTCTCAAGTCAGTTCACAAATATAAAGACAGACTACTTAAGTAAATTACCAAAAAACATAAAACGAAATGCCATTGTCCAAACACACACAGAGTGTAACTAGCAAAGACAAAAAGAGCTTGTGCTTGCAGTAAGTGGCACACTGATAAGCGCATCTATACAAATGCTTTCCTGAATTGTGACAGTGGTGCAGCAAAAAGAAACAGGAAAAGGGTGCAGTCCCAACTGCAACTCTTATTTACTCTGATGAGAAACAGAGCTCATGCTTTAAGTTATGCATACATTTCATCTTCCTTCTCTTTGGTATATGTAAGTCTACAATTTGGTGGCTCATCCTTAGTCGTGGCTTCTCTCCATCTGAGTCCCACTTTACTGTCTCTTTCCTTCTCTTCAGCAGCTTGTTAGCCAGTGATTTCTTGCCTCCTAAACATTCACCACCAGTCAGGCAGACGTGTGTGTCTTCTCTGCCCCCTCTGTACCTTCTGCCTCTTGCGCCAGCGCTGTTTGTGCCCCTTCCTGTCCTCGAAAGCTGTAGCTGTGTGACACTGATCTGCTTGGACTGTTTCCCTACCAGTGACTTAGTCTGGGCCAAACTCTTCCCCGAGATCCCGTAGGAATTATGTGAGCACAGGGACCTTAGTCACCACTCTACTAGGATCACATTTGCTTCTACAAAGGAATGATCTGCAAATCTGATCTCAGCCTACATACCATGCTGTGAGCTTGCCATTGCAACTCACCCTTTGGCATCTCTAATTTGCAGCAATAATATTTCTTTTATTCACTACTCTTTTAACGTAGTGACAGGTTGTAGAATTTTTTCTTGGATAGTTTCTTTGGTCAGAAGATTCTGTTTCAAGGGACTACTGCCACTGGAGGTCACTATCTCCTGGAGCAAGAAAAGAATATGGTCCAAAATACACCGCCAGTCCCAAAGAAATCCTTTTCTAAAACAAAGTATTCCCAGGAATTCTGGCCAATAGACAGGTAGACAGCAGCACATGTAACAGAAGCTACTGTACAGCCAAAGAACAGGCTGCTCAGCACAGCTAATGTTGGCATTGGGGCATTTAGATTTAGCTGCATTTTATACAGATGCTGTTGAAGAAGCCAGTAGGGAGACTATGCCCCAAGTTCTTTGCAGTAGGGGTAATATTCGAAACACACATCTGTAAGTAGCACTGTTAGATACAGGACGTTTATTTGAGATTTCCAGTAACAGTTCTGTCAGACACTGCGGAATCTCCCTCTCCGTTTTATCTTCAAACAGATCTGAGTGAAAGGGCAAACAGAAATTTGAAAGAGATGATTGCTACCTTTGTGAGGGACACGGTTACCCACGGAGACAGAACATATATGAATTCCTATTTGCAATCATTTCCACTATTTATGAGGTCACTGGACTTGCTCCTGCTGAGCTCAATTTAGCAAGAGCTTTGGCTGGATCAGTGCAGAGAATATTACAATCACATTGACTTGGTGATGTCTAAGCTATCACAGATATGCAACTCCAAACTATCAATAGGCTGAAATCTATGTACATTTCAGTAGACAGCCAGATTTAAAAAGCTAAGATGTAAATACGAATTAAACAATGGTCTAATTAATCATGAGTTGAGAATAAAAGGACGCAGCTCACACACCAAATGTTCTAGACCAGCCACTGGTCTAAGCCCACACAAATGTTCTTCCTCCACAAGCACCTCATGTTTTGGTGGCAATTCTTTCAATTACAGTTTACTTAAGAAATTGGTGGGGGGAGGAAGGCTTGCAAATTTTTAAGGTTAGAATATTTGGCAGTCATTATCATGTTTTATTGATTATATAAATAGAAGAAAATTCTATATAGCACAGGGCTCGAAATTCAAATTTCAAAAGGTATGTTAGGTCTCATATTACAAGTTTTGATGAGTCTAATTGGGGGCCAAGAAACCATTTGCAAGAGCAACAAAAGCACACTGAACTCTGCTTTCTGCCACGCTTGAAACCAAATAGAATGAAATTTCCTCTGTGCTTCTCAAATCAACTACATGTCAAACTTTGGCCAATAGATTACAATTTAAATAATTTCCTGAAAAGTGGAACCCTTAGCTCTAGATCCTCTCTCTTGAGAAGAATAACCAGCTGTCAATCTGCAGAGTTTTATCTTACAGCCTTAATGAGTATGTTCGTCACTGAACTATAAGGCACAGGACCACAACTACTATCTACAAACACGTTAGATCACAAAGGGCAAGCTTGGGTGTCTAATTCCAGCTGTATTACTACACTAAGCACTTCTGAAATATGGTGCAAGATCCAGAGAAGGGCTAAAGAAGTAATCTACAATGTAAATCAAGATTAAGATGATACCTCTTAACCAGCGCAACATTTACATTTCCGAATGGACTGCAGAAAACCTATAATAATCGGGTTTGCATACACAATTTTGCAGGCTATCAACACTAAAAAGGGTACAAAGTACATCAGGCCATTTCAGCTATTTAAACTTTTATGCGTAACTTATGACTGATAAATACAAACTTCCCACTAATTTTTGTTGCCCTAATTCATACATATTTACTAGCATTAAAAAGACAATATAATATTTGGGTTGAAAGATCTTTAGTATACGTTGTACATTCCTCTGTTTTCACTTTCAGGAAACTTCTTTAGCAATTCATGTCTCAGGCTTTGGTAGAAACCCGTCCATCAAAACCGGGATAGCAATGGAAATGGAATCAAAATGTTCTGTCTAGTAACATTGGCTTATTCTTTTTTTAAGTGTAATATTTGGTTTCATTATACTTAAGTATTTCTTATTGGTGTTTGCACAGAAAAGAAGCAATGTGCATTTTAAAAGAACTGTGAAGAGTGTTGCAAAGTTGAGAATAGCGTGTGCCTTTTCTTCCTGGGAAACGAGCCCACAGACAAAAACCCATTCCAGTAATTTAGTTTAGTCCTACATATAAAATAACTGAAGTCAAGGCGCCAGCACTGTTATTATTTTTTCTGATGTTTTTGACACCAATGTGCTGAGCTTTATGGCATTCACAGTTTCAACAGCAGTTGAGTTTCCACTTGGTATAGTCGTAATACTCCTTAATATTTTCGTTTTGATGTAATTTGCGGCCCCAGCTTTTTAAATATCCGCTCTGTAATAATGTTTAATTTCAGGGGTCACTCCGCCAAGGAGTATATTAAAGCTTATAAAACTCATTTCCAAAGCTCAAATATCAAGCTGTGATCAGGTTAGGAGGGCAGCATCTGTGAATATTTCATCTTTTATCATGCTGATAATAAGGAGATGACAGAGGCACATTATTACAATGAGAGAATTGCTCATTTCAGCCCTGGCTGCTGGAAGCTGGGTCTGCAGTGTGCGTTCCTCAAGAAAATCAATTCTTATACGAAAAGCAAGTTTACCGAGCCACCACTGTGTCTTATTTGATTGTAATGAATAATATATGGACCCAAGAGCTTGCGCATCTGGTAGGGAGAGGGAAAGGAAAAGGTTTAAGTTTGGAGGGGCACTTGAGTATAGACAAAAATTGATCAAAACCGTCTTTTATTGTTTAGAAGTAATGTTATGGGACCGCTGTTTGTTAGACTATAATTTTAATAACACATCTTGGAAGGTCCGCTAACACAAAGCCAGGCTGTTCGCCTACCCTGGCAGAGCAAGTTCCATCTTCCAGTCACCTGGTTACACTCCAATAATGACCAGCTGGTGTGACAGCTCAGGGACGCCAACGGTTCCTGCCACAGCCTCTTCTACCTTCACTCTTTGGCCACATTTCTCACTAATCTCTACCTAAAGAAGAAACATCTGAGAAAAAAACCTCACCTATCACCTTCTGTAAAAGACAGCAAACACAAAAAGTAGCAGCATTATTCCTACTTTAACAGGGCCAGAAGAAAAAAGGCTGAAATCCTCTTATTTCTTGAGTTATATATATACTACTGCTACTTTTGCTTAAACATACTTATGTCATTTGAAAACTGCTTACTAAGAACAGAAATCTGGATCATTTCAGAGAGCAGCACATGCATTTTGTCCAAATTTGGTAAATTTAACCATTGGTACTGTCGTATCTCCCCATAACCCATTCTATTCAAACTTCATTTGTTTCATGATTAAGGTGTCAAATTGAAATACTTTTTTTTTTTAAGCTATGGACATTAAAAATCCAAAAACTTTAAAAAAACAACCAAAAAAAACCCAAAAAAACAAACTAAAAAAAGTACCCTGATTTCTGTAACATAAAATCAAACTAATTCAATAACCACCAGCTGCTTAGTGAATGTCTCAGATAAAGGAAAAAAAAGTTTAGAATGAGCTGGAAAACACTTTTTCTTACAACTGACAGATCCAAGCTTGGATACAATTTTTCCAGGGGGGGCCAGACAGAGAACTACAAATGCGTCAAATGTATCAGAAGTGGTGAAATCAGATCTCTCACATCTTTAGCAATAACATGTACAACGACAACCACTAATGTGAACTTCCCTGGTGTTATTTGGCTGTTGATAGGACTAATATACGAAGATGAAAGATGAGAACTCATCTCTGACACACTATCAGGGGAGCAAAACTCCCTCTGCTGAGTTAAACCTGCATAAAGAGCAGGACTCCAAATACAGTGTCCTCTAGGAGACAAGGCTTTTTGATTTTAACATTGAAACAGAGGCATTGTTCAAAGAGATCTGCGTGTGATATAATTATCTTGAAAATAAACAACTTAAAAAAATTCAACCCCCCTGCCACCGCACTGGCACCAGCCCCTAAAGCGCAGGGTTTAGAGCTGAAGGTCTGGGATTTGGTGTTTGCTGCACAAGACCACAATTTCCTAGTTGGTTTTCCCCAACCCCCAAACTCTTTAAACATGCATAATTTGAAGGTATAATTATGCATACTTAATCACAAGTCTCTTTTATTAAAAAGGTAATTTTATAGCAATTAAGTCTTAACAATGGGTAACTTTCCAGCACCAGGGAGGGTCATTTTTACTGAAATATGTGTCACAAAAGTGATGTTTTCTTCCTGCCTTCAAAACACCTCTTAAAGTACAGGTCCTCTGAGCGAGACATGAAAATAATTCCTTACCATTTTATTCTTGCTCTTTAAATTCCTCCTAATGCAATGTAATCACAGTGATGCAATGCAATCACAGCAGCCCCCATTTATGATCAAAATGAAAAAATATTTTAAAAAAATAATAAAAAAGGTAGCTTCACAATTATTCAACTTCAATAACTTGGCCTACAAAACAGCTTAATTAATAATTTGAAATTATCTTCTTACTTTCACTTTTCGTTACAGCACAGAATTAGATTTACTATTAATGGACAAAGCAGCACTTACTAGTGAGCATATAACCTTAAATACTTTATTAAAAAGTGCCGTTTCCATTAACAGAAGGTATTACTGTAGTTAGTAGCTTTTAAAGGGCTTGTTAATGGCTCACTCTTTTTATTCATCATCAAAATTGAAGTATTACTAGTATGTGTTTTATGAACTTAAGCCAAGAAATATGCTTATTCAGCTGTAACAGCACACTTACAAATGATATTTGCTCCTTAAAATAAATTTCTGCTATTCAATGGTTATAAGTCTTACTAATGGAGTAATAACGATGTAAATGTTATTAGCACACCTTGGATGATGGGATGTCCATCACACTCATGACAAAGCATAAGTTGCAGCCGTGCAAAATGTTCACCCAACTTCATATGGGATGTTAGAAAGTGTGAACGTGAATTTGTAAAGAAAACCAAAACCCATATAAAAACCTACTCGCAGGTACTCTGTTTCATTTAGAATGCAACAAACAGAATCCAGTTTATAGGACAGAGGGGTGGATAGGAAAATATCATTCCTTAACTACTACACCCATTAGTCTTGATAGTATGAAATTATATTCTTGTATGCATATATAGTTCACACTGCAGACCGAGTAGGCAAACTAAAGGACCCCAACTCATCACAAAAAGGACAGCCCAGCCCTGGAGATAAGGACTTGGCTTCTCAGAATCTTAAAGCTGTCCAGAAAGGATAAAGGAGAACCCTGAACAACCAAGATAACAGCAGCATCCCAGTCCCTCTGACATATCTTTTAAACACTCATAGGTAAGTAACTATAGCAAGGTCAACTCCAGGGACACCTGTATTGGTAGAGAAGCTGTGGTTTTAGGAATCAGGGAAAAGAGAGATTGCTGCTAGAGAACACTGAAAAAGAGCCATCAGGATCAAGGGGAATAGCAACTGTAAAATCTTGCAAATATGTTGTAATTTTGCAGTCTTATACATTTGCTAAGGTTTGGGCCAAAGCCCACACTCCTCACAGAACAGTTTTCTCCCTGCTTCAGTTTCCTGTTTAGCAAGCCAGTATTATACAGTACCCTACAGAGAAAGCAGATTAGAATGATAGAGTCTTTACCTCTCAAACACAAACCTTCCAGGCAAGGAGAATTCATTCTGCACACATTACAGACATGCAGTTTTTAAAGGAGTGGGGAGAAGTAAAGGAATTAAAACCAAACAAAAAGCAACACCACCACACTACAATGTTCATCTCTTCACTCGGATGCATTATTTGCAGTTCCCCTAATATTAATATATGCAAGCTCCTGCAGAATCGCTAGGTGTTATTATTCACTACAATTTTCTATTGCACTGTGATAAATGACACCCCCAGGGGTAGTGCTGCTTGGTGAATGCTTATTACAATCATTTAAGTAGGAGCTGATTTACCTTAAATAGGTTGTTTCACATAGCTATATGCCACAGCTGTATAGGCCCAGCACTGCTAAAAAGTGGAAGTGAAAACCCAGAGCAAAACCATGTTAAATATAGAATACCATGGTAAAGAAGCACAGACTGAAGTGAAAGATCTTACTCCTATGTAAAATTCAGATGAGACAAACGGCTAGGGGAATAGCTGTATATATCATTATTTTCTCTGATGTTTGGTATTCATATGCAAGTCCCATTAAGGCTCAGCTCCAGGGCTAATAAAACTGTTTCACAGTACAAAAAGCCTCTATGCTATTGAATACTGGGGGAAAAAAAAATCTCATATAAACACATTGCACATCATAATGAAGCCAATACACAAAAGTTTTTCATCTGATCCCACAGGACAAAAATTCTAAAGATAAGCAGGAGTAGTATGCAATAGAAACTGTGAAGCAAAGCTCAACTCTTTTTAAAAAAGACACCTGAGGTACCTATTGGCTGCATAACTCTGTATAAGCCACATACTCTCACGACAGTACAAAATCATCAACATAAATGAGGATTCTAAAATTGTATCACCCATATATGTGCACTACTATAACAGTAAAAATGTTGATAAATAAGCAATTTTAAACAGAAAAGTAAATTTAGTTGATGATAACAAGAAACATTGACCCTTGCATTCATCTGCCATTGACATCACTCTTTAGATGATCGTCAGACCCCGTTGCAGCAGTTTACACCAAATTTGTCCAGTGATTTAAATAAGTATTTCAAATGGAAAACAGTAATGAATTAAAACTCTAGCTTTCTGAAGTAAATGAGTAAGCCAACAGCCAAAAATATTCTGATGAGAGTAAGTAAAGCAATTAAACTTCAGCTACTTTTTAAAACAAATTCTTTTAGATGCTAATGGCCATTGTTTTCTTACTTAGTAAGTAAAATTTTGTGTCACGAAAGGTTAGATGATTGCAAAGATTTAATTGAATGTCTAACAGAAAGGGAAACATTTCTTTAAAAGGCTAAGATGGACCTCTTACCACATTCCTCCAGCAAAACGTCCTGTAACAATAGAGCTGTGATTTGCTGAAATTAAAATGCTATTATGGTGGAATTAGGGCTTCAATATTTTTAGCAGCTTAAATAGGCCTTCCATTTTTATAGGACATCTGATAATAGATAATTACATTTCAACTTAAAGAAACTGAGTTGTTTTCCGAAGGAAAAATACTTTTCTTTTTTCCGTAGAGGTTAAAGTACAGCCATGGTGGGTAGCAGCAGTGGGCTGTAGGTACCTACATCAGCTCGGGGAATATATATTAGCATATAAATAGCCCTTAGTGGCTGCTTGATTCTACCTATTGCAAAGTTTCACTGTGGCATCAGAATGCACTGACAAGGCAGTTCCGTAATATGGTGGTTTTATACAGAGGGCAACTTTTGGTATTACAAAAAAAAATCCTGTTCCCATGTCATTGGGTTCTCTTTACGTTTACTGTATCATTCAATAGTCTAATTAACGAGTTCTAACGAGCAATCTGACACCATGTTAGAGGAAGTTGCATTGGTTTAAGCAGCAGCTCTTTTCTGAGGATACGGAAATTTGTAGTGCATTTTCTATAAGATAGAGGTTATTTGTTTTATATTTACATGAAACGTGTCTGAGATAATTTCTACCCTTTCTATTGATCGGAAACAACGGAAAAGCAAGGGGCTGTTATTACCCTGCCAACACTCACACAGTACATCTCCTGGGATTCAGACAGGGAAGGAAAGCCACGAGCATTCCCTGTCTTCTGTTTCAGATTGACCTTCAAGATTTACTGCTTTAAAATGTTAATCATCCTGAGTGACATTTCTTGTGTCACTAAGTGGATTGTAACAGCAGAGGGAGAAACATTCTTTTTAACAACTTTCCTTACAGTCAGAGAGGGGTGACTGAAGCCAGCGCGGAGGCGAGGAGACGGCTCCTCCAGGACAGCTGCGAGGGCAAACACGCTTCGGCCAACGCATCCTGATCAGGGAGGCGACGAGGGCCTGCAGAGAGAGAATCCTGCCCAGTTGCACACGAAGACCTTTTATTGAATCACACACAACTGGTCCAGTGGCACTTCTCAGCCTTCCACTGATCTAGGGCCTCAATGGTGAGAGCATGGGGCAAGATGATACGACCAATGTGAAATCAGAAGCACGGCTGCATGTGGCTCAGAACCACAAAACTGTTCCTTCGCCATCACCCCAAGTATGGAACAGGAAACTCTATCTGTATTTGGAGATGCAACAGCCCCATTCAGGCAATTTCAGGGGAATTAAAGCATTACCCATGAAACATGATTAGGTACCTTGGCTTTAGCAGGAAACAGCATAAGAGAGTCACCATGCAAAAGTAATTGACTTCTGACGCTACACAGCCTAAGTTCGGAACTTTTCAAAATCCCTTGGTAATCACACGAGATGTGCAAACATAATACAGGGCAGAGGAGAGTCAGCTGCTGCTTGCAGCACCGAAAACTCTATGGGGGTTGGCTTTCAGGTAACTGAACCGAACTGTTCGTATCTATGTGCTTTGAAAATAGGAGCGATATGTACACACCTTGTAGGCTATCCAAGCATACTCATTTCTAACTAATCGTATCTGTAATGTTCTGAAAGGTTTGTTATAATTAGGAAGCAGCCAATACTGCAGGCCATGCTTTCATGAATGCCACTTTTGAACAATCTGTCTGCCAATGCAAAGCCCTCCGAATTACAGCTTAGAATTTTTTTTCCTAACCTTGCTTCTTCATCTTGGTCATTGGCAAATCTCCATTAATCAATTACAAAACAATGAGGTCCACAAGTGGCAAAACAAAATTTACACCACAAATACCAAAACTTGAAATGCTGGTTGTAAAAGTACAATTAGAGATTTTTAGATTTGGCTGTTTAAAATGTCCATTAAAAGTGTTACTGTTTAATTATGAACAATGCATTGGGAGAAATTAAATACCAGTCCCATCAATTTTAAAATTATCATTTCACTCTCAGCTAATCAAGTCAAAGAAAGGTCAAAGACCTCTATCTTCTAACAAACACAGTTCTTGATTCATTACATTTGTCAAAAATTTTAGACTGTAAAAAGTGACATAACCCTACTATTTTATCTGCATCATTATCATTTTTAAATATGTTATTTAATCTCCATGACCTTTGCATTACAATTTATACTGAATGAAGTAGGGCCAACACCCTGCAAATGAAATGGGAACCATAACCACACACTTCAGATGTCTCCTCTTTATTGAAAGAGCTGATAAAAAGAATTATTTTTCAAATTAGTAAAGCCTACTTTTATGCATTTTAAGTCACTAAACCAAAACTAAAATATTTGCACAGTAAAGGAAGAAAAATGGAGGTATAGTAACAGAACATAAAGTGTTACAATTCTTTCCTAAGAAGTTTCAAATAGTGCAGATCAACAACACAGAACAGAAATGAATTGCAAATAAATCACATTTCAGTTCTTCCTGAAGCATTTCAAAATGACCACATGCAAGCAACAAGAGACTTGAAGATCATCCATGTCTGGGAAACAATCCATTCGAACGCAATTATTTCTCATGTGTTTGGTGTCTTCTGTACACTAAGATTTGTATTTTATGTACTTACATAGAATTAAGTACTTTTTCATATATCGCCACAGTACTTGAGCTTTCAGATCTGATAACTTACTGTGAAAAACACGCAAAAGAAATGGGGCTGTCTGGCTCCACATTTCCAGCCTCCCCTGACGTCCTAAAGCAGAACAATAGAGCCGTGTGCTTCCCTTTGACAGCTCTACCCAGTAGAGTTTAAGGGACAAAACCAGCCAACCAGAAACACAACAACAATGAAAAAACCCAACATCAGATGTAATTTGGATTTGTATTTCCCAGACCAGGAGTATTTTTCATGTATAAACATTCTGCCATTTCAGAATCTCTCACAGTAGCAAGAGAGTTCTGTAGTAATTACACCACAGTTACTTTCATGCAGTTTCTGTAAAAATATCCCCAGCAGTTAGACAAACATTGGCCTAATGATCAAAAGTACGGAAGTCCCACAAGAATAAGGATTTAATAGTGCAGTATGACAATGCTTCTAACACTGTACAGCTTAATCAACGTAACTATGAAGCTAATTTTGCCGACAGAGTTACATTGTCTTATGTCTCAACTTACCAGATACTGCCCTATCTGTAGCCACCTAATTAGAGAAGAAAACCGAATGGAAACCAAACAAGGGCAATCGTAGGCATCCTTTTTCAAGAGAACACACCTTCAAAGGAGCCATTGCATGATAGCTGAAGTGCTCTCCTGGGGCAGAAAAGCTCAAGGTGGTACAAATACGGCAGCATTGTATGCTATAAATCAGGCTCGTCTTATGTAAACAGCGTGGTTTTCCTGCTTTTAATGAGACAATCTTCCCCTGCACGGGAGAAGCTAACAATAGGAGAAGCGTCTTTGATTTGATTCATGGGAAGCTTTATTTTCAATTGCAGCGGCTTTGTTGCAGGCCTTTCATCTCAAAGAAAAACCTAACACATCCTACCTGAAAACACAGGGGATTTTAACAGGCATTCCCAATTCATCTGTCTAGATAAACAAACAGTTCTGCGTTTACTCTCCTCTTGATCAAATAAAAAACATTAGTCTGAATGCGATCTTTATTCCCCTTCTTGAGACAGAGCTGAGAGGCTACAGATTTCGCAACTGAAATAAAGATCGCATTCAGACTAATGTTTTTTATTTGATCAAGAGGAGAGTTTACATTGATGTGGGTTTTCTTCCTGTTGGGAGGTAATTTGGTATTTTCTTGCAAAAGCAACCCAGAAATGTATTTCACGTTCTGATCATTGAATGGGTGGGAAATGTACTGCCAAGACAGACAAGTCTCCTGAGTGCAAAAAAATCCGTAATCATAATTAAACAATAAAGTGCTGGTAGCATCTGTTTCCTCACATCCCTGCGAGGCTCATGTGTAGCACTTGAGGTGATCTCTGTATATTGGTCAAAAGGGTTAATTATTCTACAATGGGAAGCAGAAAAAAAGAAACACTCTGAGGGAAAGTATCACTGAGGAAATGTACATTACTGAATCAATGGCCAGCAACTGAAGAACTGATTCACAGCGGGCTGCTAACGATGAGACAAAGATTACAGCGAGATACATCTTGAATATCTGGTAAGGACATCAACTCAGAAATAATAACACTGAGGCAGCACACACTAGAATGGATGGTGTAAACAGAAAAAAAGAGAAGGAATGAAGATTACGAAGATGGAAAAAAAGATGGTCTCAGCTGATACTTACTTATTCTATTAAGTATTTAAAGTTTTGCGAGCTAACCACAGCTTCTTTCTAGTCACGCTTTAGCAGATGAAGGTTTTTCCCCCTCTCCCTAATACTGTCTCCATAGAGGTCTGCGTTGCAAAGGCAGCCATAGAACTTGAGGGTTTTTAAAGGGTCATGTTCACAGGGCCAGACACATATATTCTGTTATGACTGTTGAACTTATAAAAATGTGTCATTTTGAATTGTGAAGATGAAGTATAACACAGTGAGATATGTTCAGTTTCCTCATGCCTTAAGAATATTTTGTTCACTGTATAGTTACCACACACTTATTTCTGCGAGGCATGCTGCTTCTTGTACGTGTCAGCTGAACCGACAGCAGCCCCATCCAGAGACAGATGATGAACCTCCCGCTGTGCTGGCAAACAGACACTCAACCAGATCTGACTTTCAGTGCTAACAGGCATGGACATTGAACTTTGCAAATGAAGCCTCACACTGAAAGAATGTGTCCAAAAGGCCCACAGCTTCAGACTCCAAGTTGTAATCTCTGCCTCTCAGCTTGAGCAAAGCAGCTTTCTCAGCTGGCCTTGTTCTTTCCAGATCTTTAATTCAAATTGTGAATTAAAGAACTATTTGAAGCGGGAAAAGACACACAAACTGACTAAATGTAACATTCTGGAAAATCAATATGGTTTTTGTTTCATAGAAGGGTAATGTGATTCCTTCATGAAACAGAGACTTTAGTTTCTCAGAAACATACCATTATATTGCATAAGAGCTTTTTCATATAGACATTGAAATAACTGAAATAATTTTGTATGTTGAACTCTGTTGTAGTAACATAGACTTTCCTAGTTAATTTATCTAAATAACGACTTGGAAGGCAAACAGGGAGACTGCCATGGACTGTTTCCCAGAACGGGAAGGATGACAGTGACTGTGCACTTAGAGCTACTATGACTTCAGATAACTGGAGCCTGATGAGAGGTAACAGATTCTTAAAACCAAAAAATACCCAACAAGTTCAATCATGGAAGTTCTGACCGAGTTCCAACAGTCCATTCTATCCTTTATATATGCACTTTCTTGAGGTTTATGGTAATAAAAATTTTAAAAAGCAATTAAATCATTGGTGCTTCTGAACACTCAAGTTACATAAGAAATAACTTTCTTGCCACAGTTCTTATAGTGTTTGGTAAAAGACCCATTCTGAAAAAGGCAACCAGGAGAAAGCAGCACAGCGTTATTAATCCCTCAAGGAAGATCTCCATTACACTTCGCAGCTTTAAGGAAATTGGAGTAAATTCTTTAGTCAGAACCATTCGCTAATAAAAGAATAAAAACATGCTGGGATTTTTGTTTGTTTTTAGTCACCAATTACCTAAAATTGCTACCACTAAAAGAAAAAAAGTGTGTGTTATAGATATGTTTACTGTTTAAGTAAAATTTTATGTTAAAAATCGGAGTTATCAGTTTGCTGCACATGTTCTTAAAATCTAGGAACTTCAGATTACAATCTCTGTCAAAAGCCACCTATAATATTGCAAATCTGAAGGGATAATACTACATGACTTAAATTACAAAGTCTTTCCAAATACTTTTTCTGCCTTTGGAAATCTTAAAAATGTAACATTTTGTTACACTAGCATTCAAAATACAAAGTAATGCAAGATGCCTTCTTTCCCAGCAGGCAGATTAAGTAGATGTAGCTATGTCAGTATGCTGGTGTGCAGTGTTTCATTCAAAGACAGGTGAAGTTGTCTTGCTGTGTGTGGATCTCTACACTACCACTAGAAAAAAAAACAAACCGCAGTTAAGAAAACGGCCAGCTAGTAATATATTTAAAACCCCGCCTGACGTGAGAAATGAAAGAGAATAAATGTATACAGCTAGTGAAACTTCCAGGGAACTGGAGGAGACTTGAGCACTTTTGCTGACAGTGACTTTGCTGTCAGTGCCGTCTCTCAGGCAGCTGTCAGTCACAGCCCAGCCGTCTGTCCCACGGGAGCGCGCTGTGCCTGCAGACAGCTCTGGAATAACCGCTCCTGGGCGGCAGAGCGGCAGACGGAGAGGATCTGTCAATCATTGTCACTAATTATTAACTTCTGTCACTCAGAGCAAGGCAACATCTCTCCGCCTGATCCGCTGTGATTTGATCTGCTGCGAAACCTCAGAGACAGACAGTTCAACCTTTCATTATGTGTCACACACACCGCGCTCTGCTGGGTCAGCCCTGGTGACTCAGTGTTCCAGCGGAATTCTATTTTCGCCACTAAACATCACAGGGAGAAGCTGGCATGAAGGGCACGCTCTGCGTTCAAATGCAGCGGTCACTCATTTTCTGTAAGCATTTTGAAGCTAGAGAAGCATGGAGATATCAGTCTGCCAAATTTTAAGCAAGGGGAAGGAAAAGAATCTCAATATAAGCCAAGTAACTCGAATTTTCACCATGATAAGCTGCCCCTTATAATTTACTAAAAAGATAATTATCTTGTCTCAAAAGACTTACTCTGAAAAGAGGCAACTTATTCACAATTTAATTCATAATTATTCACAACAGTTAGTGAGGTTAGGGAGGCAGACCAGACAAGAAGTGTCAGCCCTTCCTTCTCCACTGGCCAGAGAAAGGACTAGAAATCATCACTGGTGATTTCTGATCAATCATACATTTACCTGCATTTTCAGTCCCAGAATTATGGGTACTTTTATTAAAATTCCATGCAACAACATCGGCCACGCTCACTAAAGTAAAAGAATCAATAACCGAAACATATTGCTGCAGGAAAAACATATTCTTCTCTCTTTGTATTTTCAAGGGTACATGCGATATCCCTCTAGAAATTCTACTCAGCCAAACCCAATGTGATATCCCAGCCCCAGTCTCAGCACTTCCCTCCCAAAAAAACCCAACCACACCAAACCAAACCAGCCAACAACAACAAAATACATTATGACAGTTTTGATAGGTCTATTCATGATCCTTAACCACTTCTCTCTTAGAATACTTCTGACTCAAACACCAATTTAAAATTGACAAACAAAAGAAATAAAAGGAAAACACAGCCAAGAAGGGGAACCATCATTGGAAATTGCGTAGCAAACTGATATTCCAAATCTTGGAAAACTTTAACTTATTTCCTCACACTTGCCCATTCGAAAGAAGATACATTTCAGTACCTCTAGTTATAAGGACTTTTGTTAATGTACAGTTTTCATTGGAGAACAGGAACAAAAAGAGACCATGAGATATTTCTATTTCCTCTGGTTTAGACCCTGACCAACCGCTGTCATTACTGCTCAAAGTACATTTAATTTCCTTTCATAACCTTGACAACAAGAGTCACTAACAGTATTTTAGTTGAAACTTCTGTAAAATATTACAATCAAATCAATTGCATTAACACATTTGAAGCTCTAAGTTCAATACAGTGGAAAACACAATACTACTTTATTACATCAGCTGTCTGGTCATATATAAATCTTTTATAACCAAAACCAAAGGTATTGAGAGTACTATTTATCCAGAGTCAGCAAAAGGAGTTATCTGACAGTTGAAAATGAAAAGCCACTAATAAGTATTACGGTGTATTGAAAAGTTTAAACAATGTGATTACGGAAACTTTTGCAATAATAAGGAGCATATGCGATTCTATTTTACCTTGCTAACAAAATTCCTTTGGGTTTTCTTATTCTGTTATACAATAACTAAACTGGAATATTATGTTAAACAAGTCTCACATTCTACCTGTATTCAGAACATATTTAAAATTAAGAGAGAATGTTCTTTCAGCATATTGCACTTCACTAAAGAATTCATATTTTCACTCAAATTATTTGCCCAGAGCAATACACAGAACAGAAGGGAAGTCAAATTGCAAATATAAACTTGGTTTAGAAAACAATTTTCTGAATCTCATCAGCTCATGTTTCCAAGCAAGACAACTAGAAGTCCCAAGAACCCATAACTGTTGTTCCTGACATTGTTGTGAGCACAAATAAGTTTTAGTGGTTCGGTCATGTACACAGACACAAAACCCAACACATTCTCCTCTTAGATCTTTGAACAAACGAACTATGAAACTCAGAAGTACCATTTGGCAATAGACTTACAAGTGGGACCTACGACCCTAATCCCAAATGCTCTCCTCAGGTGACAGTCGGCTCTGAAGGGTTCCTGAATTCCCAGTGCGTCAAAGTTTCCACTGCGCAAATTCCGAAGGCACTTGAATTTCTGCCTGTCAATACTGAGTATAGGTGAATTTCTCCTTGCTGTATTCTGTATCAAAAAAAGACCAGCCTGCCTCGGCTGTTTAACAAAGTCAGGCATCTGAATTCTTAAAAAAGCGGAATCTTAAGCCCATCGCTTTCTTTGGCGTTTTCTATTTGCTAGTTAGAGCCATTCAGAAAGCAGACTGTTGCAGACCCCAATATCGGGCAATGGGTATTTCCTCTACACAGTACTATAAAAACGAGGTGCTTAAGACTGGACTCCCTGTGTCAAAATAAAGACATGTGAGGTAACTGTTTCTAGCATCATCACTGGAAAAAGGACCACATATTATGTTGAAGACACAAGAGATGGGAACTATGATGCTGAAATAACAGCCTGACTTTTTCAGGCTGTGACCTTCCCGTGCTTCCATTTAACATCAAACTCTGCTCTCTTTATGAACAGTTATAGACACAGATATATAGCTAAGAACCCACAAAACAGTTAAGAACATAAAGAAACTTGAACACTACTCAAACTTCAATGGGATTTTAAATATTGTGATAAAGAATCTGCAATGTTATGAGGTGACCAAGGATGAATACCTTTATCATTACAAAAGATGAGTTATGTTGCAGTCACATTACACAAAGATGCTGAACCAATCAGGAATAGAAGATGAGCACCAGGTAGAAAATGTTTAGAATTTGGCTAATATTACAAATCCCGTGCTGTCTCTGTAATGATGGAGAGCAGCACCAGAAGAATATTCATTCTAGTAATGCCTTTCCTGGGCTAAGAGGAAGACATTATTCTAATGCTGAAAATCAACATCCTGCCCTGTCCAAGTCAGAGAAATATTTTACAAAACAAAAGGTCAAAGTTGCAGCAATTCCAGAAGGACATTTTATTCTTCCCCAGAGAACTAAGGCCGGTAATAATGATAATAATTTGTATTATTGTAACAACAACATTTCAGACCGAATAAGCTGGGATGCTTTGTGCCCTCACAGAAACGCATGAGACTCGGTAAGTCTTAATGTTTGATTCTGAATCTGTCTGTCAGGAAACAAGCACAAGCCTTCAGCAGCCGCGGTGCGTGATTAGTCTCGCAGTCACTCCAAGGAGCTCTCAGCTTCTCAGCGTGAGGTTCTCCTGCATCGCTGCTCCGAGCCTTTAGGCGAAGGATTCTAATAATGAGTCACAGCGCCTTGACTGAGCCCACACTTCTGCTCTGCTGAGCCGCTTGCTGAGAGAGGCTGCACGCTCCCGCATTAGCATTTTACAGCTTGCCCTTTTTAAAAAAATTTTATTTCTTCTTTTGTATTCCTCTTCCTTCCTCCAAATGCTCGGTGCATTTCAGTGACAGTACTTAGTGCTACCACCAGGACAGAAGCCATATGCTCATGTTTAATAACCTTCTGGTGTGAGGTGCTCATAAAACTTAAGGCAGAGTGTTACATAGAAAAAATAAGATAACATAGTCTTCTGTCACATCCTAATAAATAGATGTAGACATCCTCCTTCAAACCGACAGAGGTTACAAAGGTAAAATATTTTACACATTTCTCTTTCATTAATGGTATTTTGCAGAATTAAAAATAAAACAAAAAAGGTGATTCACTTATTTAGCTCCACCCTAGGAGCTAGGATTAAAAAAAATTTTTTTTCATGGAGGAACGCTGTTGTAGGCATTGAAGCAAAAAATCACTGGTTTGGTTTTTTTTCTGTTGTCTTGAAAACACGTTTTCCAGAGAGGAAAACTTCCCCAACAATTATTCCATTCATTTACTTCTGACAGATTTCAGTGACCCTCCTGTCTCTTCAAACACGACCACTTTCCTTGTCACTGCTCTGGCGATGAATCATTCACATACAAACATAGCTGCACAATGAATAAACCTGAGTCTTTCTCCTGCTCCTTGAGTTCTGTGAGGTTTTTTTGTTTGTTCAGGTGACTATGCATTTCTCAAAAAGCAGGTTTTGAAGCTTTTCAAGAATATTATCAAGACACCTACTCGGTTGGAAAGATATTTAAATTAGGTAGCTTTGAAAATTCTATGAAAACAAATAACTTAAGAAAGTCAAATGTAAACCTTGTGATGGGTTTTTCTTAATGTCAGAAGACTCAGATTTGGCTTTTTTTAAAGTGAACTGAACATTTCTGCTCATCCTACTATTTGAGAAGCTGTGTGACCTAATTGCACTGGATTTCCTCTGTATTTTTTCATCCCGAAGAGGGTTCCGTGGTACAATTCTGTGTAAAATTATAGTTCTTATTCACTAGCAGGTTCATGTATTCTTTAAGACTGATGTGCGGTGAGCCATTACAGACTAAGCTAAGTTGACAGACTCTATTAAAGTGCAGCACTGTCATGGAAACTGATCTTAACACAAGTGTATGTGACGGATACCAATTACTTTGCTCTTTTTCATAAAAACTCTGCATGACACAGGAGTTATTATGAATGACTGATAAGATCACTGAATGCTTTACATCATGATTTTCAAACACGATTCATCCTTAATCATGGAGTCAGCGTAACTGCTTATCTACCACATTATGACCTGTGGTTTGCAGGAGAGGCAGATTAAACCAGTCACCTCCTAAGCAAAGTTACTATCAGACTGCGCTAATTGTCACTTACGGAAACTGGCATCTTTCTTCATGACAGTAGAAGGATGTTTAATGATCTTAACATCTCCCCTTCTGAGGCATTAACTTATTAGACAAGTGAGTCTTTTCCAGAAAGCAATTATTTTAATCAATGCTAAATTGTATAAGTTATTATCCCTTAGCAACTGTCTTTAAAAGCAATGAACTAGAGAGTTGTTTCTAAACACCACAATATTGGTGCTACAGTCAAAAGGAGGGCGCTTATGGAGAAAACCCCACTTTCTGTACTTCAGAAATGGGGCAGAAAAAAAGTATATATATATATAAAGATACTTAGATATAAAGAAACACTGTAAAAATTAAACGCCTTAATCACAATTCAGAACACTGTAGAATAGATCCTTTCTTTTGGAAAAAAACAAAACAACACAACAAACACAAATGACAGAACCTTCCTGCCTCAAAAAACCTTCTTGTATGTCCTGTGCCCCAAGGCATTAGAACTACTGCAAGAACGTCCCCTCAGTATCATTGCTATACTCCCCATGCACTTAAAGAAGTTTTTAGATAAATGACATAAGCAAGATTCCTATAGAATTAAATAGATGGAAAAATACTACTATAGCTGTGCCTCCAAGAACCACAAGAGAATTTTTCTTCCCATGAAAAAATTAGCAGTTTTTTGATAAAATGAAAAATGTATTAGGAAATATTTTCAATTCTCTGAAACAAGTTAGTATTTATTCTCCTCCTGCCCAGCAGCAGCAGATGTATCAGCTCGCAGTTGTTCACAGCACGTTTTCAATGATATAGTCATATATCAACATTTTTGTTCATAAACGCTTAAGTACATTGCAAATATGCAAACATGTAAAAACCGTGACTATTTAAATAAACTTTCTCCCTTACAGCTCTACTAGACTCTGTGTAATAGATTCTTTAAAAGAGAACAAGACAGCCATCTAGAGGGCAAGAAAAATAAACTATCTTTAGATCACAGGGGAACACTGAATGACCAATTCACTCACTGTAAGCCAGAAAAAACCCAGGCTAAACACATGTGACTCTAAGGGAAAAGGATCTACATTACTGTTACCCACCAGGGAGTTTATTTTCACTTGGGACTTCAACATAACTCACTTCATCGATAACCCTGAGCACCCAAAGTGACAATTTTCTCCTTTTAGGAGGATAATTCATACAGGAAATCCATACTTTTATAAGAGCAAAATGCTTTCCACTATATGGCACATCAGTCTAAAAAATTCAAAGTACTGATGCATAATTAGGCGTAAAGATGTCAGTTCTGTCCAGCTTCTTAAGTGCATTACTGTATTCTTCATTTCCTTCTCCCGTACTGACTGGCCCTGGTGCAGAACAAAACTCAGCACAAAAAGGGAACTAAACCAGCAGTGAGATTCCTTACTACAGTATCATAAAGCAGCATTTACGGCCATAATGCCCATAGCAGTTCATAACTGGTAAGTTGTAAACCTTCGCAATAAGTCATAGAAGTGGAAGCTCCAAGTGGAACATCTTTATAAGTAGCTACTTCTTGACACATCGGAGAACTGGATTAATTTGAACGTTACAGTGGGAAAGGATTCTGGATAATTCTTACTGTTTACTCAGATCAATTCCTGGCAGTGGTAAAGCTGAATGCAGTTCTATTAGCATAGCTGGTTCAGGACAGATGTTATAGATTAAGAAAAATGAGCAGAAGAACAAAATTATCATTCAAAGAAAGTACAGAGAAAAATCTTTCTAGAGTTTTGATTCAGATTGGGCAGAGGGAAGGTTGTGGAGTGAAACAAATAATCAATCAGCAATGCTCTTCTTGTCTCATTTTCTACCCTATCAGAGATCTAATTGTTCTTAACACAGCAAGTCCCCTATGACCACTTCAGGCCCTCTCTTAAGCCTATTACAGGTACCTGGCATATGTTTCATTATACAGGGGCAAACACATACAAAATTCACATCTCTTGCCATTTCCACAATATGGAGTAAAGATCTTGAGTTGTCACTCAGAAACTGGGGGGGTGAATGGGGTGTGGAGGAACTTTTAAATTTACTGTATACTGATCTAGGAAAAAGTCTGCAGCAGACTGTTCACACTGAAATACCTCACCTGGATTTCCGAGGAGCCCGAGGCATTCCACACCTTCCCTTTGTCTCACATCCAACTCGAAGAACGGACGACCCACTTACCGGCACCAGCAAGAAATAATCTTTGAATTAAATCCAAGAGTGTTCTTTACAAGACGCTTTACACTGGTCTTCTAACAATGACCTCTTCCCTAATTCTGCAATGGTTTCAACCAGCTTTTCGATCATTGGTATAGCTATAAAAAGCAAAACATCTCCTCCTAACCCCATTATGATGAAAGCTTTAAATTTTATTATTCATTTTTAATGGGAAGAAGTTAAACTCCCTCAGGAACCATAAAAGGTAGGGTTTTGATCTACCAGCTAATGGAAGGTTACTACAGAGTCATGCCTTCAGCAGTCAGATAAAGGGTACACCTTGTACTTGGATGACTAGAGAAAGGCAGAAGTTGCTTGTTATTATAATTTTTTTAATAATTCCTTCATTTTAAACAGGACTATTTCAGGGGTTCTTCCGTTGTTTGGTTTTTGGTGGTGTGGTTTCTGTTTGTTTTCTTAATTTTCATGTGCACAGCACCGGGAGGACGGGGAGATGTAAAGCCAAAAAAAAAAAAAAAAAAAAAAAAGAACATGCTTTACCTGAGATAGAATCACAGCACCTGACGAGAGTTTAAAGACGATGGTTTTCCCTGGCTGTTCTGTTCGAAAAGTTACCTCAGTCTTCAAGGAAAAAGCACAAACGCCTCCGGACTCGCCCTGCAACGCAGCAGCAACCGAGCGGGTGTTTGTCCCAAGTAAAGCCTGCTTGAGACGAAGTGAAGAAGGTGGCTTCGAGAAAGGAAACATTTATTAAAGTCTTCTTGTCGACGCGTTACAAGAGTGCCACCTATGGCGAGTAGGTACTCAAAGATTAAAAAGAAAAAACCAAACAAACACAAAAACCCCCACCACACCACGATATTCTACACTAAAAGGTCCAGAAAATCGTTGGTAAAAGAGGAAAGCGCCCGCACGCAGCACACAGAGCGCGGCCGGCGGGTCTCGAACGCGCCACGGCCCGTCCTGAGGGCGCTGGAACGTTCTGGGCTGCGGCGGCGCGCGCGTCCCTCCCCTCAGGTGCGTGACGGCGCGAGGGCGGCTCCCCGCGCGCCGCGCACAGTAACGGACGCGGCCGGAAACGGCCGAGCCCACAGGTGCCTTTGCCGCCGCTCGGGCGACCCCTGCTGGCCGGGGCAGCCACACCGCGGGGACAAGACCGCGCTCCGGCCTCACGGGAACTCTCCTCAGGCGGGAACTCTCCTCACAGCGGGGACTCTCCACACACCGGGGACTCTCCTCACACCGGGGACTCTCCTCAGGCGGGAACTCTCCTCACAGCGGGGACTCTCCTCACACCGGGGACTCTCCTCAGGCGGGAACTCTCCTCACAGCGGGGACTCTCCCCACACCGGGGCCGTTCCCGCTGCTGGGGGACAGGACCCCACGCAGCCCCACGCAGACACCTCGAAGCTTTGACAGGGATCTTGCGAGGCGCTGCCTTAGTCTTCAACAGAAAGAGATTTTATTCCTTCTCCCTGCAGCTTGGTCACCTTTTCCCCCACACCCTGCCCTGTCTGCACCTTTTTTTCTCCTTAGAAGCACACAACCTCAGTTGTGTGCAAAAAAGGCCACAGAGCATCTTTACCATTTCAGTCCTTTTATTGGAGAGACTGTTATCTTGCCTTCTCTCTAACAGGATGTCTCCCTGCAGAGGAGACAGGTCGCTGGCACAAGGGAGAAAATAAAGTACAATTCCTGTCCTTCCCCTTTCTGGCAGCATAAAGATTTCAGCAGAAACCAAAAACTGCACCTCCCTAAAGCAGCAGTGGGTTAAGTAACACTGGAATAGCAGCATCTGACTTAACGTCCTTCCTAACAATCAATTTAAGACTAGTTCTAGTAAACTAAAGAAATATCATGCTCCTTACTAGGCACAAATTTAACTTTTAAAACTAATATTTTTAAGGCAACAGTGAAAATACTCAGTGTTCCGTTTTAGCAAATGCAACCATTCGAGAATTAATGCTGACAAAAAAGCTCACCATTAATCAGAAGAAAAGTCCATTTATATGCCTTTAGAGTTTAGAATAATCTTCTGAAAATGAAGTATTCAATTTGGAGTCAACTTTTAATTGAGAGGAAAGCTCAGGTTGACTAAAAATTTTAAAGCTTCATGTGGGAAAGTGGTATTCAACTTTTTTAAAAAGACATTGTAAAGATAACACGGCCTTTATAGACTTTTGTTGAAGTGTCTCACCCTCCAACAGAAACAATAGTATTACAGTTTGACCTTTTTCCATTTTATTAACACAAAATCATGTAGAGAGTGAAGACAAAGACAGGAACATATGCATGTACTCAGGACATGGAAAACTCACTGCACAAACGGGAATGACCTTCCTTGCTGTGACCTGGCCAACTCCTTTTCCTCCCACCTTCGGTACGAACACCCTGCGACAGACTTTCCGCTACAAGCCCTATCTTACAAACCCGCAGCAATTCCTTAAAAAACCCTACAGCTCCGTTACCAAAAGGAGCTCGGCCTGCGTTCAGAACTGCATCTGCTATTAAGAAAACGGAACCAGATCACTTGAATGCCCGAGTCCCCTGCTAACTGTAGAACAGCAGAACCTTTCTCTTTCGTATCATACAACATCTTTAAAACAAAGGAAAAACATTTACACGGTATGTGCATACACCCTAATGTTAATGCATGTATATTCATTTTTACATAGGTTCAATGAAAATCCATTCTATAAGCAACAGAAGTAACCCCATGGTTATTTCTGACCACATAAATACATCAGTTGCAGGGATCGCTTGCAGTTACAGATCTTCTTGCAGAAACTTTGATAGTGCTGCTTGTATAGTCAGTTGGTCCAGTGGCTTCAGAACACGCACAGGGACAGGTAAAAAGAGGCAAGATCTTTACAGGCCAGTAGCTGAGCTTGCTGCATAGCAAGGCCAATGTACAGTATGACATCTGCAGTAATAATACCAATAAATTAGATTAAAACAATTCATATATACTTCCCAAAGTATGGAAGCCAGAATTCACAAAAATCAGAAAACACTATTCTATTCAGATTGCATGGTGACAAACAAGAAGGTGTTTGCCACAGTAGAGAATCAACGCACTTTCAATATCCAGTATTATTAGTAGGTTGTGGCACGCTGATATTTAATTGCCATGCAAGGATAACATCCTCAGACATTTTCCTGGGATCTGTCTTGATTATCAGTCAGAGCGCAGACGGAGATCCACATCAGAAGTCAGTTACTTTGCCATTTCTTCACTTGGGAAGAGCTGAAAGTGGTCGGTTGCTTTATTCCAAGAAATGGCAGACATTTCAGTTTGGTTAGCCATGCGGTTGTGTTGTAAATAGGATTAATCACAGATTTATGACATCCACATTTTTGCAAAAGAGAGCAGGTAGTTTATTTCTGGTTTTAATACTTCCCTTTGGTCAAAGGGGGCATACCAAGAAGCATGGTCTGAAAGCAAAGTATCACAATCTTAAAATGAAGCTCCAGGTCAGCTCTCCAAACAAACTTAGAATCACTAGAACAGAGCTCTACCTTCCATCCACTTAATAAGTACAAAACTCACAAGAATACTCTGAGCACACCAGCAAGAGCAAGAACTACTTTATGGAATGATTCATGAGACCAGCCTCACCAAACAAAAAGCCTGAGTTTCACAAGCCTAAACAATAACATCATTTTTTTTTTTTCATTACAAAAGGGTAAACTTAAACGTAAGTGGATAGTCTACAGATTAATTTAAAAAAAAAAAAAAGTTGAGCAAGTGACTATTCAGTGTTTCACACACAACTCAACTCAATAATTCATAAGTTTTGACCGGGCAATCAGTCAGACAGACGATTAAAACAGGACTCCAAACTGAAAAAACACTGCACGTGTAATAAAGCTGGTTTCAAACCGGCATTTCTAACTCCACTGGCCTCAATGTATTCTTACAGTAGTTCCAGTTGTCCAACGCGAGTTACAGGCTGCTGTTCCACAGTTAGCACCACTCTTCTCTGGGGAAAACATCCTTCAGGCTTTCAGGTTACTCCTCTTTTGTTCCAGAAAACTTGAGAGTGAAGAGCTGACAAGTCTGTCCAACGTCCTTAGTTCTCTAGACTGCGTTCCTGGGTGTGCCATTGTGAGTCACTGCTTTCATATTTGAGGCGCTTGGTTGATGGTTGCATATTCTGTGGGAGGCAACACCTACTTCAAAGACTTCATGAATGGCTTTGCGGAAGCAATGAAAATTGTAGTCTATCAGACCTGTCGAGAGGAGAGGGAAGAGAGAGGAAAAACTGTGATCAGCTTGGTACATTTACATAATCAACAGAGCTTAAAAATAAATATAAAAAGTTTCACTTAACCAAGAGCTATTTTGCTACTTATTTTAGTATGAATTTGGATTCAGAAGATTTAACAATGTTTTACTCATGCCAGTATTTGTTTAGACTGTCTCAGTTTTTAGAAAACAAAGGTACTCATGTGGAATGCGAGGTGTATAATCACAATTAAACAGCAGGTGAGAGGACAACAAAATTCCCCCCAGAAGAAATTAAACAAATTTAGCTACACAAAAATCAAGGTGACTTGTAAAGTCATAATGATATTTTATAGTTGATAAAAAACATTAGATAAAAGCCGTTCATGGGGGAAGTCCTTACCTTTGCGCTCAAAACTCTCTTCTCTAAGAATGCAAACTAATGCCAAAAACTTTGTTACTTCTTTTAAGTACAGGACCGTTGTGTTATTGAGCTTGATAATTGCCATTGACTCTTTATCATAAGCACTTCCAGTGCCATCTTCCTTTAACCTAAAAAAGTATGAGTTAACCCCAGATATAATCAAGTAGGCATGCAGAGGTAACTTCAATACCTGTGAAATGCAGTGTTCATCACTTACCCATATATACAGGAGACATCTATCACTACATCAATCATGTCACAGCACAACTCATATGACTGCATGTCCACAGGGGAACTGTCTGTTGCAATGTAGATTTTGCTGACTACATCGAAGAGAAAAGCCTTTTCAATGCCTGAATTCTTCAGGAAGAGAAGGAACTTGGATGAATTTTTAAAATAACTGCATTTTAAAAATCTCAAGTAGAATTCATACACTACTCCATCCTTGTCTCTAGGGTGATATTTTATTTGACTTAAAGCATACAGCAGCATATTTCTATGTTACAAATTCTAAGAGATGTTACAAATTCTATGTTACAAATTCTAAGAGCAAATGCTAAAAGAATAAGGGCAAAAGTCTCACAGGCCACATGAAGTAGATAGTTTAGTTCGAGGCCAAGTTCAAATTGTGAAAAGTCTCTTGCCAGTACAACTACATTAGGCTAAACACCTTAGCAGACTAATTAGTATGTTGTGCTAGCAGAAAAGTTCGGTATCAACAGTTATAACCACCCAAACTATGCTTTGTCAGTATTTAGAGACTCACAAAGCACGCACCAGTACGATTTAGCTGTGGTAAAGAGCTTCTAATGCAGACAACTAGGCCAGCAGAATGCACCAACACAAGAGCCACCCAGACCTCCCGAAGGCACATCTGGCCAGCGTTCATTAGCAGAGGGACTCGCTTTACCATTCCGGGTACTTCGCTCAAAGTTTTGTTAGATTAGCACTTACTGATATAAAGATATTTAGTAGATTTTCCAGCGTTGGCAGTTGCGGAATGAGCTTCTGGACCACTTTACTGAAGGCTTCAAATATTGAATGGTCATAGATACTGGTCAAATAAAAGCTGAGATGAGGATGGAGGGAAAAGAAAAGAGAACAAAGATTCAAGTGTATTTCAGAATTGCAATAGAAATGTTTAAGCTATGTTTTCTAACATTCAGGCCTGATGGTTTAGCTGGGATGCCTTTATCACAAATACACCTGTCCACTGCACCAAGAATCTAATTTCTGAGCGACTGGAGTAAACACAAAACAGACTTCCCCCAGCCCCGAGAGATGGGAGAGCAAAGAAAAAAATGTGAGCATGCTTTCACAATACAGCCTACAGAACGCTTAGCACAAAGGTCTCTCTGGGCAGACCTTGTTACGGCCTTTCTGGACTTAAAAGGGGCAGATAAGAAAGATGGGGACAGACTTTTGAGTAGGGCCTGTTGCGACAGGACAAGGGGGATTTTTTTTTTTTTTTTTACAGTGAGGGTGGTAAAACACTGGAACACATTGCCCAGAGAGGTGGTAGATGCCCTGTCCCTGGAAACTTTTAAGGCCAGGCTGGACGGGGCTCTGAGCAACCTGAGCTGGTGCAGATGTCCCTGCTCATGACAGGGGGGGCACTGGGGGAGCTGGGAAGGTCCCTCCAACCCAGAATATTCTGTGACTCTATGGCTAGATTTCCAGTCCTGTTCCTGCCTTCCACTTTGTTCACACTGAGAGATACCTGCAATACTTAAAGGCTCCACAAGACTCAAAATAGCAGTAAAACCAGAGTAAAGATAGCTCGTTTTAAAGGTGTCTGTAAAAGACACTTGGATAAAGACACTATGGATACCAGCAACAGTAGAATCACACACATATGCCAGAATCTTTAACTCACCTAAGGTGAAGTTTTTCAAGCCCAGCATCCGTAAGGTCATCATTAGCCCTCTGATGAATATCCCTCTGAGTTTCTATCTTATGGTCATCCGATAAACCATCAACTTTATGAATAAAAACTTCAAAGTTCATTTCTGGGTTGACCTTGTAGGCTTTTGAAACTGTAATGTGGAGTCTTGTTAAAGCTTCCATGTAGTCATCCTGTAAATCAGTTTTGGCAGGAATGAATGAGAAGGGTTTATCTATGGTAACTATTCCATTCTGCACAAGGACAAAATATTGCGGTGCAAGAACTTCACTTCTGTAACTAGAGAGAAGTATGAGAGAAGAGAACACCTTGGAGCGTCAGAAACCCAAGTAGCTCAGATTCTGTTAGGGAAGTTAAGTTGCGTTAACTATACAAGGCTCAGCTACACAAAACCAGGCTTCAAAGGCAGATTACACTTCAGCAAAAGGTGGCAAGATCTCCAAGACAGTCCTAATAACCAGATAATCTCCAACGGTGCAATTCCTAAGTTCATTAAAAGCTACCACATACCCCATAGCACCAGTACTTTAAACTGAGGTTTGAACTGTACTGTTATTAACTGAACTCCACAGCAGTCACCAGCAGGAAGGAGGGGTAATCCAGAGCATCTAGCACAGCAGGTTCTCATATTATTGCAGAAAAGGTTGGTTCAGGGTACTTGCCCCTCTCCACTCTCTCCACCAGGAACACACATTCCAGTCAGGTCACAAAACTAAAACCACGCACCACAAGTTAGGTTGCCAATACATCCTTTGATACACAACAGATGTTTTACAAGCTTATCTAAAAATATAAATTATTAGCTTCTTGATCATTCCTCTCATGTGCCAAGCGAAAAGAAAACTTCCTTATGATTATTAGTGATTTGTATTTACCTGGGCATCAATAACATATATTAGAGCACCTGTTCCTCTGAAGATCATCTCATAATCAAATGTTGGATCAAAAAAGTCCATCTGTCCAGGAAAATCCCATATTTGGAAATTCACAAATGAGCTGTTGGAAATATCGTC
This sequence comes from Caloenas nicobarica, assembly GCF_036013445.1. Lineage (NCBI taxonomy): Eukaryota > Metazoa > Chordata > Aves > Columbiformes > Columbidae > Caloenas > Caloenas nicobarica. Next base: position 2,595,401 of record NC_088267.1, on the reverse strand, counting down.
TTTGTAGATCTTGTTGGTACTTTCCAAGAACAGAGTCTCATTGGGAGACATTTTGTGAAACACCACCTGTTAAAAGAATACAAATAATAGCCTTGACTTTACCTTATTAGAAGATATTGGTAAAAATTCTGTGACTTTAATCTTACAAATAGGTTTGTCCATCCTATTCTGGTATAAAGTCACTGTGCTAATTAAACAAGCACAAGCTTCTAAGAACTGTTCCTTTCTAGTCTGAGAAATTCCTAAAGGCAACTTCACTTTTAGTCTGTTGCCAAGTGTTATGACACAATATAATCAACCTGTTCCTAAACTACAATAACAGTGTAAAAAATAACATTTCCCAGATGACCAAATGGTAATCCCAACAAGTGACAAGCATGACTGCCACAACATCTCAAGGTCTAATGATCAAATATAACCTGCCACTGCAAGACACCTTCTTGGGTACATTGTAGCAATACCTACAGACTGCAAGGAGAAAATCTAAGGCAAAAATTGCTAGTTGCTGAGAAAGTAACCGATCTAGGACAGCTTCACTTTCTTTGACACTTTGTCTGCAAATGTGAATAACTGAGAAATATACATCCTTTTCCTCAGAAGCGAAACAACCACGAGAGCCAAAACTTTTCTAAGAATCTTCACAGTGACCCAAAGGGAAGAGTCCTTAACTGGGTTGTCGCCGGTCACCACTCAATCTGCTACTCAAGTTATACCAGTACGGAAAATCCAATTGTCCAAAAGGAAAAAAAAAAAAAAATAGTTTCTCCAGGGACACTGTTGAAGAGAAACTTCCTGAGACTCCAAGAGCATCTCCAATTATTACCACAGTTAGTTCGCTCAGGCAGCAGCACAATGAGCTCCCAGGTAACAGAACCACAGCTTCTAATTCCCAAGCCACATCAGCAACTGATCGGCACAAGATAAATTTTATGTCCTCTTATTTCATACTCAACATCGCACTGTTCCTTTCCTGTACAACTACTTGAATGGGTCCTCAGAGAGCTGGTACTATCAACCTTGGTCATTAAAAAAAGTCCAAAAGCTACATCTATAAAGTGACTTGTAAAGTCTTAAAATCTAGCTGCAATTTGGAGTTACTGCTTCCCTCTAGCTTTAAGGATCAGTTTTTTCAGCTGTGGATAATACAATAAAATCTCTAATGAGAGTCCAGTGAGTGCTGTTCATACAACTGCAGACTTGGAAAAAGACTTTCAGTGCAATCACTGCATTTGCACATACCGTGGGGGCATTAGGCCTAAATAACAGGGAATAACTGGAGAGATGGAAAAGCAATGACAGCCCAGTCTGCCACTGTGTTTCAGAATAACACTATAGAAAAAATTTCTCACTAACAGATACGGCACCTTTTGCAAACCATGTCTAAAGAAAGGCAAGCCCACAGCAAAATATATGAGACTTCAGAGAGTTTAGAACCCATTGGTCCAGTACAGTCTATGGATTACCGAGTAGTCTACGTAAGATGGCTAAAAGCAGCAGATTCATACCTGCTAAACTGGTATGTCAAAAAAGGCTTCTCTGCATAAAACCTTTACAGAAATAATAGAATCATAGAATCCCAGCTTGGAAGGGACCACAAGTATCACCTGGTGTGACCTTTCTTGGCAAAAGCCTGGTCTAGACAAGCTGGCCCAGCACCCTGTGCAGCTGAATCTTGAACATGTCCAATGTTGGAGGATCCACCACTTCCCCAGGGAGATTGTTCCAATGGCTGATCGTTCTCATTGGGAAAAATTTCCCTCTTGTGTCCACTCGGAATCTCCCCAGGACCTCTGAAGGATTCCGTGCTTGCATTTTAAGTTTGAAGGCCCTAAGTCTAGAGCTTGAGAACCACCACATTTCCTTAGTAACACCTTCCCATAAAAACATCACCTAAAAACTTCCTAACAGGAACGGCAAATACAAAACTTGCACTTAGGAACAAGATTCATTCTTAGCGCTACACTTCTCTTGAGCTACATAACAAGTGAAAACAGTCAGTTTTGTCTTATTTTTATTAGGAAACACCAGCAACTTCATGAACCTACCAACAAACCTACAGTATCAAAACAGTTTCACTTCCTCTTTGACTGTCATTTGCCTGGTTGTACTACAGGAAACCAGAAGCTGCCTTTCTGCTCATAGAAAAGCAGAAGCATCTTTCAAAGGATCAAAAGGCAGAACAGCTCAAGTCTTCTCCAGCCCCACATGCCTGCTGGGCACCACACACCTGTCCCGCTTCCGCATCCATAAGAAAACACCTCATGATAAATTTCACACCACTACCTTCACTTTTTATTTTTGAAGCCTTAAAGTGAAGAACTACAAAGGCCACAACCTACACTACACAACCTTCCTCTCGGAGTCCGTTCTGGGAAGTGTCTTTAAGCAGGAGCCTCCCATCGCTCCAACTTCGCCCACGTTAAAAAGCAGAAACTGCCCCAACAGGAACACGGAAAGGAGAAAGAGCTCAGCGCTGGAGAGGCGGCGTGGCAGGCGGGGAGGGAGCCGCCGGCTGCCCCTCACCTTCTGGATGGAGGACTTGCCGCTGCGCCGCAGCCCCATGAGCAGGATCCGCGGCTTGGAGTCCGCCCCGCCCGCGCCGCCGCCCGGCCCGCCCGCGCCGCCGCCGGGCCCTGGGCCTCCCTCCAGCTCCGCCTCCTCCTCTTCCTCCCCGTAGCCGAAGTCCTTGGGGAACGAGTCCGCAGCCCCGAAGCTGCTCCCCACCAACGCCGGCTCCTCGGCCGTGCCCGCTGCGCCCGCCCCGCCGAACTGCAGCGCCATGTCCGCCCGCGCCCGCCGCCACCAGCGCCCGGCCCGGGCCTCCTCTGCGCGGCCAACGCAGCCCGACAGCACACAGCCCGCCCCGGATTGGCTGGCGCCGAGCTCCGCGGCGCCGATTGGCTGAGGGCGGCAGCGGGGTAGTGTGGCTCCGGTCAGACGACACGAGTCACCTGACGGCGCCGCCGCACGTGAGCCGGAGGGGCGGGGCCGGGCCGGGCGCGCCCGCTCGAGGAGCCGCCGCGCGGTCCGAGCGATCGTCACCCGCGAAACCGGGTCCCTCCCGTTCATTAACGAGTCCTCGGTTTTCTACGGGCATCATTTCTACACCCAGGAAGTTTTAGCAAAGACTTATTCCATTATAACCCTAATTTAAGGCTCAGAAGACTTATTCCATTATAACCCTAATTTAAGGCTCAGAAGACCAAACTCTTTTCAGAGAAGAGTTACAACAAGCGCCCTCACCCCCAACGTCTCACCACGGAGCCCTTGTGGCCACCTCAGCCGAGCAGCTCACCTGGTGCTGGTTCTTCAGCAGCATTTGTCTCGGTCGTCCTCCACTCCTATTGCCGTACGATGCATTATCTACAGCATTATACTCTCCTTATTTCTACATACTGCAATTTAATGCTAGGTATATGTTCTAACTCAGAAGTCAGCTTTCTTCTCTGTTGCAGAGGGTGGAGCATTTTCATTTGTTGGTCGGTTTGGGTATGTTTGTGGAGTCCCCCCCAGGTTTTTCTGGGTTTTTTTGTTGCTCTAAAGATTTAACACAGTATTTTCCACTCACTTAGCTCTCTTCTGGTCTCTTTAGATCAATAATAGGTCCAGTTTCTGAAACAGGATCAGACACACGAACCGTGTGGAAATAGGTACAGCACATACAAATTAAAGAGTCAAAGTTCAGGTGGTTCTGCATCTCCAACATCGTGCTACGTCCATCACTCAACTCTACTCACTCCTTTTGTGTCGCCCTGAGCAGACAGTTCCAACAGAAGCCTAACAGCGCTGAGTACCAACTTGGAACATACCTTGGGGGTCCTGCTTTAGTTTACGGTGGGTCCATCTGTGTCATGTCACCCCTTCCAGTTAAAAACAAGATGGAGATCCGTAGCTTAGCAGGACCATTGACCAGGATGTGAAATACTCAAAGTTGGCAGGCACAGTTATCTGCAAGTTAACTATAACCAGCACCTTTTCTTAAACACAGAAAGCAAGAAAGTTGGCCAGTATGCTTAAACTCATCAGTTGCTGCTGCAGCTGCACAAAAATAGCTATACACTCACAATACTGCCTTTTTTCTTCAAGATGAGGTAACAAATTAGACATGCCGAGTTCACAAACACACAAAGAAAAAGACTGCGGTTCTCAGGAAGCCCTTTATTAAGTGAAGGCATTAAAGGAGAAACTACTGTTATTCACCAAGCTTCTCATCTTGAGGTGGTTCATACTGAGCCAGCTGTGGATTTAAAGAGAGGAATTTAGTTAGCTGCAACATTTCAGAGACACTTTCTACATTAAGAAATGTAGGAAAATATTTAGTCTGGAAGTGTTCCATCTACTTTGAGCATTTTAATCCATCACTGATATTTATGCAGGTCCATTTTCAAGTCAGGCAACAAAATAACCCTTCCCTCAAAACGTCCATTTGTCACGTTGTATAATCATGTGGCTATAACAAGGGGGGCGCTTTTTAGATGCACTTTCAAGCATGTAAGTCTTGCCCTTAATCTTTCCCATTTCTTGTTCTAGGTCTCACTAAGTACTTTCCATCACAAACAGCAGCTGATAATAACCACTGCTTTGTAAGCTTCTATTTCACTGAAATATGATTAAATGAAACAGTCACTCATAGCGACAGTACCCAAACTAACATTTCCTGTAATCATTCCAGCTTTCATTATGCCTTCTGGAGAGTATGACCTAGGCAACAATGCAATAAAGTACGACCTGTGTTTATAAAGTTATTTCCAAAGAAACGTATGAAGGTGTTTACTTGACTTCAGTTACATTAAAGGTAAGCTCGAGCTTCCAAAGTTCAAGCATTAGGACTGAGTTTCTGAAATAAGCCAGTCCAGTTTCCTCAACTAAGATTCTTCCTCTCTCATGCAAATTGCAGACTAGGTTAAAAATAAAGTACATTGAAAAATTAAAATATCCATGTGTTTCTCATAGCAACACTAAATTACAGCAATCACTACACCACTAAAAAAGAACAACTAAAATAGCATTTGGTCGTTCTTGTAGATTTTACCACAAGAGATGGCCAGTGTACAATATCAAGTCAGTTTTCTTTTCCACAAAGGGCCAAACTATTGACTCCCTGCCCCTTGCTCCACCCAAATACCTGACGTTCTGACCATTAAATGTAAGGAAAATAACAGATCTTCACAGGTGAATGCAACAGAAGAACACCACCTATTCGGACAGGAATCAAGTTACCAATAAATGCACTGTTAAAGGCACGGATTTTATGCTAGACGACTGCTGAAAAAAAAAATTAAAAAGCTAAATGGTAGTGTTCTCCCTGCATTCTGCCTACGTGAACTTCTGCGGTTCAGAATGACAGGCAGAGGATGGTAGGGGAAAGAAAGGGAAAAAACCAAAAACATTAATTCTGGAAAGCATGTGAAGTAAGAGGTATCATTTGAAGGCTGAAGAACGTGAAAGCACAAATAAATCCATGGTTATGGAAAGGGTTACTTTCCTGGAACAAGTTTTGACTTGTTTAAAAGATTTTTCTTTAAATGAAGACCCAGGTTACTCTGCTTTCATGCGTCTACTTACTATCAGTTGCATTTTTAAGTCGGCTACGCCAAGTGAACTGCTGGTCTATTGCTACTCTCCCTAAAATTCTGCTCTTTGCCATATTTCCTAGTAAGAAATAACAAATGTAGCTGTAAGGACTCACAGTGTGTAACAGAGAGGGAGGAGAATTACTAGGACAGCCTGAGGGCACTCTGGATGAGAAATACAACAGGGTAGTGCCCAGGAATCCCTTCTCCCAGAACTAAGGTGGGGTGGTTGTCTCCCACTAAAAAACTCATTGGGATGTTCATGTATAACAACCACCATCCTCTTCCAACAAATGCATGAAAACCTGCGGCGGCACATAAGCTACCAGCTCAGTAAGGTTTGCAATGGTTTCCTTCTCCAGTGTCAGGTTTACAGTCAGTGCCTTCTGGTAAGGGGCAGCTTAAGAGGAGTATCAGGGTCATTTTAGCCAAAAAATGCAAATTCCTGATCCGTGTGGATGCGAGTGCCTGCCCTGGTAACATCCTGCACATGCAAGGCTGTGCCAGGTCACACAAACTAATATACGATATTGCTCCCTCAGTTTGCCTTTCGAAAGCCTTTATAGGAGATAGCTTTTTTCTTTTTCAAAGCACTTCTGGAAGTATAAGCTACATAATAACAAGCAACTTAAACACATCCAACAGGACCGAATGAAGACATGGATTAGCCTCGCTAAGATATACTTGCACTAAATAAATAAAGTCCCTAGTTTAGAATACTAGTCTATGCTATAGAATATAAGAAGTGTCCCATCAAAAAAAAAAGGAATCTTTACTACAATGAATTCTGTCAGCGTTCCTCAGCCACATGGCTAAGCAATGCAATAACATTTATCAGTTACAATAACGAAAGTAGCTGTATTCTAAGTATTAAAGTACTCTTCTTGTTGTGCAATATGGAACTACCGAGGAACATTAAGCAGACTTTTACCTTGGTTTTCAGTTTTTTATTTTCTTCCAACACAGCTTCGTATTTTTCTTTCATCTCTGTCACTTCCAAGCGAAGTGCCTCTATTTCTGGATTCTCAGGAGTTGAAGCTCCCAGATGCTGCTTCAGAAAGCTGATATTTACATGTTAAGTATTTCTTCAGTTAGATAGCACAACTGCATTTTAGTTTTAACACTTATGATGAAGTTAGCGCTGCAATACATGTGACTGAAATGGCATTAAACCACTTTAAGATTACTACAGTGCTTTTCATCCTATGAGATGAAGTTACAAAAGTCAGAAAGCTTTTCAAGGTCATTAGTATATTCCTGGAAAAACAAAACAAAACCCCACACCAAGGCATCAGTACACACAGGACAAATTCTCATGTTTTACTACACCCTTCTCTTCTTTTCCACTCTTAAATGCAGAAGTTTTGAAGAGTTAAAATAAATAACCAAAAAATAGAAGCAATAGCCAAAATGGGAGGTTGCTTAAAAAACAGCAAGAAAAGACATAATTTTTTTCCTTTCTTGTATTATTTAAAAAAAAAAAAAGGCAGTGTGAAGAAGGCAACTTCAGAAGTCACAGATACTGTAATTAGTCAAATCTAACGCTGCACATCTATGACATTCTGTAATGGCCTGTAACTTCATAATTGTTGGCATACTGATATGAGACTTTCTGTTAGCTTGTAAGAACGCAATTATTAGCTAAAATACATATATAAAGGCCATGTTCTCAGTGCAAGTCTCCTAAACGAGCCTCTCCAGTTCAACCACAAATCAGAAGCAGTACTGCTGTTTCACATCGAGTTTCTATGAGCAATTCACAGAGAGAAAAAGGATACTCCAGTGCACTATTTGGTTTCTCTGGCTCCTCATACAAGGCTACCAACACTGCAAACAGAAAATATTCAAAGATTGCAAGAAGTTCACAGAACTCTAAGTTTTTAAAATGTATCACAGTCAGAGGCATACAAGTTGCATGCCATTTTTATACAACATTTTTCTGCTTAACAAGATTTTCACCTCTGTACTTCAAAATAAAGAGCAGGAGGGAACGGAGCATCCCACCCGGTAACAGCTGACAGAAGTTTTGTTGATCCCCTAACCACCATTTTTGGTTGTTCTACCACAGAACACAAAACAGCTTAGACAATTCTTGCATACTCCACACACAACCCTAGTATTGGCTTCCACGAGAAAAACTGAAATACTCTTTTGAGACTCTCCTTTCATAAACCATTGCTTACACTTAAAGTACTGCAGGACAACATCAGCACTTCCATCGGTTTCAGCATAAAAGCAAAACCTCCATCGAACGTGTACAGTTACAAAACTAAATGGCCACTGTCACAGCAGGTGACACTGCTCATCTTTATGGCTGGGGGCTCCAGCAGAGTGCCGGAAAGCTGAGGCACAAGCAGCAGTACCCTGACAGCTTCAGCAAGACTGGCTGTGCAAACACCAACTCCAAACCTGGCAAACTCATGGACATGAATACTCAGAATGTTCCCAAATGCAACCACCCCCTCTCCTCACAGGGGCACACATGGCTATAGAAGACATCAGTTTTCATAAATACTTAGATATCAGAGTAAGTTAATGAAACTAACTTTTAAATTGAATTTATTCTTTTAGTTTGAACAACCTGTTTCAGCGCGAGTAGCCAAATTCGACAGCTGTTTCCAAAGGCGTGCACAGAGAAAAGCACTTTGGCCGGGTAAGAGAGGGGAGAGGAACCGTTTCCCTGTTCCTCAGGTGTCTCAACCATTCCTGCCCCACACGCCATGAACGTGCGAACAGGACCCGGGGCCGCGTTCCCAGCGGGGGCCCTGTTCCCATGGGCTGCTCTGCCCTGTCCCCATGGGGGGATCTGCCCTGTCCCCGGGCGGGGGGCCCTGTGCTCTGTCCCCATGGGGGGCCCTGTGCTCCCGCCCCGCTTCCCGGCTCCGTCTCCATTCCAACCGCCGCTCCGAGCTTTCCGGGAGCGTTCGGCCGCCGCGCAGACTGAGGAGAAAGAGCAACCGGCTCCCCGGGCGCGGGGCCGCCGGAGAGCGCCGGGGCAGCCCGAGGGGCGGCCTCTCCACAGCCGGGCTTGGGCGCGGGGCGACCCGAGGGGAGCGGCCCCCGCCCGCAGAGACGCCCCAAGGGTCCCCCGGGCGGCACGACGCAAGCCGGGGACTTACCCTTGGTGAGCGTGTCCAGCACCCCCGACTTCTCCAGGTAGCGGCGGAACTGCTCCCGCTTGGAGTCCGCGGCCTGAGGGAGGACGCCCACACGGTCAGATCGGCGGCGCCTCCCCCTCGGCTAACGGAGCCGGCTCGTCGGACCGGGCCACCCCCCCGCCTCTCCGCCGCGGCGGCGGCCCCTGGCCTGCCCCTCCGCGCACCGGCCCGGCAGCCCGCCCGGCGGCCGCTCCCTCCTACCTTGTACTGCGCCATCTGCGCCCCGCGCGGCCCCGCGCCTGCGCGCTGCTCTTGTGCGGCGCGAGCGCTTCCCGCCGTTACCATGGCGACGGGAGCGCGGCCGCGCCCTCGGCCTGGGCCTCCGCCCGTCCCGGCGGCTCCGCTCGCCGCCCGGCGCCGCGCTCCCTTTCCCGGGCAGCCGTGGCCGTTGTCCCGCTCTGCCCCGCGCTCCTCGGCAGGTACGGCAGCGCGTTTCGGGCCCGGCGGTTCCGGGCCTCACCGGTGCCGGCCGGTGTGAGCACCCGCCCCCCAGGGCCCGACCGCTCAACCGCGGCCCTCGGGCCGGGCCCGGCGGGAAAGAGCTTCGCGTCCTCAAAAGCGCCTCTTGCCTCGGCCCGTTTTAAGGAACGGAGGCGGCTGTACCACTTTATTTTTGTGAAACGCGGTGGTACCTACCGATAAAACCTTATCACAAAAATGAAAACCAGAACCAACCAAATAACCTTGCAGCGGCGATGCTGGGGGCTTTTCACGCGTTTTCTGCACGCTCCTCTGCAGCGTCTTCGGTTTTCGCGGGAATTAAGTTCCACTTTTCTGCTGGCAAGTGACAAAATAGACTGTTTGACCCGTGGCCACACACGCAAAGTTATTAAAAATCCTCTGTCAGCCACAGAAAAAGGGATTCTTTTGTAACCTGCCTTGAACCGACAGAAATGCAAATTTGTGAGCGTCTAACTGCTAGTTTTCTATTATTTAGACAGTGGAAGCAGAGTGAAGTAAAAACCAGGCTTTTTATTACAGAGACTTTAAATACAAAACATGCATTAGCGGTTATCACCCACAGAAACTTATGCCTCAAGAAACAAAGCCATGGTAGCAGCATTAACTCAGCTAAATCGTGCTATCCGTTTGTCTAAATTCCTGTGTATTAAACAACGTTAAATTTTACAGTGTCAGCAGAATGACGTGGGTTTGTATTTGTGCACACACGCAGAGCAATACTAGAAGAACAGCTGCTGGAGGGAAATTTACAGCGCATAGTTTTAATAGCACAAATGCACATTTCTTATGTGGACAGGGCCAAAGTAACGCTGAGACTAACGTTAGAGTTCAGGGGAGAGACAGACAGACCCCGTGTTGTCCGGAAAAGGAGTGGGTTTACAGTTTGAAATACCTTTTATGTGTTTTTTGACATTGTAATTGAAAGTAGCAAGGCACCACCACCATTTTTAAAAACTATTTTTATTTATTTCTTACCATAGTAAGCTTCCTGGTTTGTGAAATCCAACATTTCTGATTAAGAAATTTCAGTGACGTGTTTTCTGATTTTTAAAAAATCACTAGCTTAGTAGCGTTATGCAAAATCTCACTTTTAAAGCTCACAGCTCATTTATAAATCATTATGCTATAATAGTGAATTTAATGGTAATAGTGTACGATAAGAGATTCACTCTGATTTTTCTGCTGAGGAAGTCAGTGGTGATACACTGAAAAAAAAAAAGCATAATGTGACTGCGGAGTCAAAGAATTAGTGATACATGTATCAAATGCTTTGTTCCTTTTGTATTTAACACAGTTCAAACAGTGGGATGTGTTTGATGTTCTGCTTTCAGTCAGCAATCAAATATCCGTTTGAATTCCTAGGGAGATTACGCAAAAACATATTTACCGATAATTAATTTCTGCTGAGGGCGCCTGTGCCATCTTTAGCCTAATTTCATTTACATTTGTAAAATATATTGTTAGACTGTAAGTTTTGTTTTCTAGCTCTTTTTTTTCCAGTTTAAATAGTATCAGCTCTGATTTTATGCCTGACTTTTCCTAATATGTGGATTTACACAATGTACGTTTCCCTTTTTAGCCGGAAGGGTAGTGTAGAAGTTTATCTGCCGAGGCCGAAGCCACCTTTCATTACACAGGAAGCAAAGAGACTGTTCAGAAGTTACTTAGCTAACATTCACCGGGCTGCACAACTTTTCCGTCTGTGCGAACCAGGTGGTTAAAGCCGGATGATGCGGCTGCTCTTACACAGGCCTGGCTGGTGTCGCAGCGTTCAGGAGGATCCCGGCGTGGATCGGCGCGGTTCGGGGCTTCCCTCGCTATATCTGCAGGTCGGTGGGGGCCCGTCTGCTGCTGGCGTTGCTGGAGAGCGACAGCCGCCGGGGCAGGGCCGGCCGGGGGCTCCCGCTTGCTTGGGATCCCGAGCTCACCTCCCCCGGGGACTCAGGGGTGTCTGGTCGGCTACAAGTCTTTGCGTCAGCGCTGTGAGGTTGGGCTTTGCTTGCGCCGAAACTGCTCTGTCTTCGGTTGCTGTTCTTTAGGAGAGAATTAGTTGAAGCTCCTGCGCTCTCAGCCGTTGCCGAGCAGTTCCAAGATGAACCGATTCTGTGTTTTCTGAAAGCAGTAACGGGATGAGCTGTGTCGGGTTGCAGCAAAGCTTGAGAAGGCGTTTCAGCAAAGCTTCTCGAAGCGATTTCTGCATTCTGAGTACCAACAAGGAAATGTTTCTTTTCAGCTTCTTTTTGAGCATCGAGTTTGCCAAGCAAGCCTTCATTATTATTTGTGCTGGTATTTTGAGTCTGATTGTCTAAAGCATTTGTAGCCGGCCTCTTCTTTGGCCATTTATTTTCCTGACTGCGACGCGCATAGTTGCTGCTGCTTTCCGTACGGTTATTTTGCACGGACTGAAACATGGGAGAATTTAGAACTGGGTAGATGGCAGCGTCAGTTTGCTTTTCCATCAGAAAGGTGTACCCACTAAGTGCAGAAGGAAGCGTTTTTTGCGGGGTGGTGGATATTCCCAAAGAAGAGTGCGGTATCACGGAGTATTTCTTAGGTTTGTTTACGTAGAAATTGTCAGGGTCGTCCTTGTGTTTATTCTGCCCACAGAGTCCCATTTTAATTTTTCGGAATCCTAGGTGGATAATTTCTAGGATATTTAAAAGCAACGATACAGTCGCTATCGACTGCATGAATAATATGAACACTGTCTTTTCCGTTGGCCTAGATACAAAGCAGTCGACTGTGTTTGGACACGGATCTCTCTGGCATTTATAAAGGGGGTCTAGATGAAAGCCATACAGAAGATACTGCCCGATCATAAACCCAACTTCCACGGCAGACCTGGTGAAGATGTGCACCACGTAAGTGCAGAGCAAAGAGCCTCGCAGGGGAGCTTTGTTTAGTTTTCTTTGATCCAATTGGCGGAGTTCCCTCTCCAGCCTTTTCCGATTTTCAGTCATTTCTAATTCGGTGCTTTCGAGTTCCACTCTTATCTGAGCTTTCTTTTTTTGCCTCTCTTTTTCCAGGGCTCTTAGTCGGTATAAAGCATGACCCATATACACCAAGGAAGGGGAGGACACGAATATAACTTGCAAGACCCAGTATCTTATGAGAGAGATGGGAAAGGCCTCATCGTAGCACACGTTTCTGCAACCAGGTTGCTCAGTGTTGCATATAAATTCTGATTGTTCATCGTTCCAAACGTCTTCAGTTGCCACTCCGAGGACAAGCATTCGAAATATGAAGAGGATAGTTAGCCAAATCTTTCCAATAATAGTGGAATGAATGTGGACCTCCTCTAAAATGCCTCCAAGGAAATTCCAGTCTCCCATTATTGTTCTGCCATCTTAACACTAAAACGTAGGAGAGAAGAAAAGTATCAAACATTGTAAAAGCTGTTGGGGAGGAGATTTTAAATTCCTTTTCAGTGTTTTCTGTTCAAATGGCATTAATTTTTGCCCTGTAAAGCAGGAGTGTTAAGAAATGAAATGGAAGTTGCAGTCTTACAGCTGCATTATTGATGCCTATAGAGAAAACTATTAAGGCAGCCTACCAAACATGAAAATACTCTTGCAAATCAGCGTACAAATATGCAAGTCAAGACATTTTTTAAAGAGAAATTTAAAATAAACAGCAAATTGAAATTAAAACATACCTTTCTTTTCAAAAATGTGTAAAATTAAAGATCTGCGGCATCCAATAGGAAGTTGTAACCCCTTCCATCTTCCGTCCGTCTGAGTAAATTTCACATTCTAAGCAGTTTATTTTGCTACAGGAACAAGTGATGGAGCACAAGCTTTGCACATTGAATTTATATTCGCTAGGGATGGAGTGAGGAGAAAATCAATCTGTTGTTCAGTCTGTTACCACTCCAAGCGTAATTTAACTGTGACCAGTGAGAGAATCTCATTTTTAAAAGCTAGAAATGAAGAATCTGCAGCTCTAAATTCCTTCAGATTATCTTCGCTTGCGCCTTTCCAGCACCTTCCAAGTTTAAACGCAGTCTCAGACAAACAGAATAAAAGAAAACATTCAGAGTAAGCTTTAGTTTGCATATCTCAGTAGCAGCAAACACTATGCTATTTTTATGCTATTTTTATTTTATGATTCGCACCTTTCATTTATTCTCCTTATGCCGCCTTATTTGTCACACTGACTGCTTTAAAACACCCCTGATCCTGGCAAGTGTTTTACACTATTTTCCCCATCCATATAATTCAGTGTTTATTTTTAGGAGCAAGTAATTATCATCCCAGTCAAAGTATTGAACATATTCAAATGTCAGTCATTCTTCTTGGCAGTGATACTCACCCACGGCCCGTAAAAATGAACCAGGCAACACAAATCCCCTTTTTGTTCCAGGCCCTCAGCTGCCCCTCGCATCCCCTCAGCAGGAAGAATACTGAGAACAGGCTACGATATTTTCCAAGCATTTAATGATCCGCACCTAATGTTCTGGGATGCATTATCTTGTGTGAAACGGTACGTCGGTCAAACAACGACTGGACAAGTCGAGAGGGAATGTGAATTTGAGCGCAAATGACAATTTTATAGCATGGATGCCGCTCTTTACCTTAGTGCAGACATTTCGCAGATGTGACATAAACTGTCATACCAACATTCAGTGCTTAGGAACAAAATAAGTATTCTTTCTTCGCATCACTAATTATTTTTCTTCCAGGTCTAAAGCTGTCTCGGTGGCTTTCACTGGTGGTGGGTTTGCCACAAAACATCCCCCAAACTTTTATTAGCTCAGGGTCAAACACCACAGAAATCATTCAATCGTGGAAATATTCTCCAGAGATCAAGACCTTTTCATTCCTACTCATCAATAATGTGCACTTAATGTGTACAATTGATTTTTATTTTCTACTGTATTTGTCTGACCCACAACGGTCAGCTGGACAACCAGAGGCACAAACAGCAGCAATGTGTCCTCGGGGCGTTCAGGGTAACACGGACTCACTCCCATCGTTCTCTTTCTGCAGCGAAGTTTGGATTACAAATGATGAACTGCTATTGAGAAACTGGGACAACCGTTCTACTCGATATTGTCTTTAGGGCCGCCAAATGCAGCGGTCCTGCGTTTGAAAGCAGAGCAGAGAAGACCAAGGCACCGCTCTTCACGTGGGGCTGTTTTCTGAGCTGCCTTACAGATTCGCTTTTGATTGCTGAGACATACACGCAAATCAGTAGGTACAGATTTGTGGTTTCGCTTTCATGAGCAAAATTTCTCAAGATGCTCTGGAATTTATCAAAAAATTTAAATTTTGTGGTTGGTTTGTTTGTTTGGTGGGTTTTTTGGTGGTGGTTGTTTGTTTGGGGATTTTTTGGCCTTTTTTTCCCACCCCCCAGTCACTAGTTCTCTACTTTTAAGCTTAGATAACGTACCGCATTTCCACTTGGGACGTCTCTTTGCCCCACATAAGTTCTTCGCTATGTTGAAAAGAGCTTCTTGTACAATAAGCAGGATTATGCCAGAACTGGATAAAACTTCACTCAGAAAACAAAAGCGACTGCTGGTTAAAATCTGCAGTTAAGCGTCACTCGTGTGCAAAAGTGCAGCGCACGGCAGCCAAGCAGGTGACGAGCAAAGGAGCTGGAGCAGCTTTAAGAGCTGTGGCCTGAGCCCGCCACGAAATAACCCGCAGCCAGAGCTGCACGTGACCACGGCAGAAATCCCGCAATAAGCCACAAAACAACGTACGGGCTCAACTGCCCAAGTGTAGACTGGGAACGAACACACTACACTCTCCAAACTGGCAAAATCTGCATTTAATTTACAACATAGTAAAGGTTACAGGTAAAAAGCTCAACAGAAAGTGTGAAAAGGCCTATTACATATTACACAAGTGTACAAACTTCTGTACAAAGCCCCTAGATGTTAAACTGTCCCCTCCTCTACTGGGCAGCTATGGCCCATAAGCTCTAAAATAACGAGAGCTTGTTCAAATCCAGGGAGGAGAAGAGCTTTAAAAACCAACGAGCAGTAAAGCGTCCCTTTTCAAGAAAAATCTTGCAAAGATCCACTTGCAAAAAAACACAGAACAAAAAAACATCCCCCCCAAAAAACAAAAAAAAAAAAAAAAACAAAAAAAAAAGGAAGATGACCTGTTCAGCTTTTACTTGCCCTAACTAATCTTACCCTAAAGAGTTGCCTTCATAAAGCAGACTGGCTGGAAAACAAAAATTCTACATACCAGAGAGGAGCAAAACTAAAGGGAGATGTTAAGAGTCCGCACGGAGTATTTGGAAGAACATCTGAGGACTGGACGCTGTTCAACAGCAACTGGAGCGGCACGGCTGGATCATGAAGGTACCGGGTTCATCCACAGGACAGCCTGAGCTCGATCCCACGGTGCAGGGAGGGGAACGAACCAGCCTCTAAAGCCATCGCTTGTGTGGACAGGGGAGGAACCAGCGCGTTTTATGTCAATAACATGATCGAAGCAATCGCTCTGCGCATGCAGAGTCCACCCTGATTTTGGAGCATCTGCCCAGCAGCCAGTGTGCGCAGCACAGCGGATGCGCTGGACACAGCACCACGCTGGCAGCTGCCAGGTTCTCACACCACGGCTCAGCCAGGTCAGCCAAGGACTGTACAGAACGAACTGCTGGGTACGGCACTGTCAGCCTAGCGCACAATTCCTGGAGAAATCCCCCAAGCAACACAGGAATGTGACTACGTAGCTGAACCGCATTATAGAATGTAAAAGAAATCCAGAGTAAACCTAAGAAAAACAGAGCTCTGGCCTTACCTTGTATAAAGACATTATGTCTGAGTACAAGGGAATTGGATTTTGAAACCTAAACCCAAGGATTTGGAGGGCTAGAGCAACAACCCTAACCCAGCTTCTCATGCTATTCCATGTGAAAAAGTGATGTAGTCAACAAATGTAATACTATGAAACCAACTTGGGCACTGCTTTATTCAAGGCGAGGCAGATTCTCTACTGGAATTCATATCCCAGCTTCAGGGAGCGCTCAATTCTCACCCGCTGCTAACAGCAGCCAAAATAGCGTGCGGATAGTGGGGTTGGTGGTTAAACGTACAAGACGCTGCTGACGGCTGCTCAATTTTACGTGTCTTGTTGCATCTCGCATATAATCTAACCTCACAGGTTCCATTTGCAAATAAAATGGAACTACTTAAGTTAAAAGGGCCATCAAGTTTAAAAGACACCGTGACCCACCGTCCGACACCGCAGCAGCACCACGGAACCCCGGCTGCTCCTCGACCATCTCAGCTCCAGGTTTTCACCAACTAACAGGATGCTGTAGTGTTTTTAGGTGGAAATTAAAACAAACTGTAGCTAGACTAAAATAAAAAAAAGTCCCACATCAGTGGGGTCCTGGAAACATAAAAAATAAAAGCTGACCTATATTTTGCAAGTTCTAGAACTCATAGCAATGGGATTTCTGAAAGGCTTGGCCCCACAAACATTTACTTCTGATACAGCTGACCTGCTATGAGCAAGTGCAGCAGGAACAACAATATTCATAGTGAGCACAACACCTAAATACACGAATTTGCAGGGTCATCCCATAAATGATAATTAAATTGTATTACTCTGCCCCTTCAACTTATGGATCAAAATTCAGAGTAAAGACCTCTGGGGACAGTAATGGCTAAGAAAAGGCTGCCAGATATTTTTGATTCAAAAGGAGATGGGAGGTGTATTTTTTTTTTAGACATATAAAAACATTTGAAGACAGATCTTTAAAGGATATTTCACTTCTCCAATCTTGGTATTACATCTGGTTAGGACATTGAAATTTTAAAAAGACAATACTGCACATAAACAGTTTCTGGAGTTCGTAACTCCCACCCCTCCCTCGACAAAACCCAGCTCAGATCAGCAGGGAAGGGGTCGGCTTCTTGCCCGGCCATGCCTCCTTTGCATATTTCTTCTTCTTGGGTTCATTCACAGCTTCGGGATTAAAGACAGCAGGGTTTGGAGCTGGGTTCATGTTAACTGTTGAGGGCACAACGGGAGTCAAGTCCACATCTGGGGCGAGATTGGGGTAGGGCATGGGCAGCCCCCCAATAAGCGCTGTCCCGTGGACGCCGTGCGACTGGGAACCCGCCTCATTGTGAGTTGGGGGTAAACCCCCATATAATCCTCCGCTGTAGGGAAAGTTTTGCATACGTCGTGATGCAGAATCATCTGTGGTCAATGAGCCTGGATTGTCCAACCGTTTTTTCTGTAGATGGAAGTATTGAAAGAATTATTCAAAATACATGAAACAAGCAAACTCTTTAAACTGGATGCCAATGCCATTTTCCCCTAAAAGGGACCTAGACCAGCCACACATGAACTGGTTACAGACCATCTCCCAAGATTTCTTCTGGGTTTCCTTGAAAACCACTTAATAACAAACTCTTAAAGGTGCACAATGCGGGAAGGGGTGACAGAAGTTGAAGCTCTGGTTTAATTTAGATCAGGTCTGAGCACCTTGTTACCTCCGGTATGTGCTCACCAGTCCTGAGGTTGTCCTGAGCGCAAGACTGAGGGGTCTTCAGCCAGTAACACGGACCCTCCTTCCCCCCACAGTAAGAAACTGAAACTTCTAGGTCACTGGGGTGATTTTGTCCAGCTCCTGCTCATCTGCATCTTCTCCTGCAGTCCGGGGTTTATGCAGAATTATCCTTTTCCATATACGTTGCTTAGCATATACCAGCAACAAGTGAAATTGCTATTACACTGTTGCTTCGCTACCCTGAAATTTTGCCAGTCTTCCCTACTCTTCGCATATTCAAATTAAATACAGCACTGGTAACACACTCAATCTTGGAGCAAGTTCTAGTCCTAGCAGACAACCTTATGAAGTCCTTAGCGCTTACAGCACTTAAACCACCAGCCTCTCTTTTTTACTTCTTATTTTCTACCCTTGCCACAATTTTAACTGACGCCTAGAACTACCAACCTGAATGTCTGGAAAGTGTTTCTTTTGGGGAAGAAAAAAAATTGCCAATGATCCCATGTGTTATTAAAATGGTCAAATCTGCTAAAAATTACTATTATGAAACACGAACACGACTTTAGCTTAACAATAAAACATTACGTTTCTAAGCTGTAATTCATAAAGTGAGTTCATTAATGTAATGTATTAATTAGAAAGACAGGAGTTATTCTGTACCTTAACAGGGACAACTGCTGTCTGTACCATGTTCCTGAAACGCCCAACAGAAGGGTCCACGTCCTCTGCAAAGGCAAGAACAGTGAGGCTGTCAGTAAGAACAGAGGAAAACATAAACCATCTAGCAGGTAGAGGAACCTGTGTGAAGAACTGGTTCACGGACCTTCTCTCCCCAAAGCCAGCGCTGCAGCTCTCAAGAAGCACAAGTTTGCCCAAATAAAGACAAGAGCTAAGGGGACACCTGGTGGCTTTGCCTCAAGGTGGCTCATCAGATATTCTGGTAAGAAAGGCTTCCACTGTGAGAGCCAGTGTCGAAGGCTTTACTGAAATCCAAAAAGATCACATTGACTGGCTTCCCTTGGTCAACTAGGCGGGTATCCTATGAGAATACTGGAAAAAGGGCCTTAAAGGCATCAACTAAAGACAAAAGCAAAGTACGTACCTGGATTGATGATTTCATCATCATCACTGAATGTCACTCTGGAGTTCTTCCGTTTTCTCTTTGGTCTCTGAATATCCAAGTTTCCTTCCTCAATGGTTAGCGTGGAAATTCTTTTGTTGTGGGCTGTATTAAACTCTGTCAGGTTCTAATGACAAATTTAGAGACGAAGCAGTTTAAGCAACTAGTATGTGAAGCCTGCTTTAATCATGTGATTGCGCATATCAACAGACCACAGCACACGTGTTCTGCTTCAACTGTAGACCCTGGGAAGGAGGAGTGCTCCAGTGCCGCAACACGATGCCCACAGAGGTGGTGGAGTCTCTGGAGAGATATTCAGAACCTGCCTGAGCACAATCCTCGGTGACCTGCTCCAGCTGACCCTGCTTGAGCAGAGGGGTTGGACTAGATGATCCCAAGAGGTCCCTTCCAAACGCAACAATCCTGTAAATGTCACACACACTGCTCTCTCCCTCTTCACTAGAAAACTGTAGGAAACGGGAGAGCGTTCACTGTTACCTGCCAATGGGGAAATGTGGGAAATCACCCCTGACGTGGGGCACCGTTAGTTGGAGAGCGCTACTCCCTGGCAAGCCTTTGTGAGACAACCATTGGAACAGCAGGATTATTAGGTCACAGATTCTGGGAAGCAGCATGACCACAGGCTTATCGTGGCAGAACAAGACACCTCAGGCTGTCTTCAAGGCCAAGAAATTAAGCACCTGAAGTTACGGAAACAAGTGGGGAACGCTATCCATCTAGCTGGAAATGCCATCTAGGTACAGCGTGCCATCGTACTCACATCAAGTTCTGTCTCCTCCTCTGGCAGGCCCAGCAAACCCTTGAGCTCTTCATCTTCACCACCCATCTTCTCGTCTCCTTTAACTGCTGACGGCAGCGTCTGAGGCTTCTCTCGCAGGGTATATGCTCGTGTAGAAGCCCCAAATGAAACTGTGGAGTCAATGGGTATCTGTTGGGGTTTGTGAGCTTCCAAACGGATGTGACCCAAGAATGTGCCATGTGCTGAGAACATCAAAAATAATCTGTTAGTCATCAGCTTGGGCTCACAGTATTTAAGTCTTGAAAAATTCAGAAACTGCACATATTTGCTCCGAGATACAAATCAGTGAGATACTGCTGAAAACATTAGCTATGTACATTTTACCTACCGTCTCACAAACTAAGGTAACACACATCAGAATTCCTCAAAAAGTCATGGAAATAAATGACGAACACCATTTACTTTCTGGATTCTTGTAGGTCCCAACGCACCATGTCTGGAACCATTCCCTCACTGGAAAAAACAGTATGTCAGGTTTTAGATCTTGGGAAACTACCCTCAGAAGAGAAAGCTTCATTAAAAGTGTGAAGGGAAGGCCAAGTCACCTTCCTTCTCTCCCTTGGCCTCTTAGAAATGTTTTAAGCACCAGCTGAAGCAGATGTAAGCTGACTGGAGCAAACACTCCTTTGCTCCTAACCCTCACCACTCTTTCACTAGGATGCTAATTCAGATTACAGTCATCTATCCACACAGGGCAAACAACGAAAGAGCAAAAAGTCTCTGATTCAGAAATGTTTAAGCACCGAAATATCGTACTGCTATCTGGTTAAATGTCACACTACTTACTGCTGTTTAGATCTATGAGGAAAACCCTCTTGAGATGTTTGTGGTAGACCAAGGCAGCATGGACCCGAGAGCAAGACTGGTGGTCAATTGTAAAATCGCACAGATCAGGATTTCTCCCAAAGAGATAGTATTTCTTCTCATCAATGATGAGTTTCTGAGGTAGAATATCAAACAGAAATGCACATTAGACTCCTACAATCTTTTGGACCTTCCTGAAGAAAAAAAAAAAATACAGAGCAAATTCAAAACAAAGCATCAACAGCTAATCAATATTTCAGTTTTGTCTGGCACTGTGAAATACAGACATTCAAATCTTCTCATTGTAAAATCAGAACAGCTGAATATGGAAGAGTCCCAGTTAATCCCTTCTTTAATAGCCAATACAAGACAGCCTGGGAAGGACAATAACTCTTCACAGCAGGAGATCGTCTTATAGAAGAGATTCGCTCTTACATCTGCTCCCAATGGTTTTTACACATTGCTTGATGCAGGTGACCTTGGGTCTGGTCTAAGCCAGGAATCTGCTAAATGATCTTCAGTCCGGTACAGAGCATCAAAATGATATTACTGTACAGAAATGGACACAGAGGAGATTTCAGACTTTTAAAATAAAGATGTAATACTATCTTGAATATGTACTGTGATACGAATCCATATTAGTCTATTCAAGTAAACTGTTAATTTTAGGCTTAAATAAATTAATTAAATTAATTAAATTACGTTCTTTGGATTTAGTTTGAGAACGAGATGATAACACCCAGGGAGAGAGTTAATGTTTATCTTCAAGTAACTTTCCATTGTTTTTGAGTTGGAACATAGCAAATCTAAGAATTTACTGTTATCTTAGTTGTCTGGGAGCCAAAGTCTTCCTGAGCTCTGCCCACAGGTGCGAGGCAGCTGGGAAGGGGACATGGATGGGACAGACCTTGACTGACATCCAGACTGACCACTGAGAATATTCCCCGCCATTAGCATCAGGCTTCATATTTAATGGGAGTTGGGTTTTCTGGCTGCAGAGACCCGTTCTGGAGTTTTCTTTTAATTCGGCTTTTTGCCATTCTACCGTGTTGCAGAGGTCTCTGGGCTTTTCTGCCTTTTTCTCTCTTCTCTCTCTGGGATCAGCTGTTTGGGGCCAGGAGCTGCTTCCTGGGACCGGCTGCATTGAGTATCTTTTATTTTATATTTCCATTTTATATATATTCTTAGTAGTAGTGGTATACTAGTATTGCTTTGTTATTTTATTAAACCGTCTTTCTCTCAATCCACGAGTTTCTCCACTCCCTGTTGATTCTCTCCCCTATTTGGGGGTGTGGTGGGGGGGAGTGATTGTGATTGCGACACGCACAAAACAAGACCATTCTCACTTGACAGTATTTCAAGAGATTTTTGCAAAGACACAAACAAATTCATAAACTGGAAATATTGCAATAAATCAGAGAAAATAATTGTATTGCCTTTACTTCAAGATAATGTTTCCAAATTTTTCTGTGCCTCTGAGCTATAACCCAGTGTCATCCTTTATACACTGAGCTTAAACACTTCATGGCTTGTTTTAATGTTGCACTTTCTGGACCCAGCGACCACAAGGTGAACCTCAGACCTCTGCACGAGACCCGGGACACAGATGGCTCGGTTAGTATCAAGTGCTCAGAAATTCACAAGATTTAAGAATGTTCTTTCTTGGTTACTGCTGTCTACCGTAAGACACAAACCTGAAAAACTATTTGCCACATGTACCAAACAGGGAAACAGATGGATCACATTGAAATGCTGTGAATCACTGCACAGTTCCCATAGATACACACAGGAATTGTCTCACGTAACCACCACAGTCTAGAGGATGTTAAGCCACCGCCTGCACACAGGGTGCAAGTCACAAACCACCGCATGAGCGGGCAAGGAACCGTCTGCTGGAACCTCCCGCCAAGAATTGCTGCAATTCTGGGTCTTACTCCAGCAAACCCAGGTACAACAACTGCACTACACACGTCGGTGCCTGCGCCTGGTCACCGCTTGCCACAGCATCCAGCACATATATTATACGCTATTCAACACACATATGATGCGCTGTACGACAGGCACGCTGTACCTCGCTCATCTCAGTGACACCGAGAGCCAACACCAGATATCCAGGAGGTGAAACACAAACTCCACAGTCATTCTGTGAGCTCTGTGCGATGTACTGAACCTCGGAGCACTCAGACAGCGGACTAGCAACGGTGGCTAACAGTGAGTGCTCTGCACAACAGCAAACACAGTCTGGTTTAGGTTATCAAGAGAGCTGACGGGAGGAAGAGGGCACCGGGATGTTCGTACCACCCACTTTCCCAAGGCAGGCAGAGAGCCCAGCCTTACAAAGCCAGCTCAGGTGTTAGGGGACAGACTTGCCTGAGCTTACTGAATTTTTTGGCACACTGCTTCCTCTAGAACTCGTTTAGAAGCTGTTAATATAGAATTCACTCAGTGTAAGTAAGTTTGCTCAGCATAACTTCTGCAAGCTGCGAACCTTTGAAACTTCCTGCTTCATAAAGTAAAAAAGGACTCAGAGTCTTCGAGCTGTGTCCCTGGAGATAAGTAAAAGAACAGAATGGCATCTGACACAAAAATGTTTTAGCTGTTACCAGGAACTTATTTTCTCCAGCTGTGGGTGCAAAATAGCAGCAGAAGCTCAGACTGTTAACGGACAGCCCACCTGATGAAAATGAAGAGAACCAATGAAGAATGGGGAGACCCAGACTCTAATTTTGCAGCTACTTACAAGTAAATGTAGAAAACGCTGGGAAATTTTCTACTGCTGGTGCCTACATGTATTACACACCAAATACATACCAAACCTATTTTCATACCTCAATGAGTTTGTCTCCTTTGACTACATCCAGATGTAAGCCAGGTGGAGGTTTCCCTGCCCTAGAAAATAAAGAAAGGGAAATATAGTATCAAAATATTTAATAAAAATTTTATTAGTGTTAGAGCTAATACCCTATTAGAGCCACAGAACAAACCTACACAACTGTAAGCAGATTTATTTTGGAGAAAATACAAAAACCCTATAATTTTCTTTTCTTCCCTGCAGATTCATTCTGACAACACATAAAATCTGATTTTTTTTTTTTTAATAAGAATTTTAAGCTAACAGGACATGAGACATTTCAGCTGTTACTTCTCCGTGTAAAAAAATGGCTAATTTACAAAAAGAACAGAGCAGCTGGACATGGTAAAGTTCAGGTTCTCCCATGGCAGCTGCACGTATGGATTTGTTTGCCTTAGAGAAGACATCAACTCCTTAGAATGATTAGTAATAAAATATTTAAGAGGGATACCACCGAACAAAACCAAGTTCCAGCAGAGGTTTTTGAAAGATTAGAACATCTACAAGCAAAAATTCTTTCTTCTGTATTAGAAACAGAAAAACATATTTCTTCAGTTTCTTCCCGTTGTGCTCTCCAGCCCAGTCCCCTGCTCTGGGCATTACGGCAGGACGATTCTGTGAGGAATCTGTACAGATTATTTCTGCCATTGATGGCAAATCTTCTACTGCAGAACTAGAGAGTAATGGGACAGTTGGTCAAGAGGATGAAAAGCTCAAGCTGAGCTTAACTCTGGAAGGAACATATTGAATAACAAAAATAAAACATTTCAGAAAAAGAGGACAAAGCCATTAAGGCTTTGGGATGTGATGCTCGCTAGAAGCACCGAACCGCAGGATTGAAGCTTTCCAGATGAGCCGGCAGCATCTCCTCAGTGATGCTCAGACCCACCGCTGACACTCCAGCTGGGTCACAACAGCTCTGTCCAGCTGAAGCTCAGCAGCTCCACTGAGGCCAGTCCCACCAGTCCACTGAGAAATTTCGAGTTGTAGCTATTAAGGACATGGGACAACTTCAGTTCTACTGTGTTGGTTTAAAATTAGGTCAATTATTTAGGTTTCTAAATGTGGACTCAGAAGCCTAGATTTAGCCACTTCCTAAAACTCTTGGCCTATGTGACTACTGTGCACGCCTTCATGCCCAGCTTCAAGGACAAGGTGGGATTTCCAGAACTCAGGAGCTCACCGTCTCCAGAAACCTGTGTTCGGTCACTGCCACGAATAGCTTGTTCTTGGCTCAGAGAAAATGCAGAGGAACGAGCATTGCCTCTCAACCATACCACTCCAAACGTATGGACATTCCAGAACAAGCCTGACATCCCAACTCATGGTGTGGCAAGATAGAGAGGAAAGAAAGATTCACAATCCCAAAACCAGGACAAAAGGAGAGACCGGCAGTATCTATTAAACATCTGATGGTCACCTCAAAACTACAGCCCAGACCATTCGTGCTTCACAGAAATTACTTTTACTCACTAGCAGCACCTCAGAGGGTATGAAAAAGTTTTAAAACTAGGATATGGAACTGTCATCTAAAGACATTTTCTTATCTCACGGTATGGCTAAATTTTAACCCATGGAAAGTACCGGGAACATCTTTATTTCAATTTTAGATGCACAGCCCATGCCTTTGCTAACACATTCATAAACGAGTGCTGGCATGAGCAAGTACTACTAAGACAGCATTCATTATTTTTGATCTGTCTTGAGCTAGTTTAACTGCTGGAAACACAAGAATAAATATTGTATATACTATAAAGAAGTAACTTATAACAGCATAAAATCTAAATCAAAGCCAGAACTGAAAACCGATGAAAACCATGAATTTCATTATAATGCAAGTTGTAAACGCTGTTGTATAAAAGCAGTGAGAAAAAAAATAAAGATATGACATTTCACATTTCAAGTTGACCATCCAGAATAATTTTTGGCTTTATCTGCTCCATCGCGCCATCATTTTATGGAGGCCCATCTTGTCTCAGATAGATATTTGTTATTGTGTATGTTCAGCACAAATAAAATCCATGAGTAATTCTTTTCTCTGAGAAGGTTAAATGGTTTTCCTAACTAAAGCAGGCACTTAAACAGGTGAAAATTTAAAAGCATATTCACTAAGCATCCATTCAGTGAGTACTATCAAAGCACTGAAAGGCAGGGCACCTGTAGTAAAAAGAAGATGACTATGCAATTAAAGACTGCAGTCGTGCACGCACATACATAGGCAGCTCACACAAATGTTTTTCAGCTGTAACACTGTGTCATTTTCTACGTGATTTAAAGCATAACTGCACACAACCTGTGAACAATAAAGGCGCTGGCACCCAAAGAAGATGGTACAGCTAAGATCTACGCAGTAATGTAGCAAAAATTCAAAGCAAATGGAACAGGGCCCCAGATAAACCAATCTGTAGGCCAAAAGGCTGGACCAGATGATTTTCAGAGATCCTCTCCAACGTGGACTTTTCTGCAACTCTAAAATCGGCCAAATTCACAATCTCAATACTGCTGCTCCAAGAGATCGCTTCCCCCTGACTTCTTAATTCAGTATAATTAAAAAAATCCAGGCTAGTTTCCCGCTGATAAATTTCCTGTAGCGAACACACGACTAGAGTATAAAACGCGGCGCGCGGTCCATCCCGCGTTCTGTGGAAGCCCGGGCAGGGCTCCGAGCCCCGGCCGCGCTGCCCGGCCCCTCAGGCCGAGGCCGCGGCGACGGCTGCGTCCCGAGCCCGGGCCCCGGCAGGCCCGGCGCCGCAGCCGCCGCCTCCGCGGGCCGGGGAGCCCCAGGGCCCGGGCAGCGCCTCAGCCCCGCGGCCCTTCCCGCCCCACGCCCGCCCGGCCCGGCCCCCTGGGCCCAGCCCCGCCGCCACTCCCCCGGCCCGGCCCGGCCCGGCCCGGCCCGGCGGGCACCCGCACCCCTCCGCTCCCCGCGGCACGGCCAGAGGCGAGCGGCCCGGCGGAGCGGGGCCCAGTGCCCCAGGCCGCCTGCCCGCTCACCAGCTGGGGCACTCGAACAGCGAGAGGCCGCCGCCGCCGCCGCCGGAGTTCGCGTTCGCCGCCATCTTGGCTCTGCCCCATTCAGGCGGGCGCGGGGCAGGATGGGAAGCGGGAGGACCGGCGCGGGAGGCGATCCCGGCGTGCACCGCGCGGCGGGGCGGGGCCTGTGACGCCCACGGGGACACGCGCCGGGCGGGGCGGAGGAGGCGCTGCCCCGCGTGCCCCGGTACCGAGCGCCGCTGCCCCACGTGCCCCGGTACCCGGCGCCGCTGCCCCGGCCACCCACGGGCGCACTCGCTGACAGGGGCGGTAAAACGCTTAAGTGAAGCACGAGGGAATAACCCGCATCACCCCCGGTTTAGAATCATAGAGTCGTTTTGGTTGGAAGAGACCCTGAGGGTCATCGAGTCCAACCATAACCCACCCCGGCACTGCCCCGTGTCCTGAGAACCTCATGTCCGCAGGGATGGTGACTCCAGCACTGCCCTGGGCAGCCTGTTCCAGTGCCCCACAGCCCTTGGGGGAAGAAATTGTTCCCCAGATCCACCCTCAACCTCCCCTGGCGCAACTTGAGGCCGTTTCCTCTGGTCCTGGCGCTTGTTCCTGGGGAGCAGAGCCCGACCCCCCTGGCTCCAAGCTCCTTTCAGGCAGGTCAGAGATCAGAAGGTCTCCCCTCAGCTCCTGTGCTCCAGCTGAACCCCCAGCTCCCTCAGCCGCTCCCATCACCATACGGGCTCAGCAAAGTTCTAGCAACAGGCAACTAGTCCAAGTTGTCCCAACACAGTTCTGGGGCAACAGATTTATTTTTCTGTGATCAGCTGTTGCACAGGATTTTGTGTATGTCCATGTGAAAGTCATTCAGTGGTTTCAGCTCATTTCATCAGAGACCACAGAACTAAAGCTGGAGGAAACACTGCTGTTGCTGATATAAAAGTCTTCCAGCCTGCTTACGGAGGGAATTGCAAACATACCAGTGCCAATGTCTAAACTGCAAGAGAAAGAAGCTCCAACATAGGCTTTTAAAAGTGTTTATTGATGGTTATTAGATGGAATGATGGCGCAATAGTGCAAACCACTGTGCAATTGGGAGAACATGCTCCCTTCCCAGCTTTCACATTTACTTTATGATACAGGAGACATGGAATAAGGATTAAATACAAAATGGGTCAGTCTGCTGCATTTACCGCACTCCATTGGGCTTTGGACAGATTACTGTTCCCTCAGTGCATGTCAGTTCAGAGCTACATCGAAGCGGGGAGTGGCTGCTACATTCTGTCCAGCTCTACTAGCGAGACAGTTCGAACCATCCACCTTTAATTTGCACACACATCCTCAGTCTGGAGAACATAGCACTTGGCTCAGCCAGCTCCTGCACTTTCTGTTTCACAGAGAACGGAAAATACCAGATGTTCACAAGTCACACATAATATTTACTAGTACACACTACAGTTGAGCTTCAAAAGTACTTCTTCAGAAGCAAGATTTCAGCTAATACTCATCTATCTTGCTAGCTTGTAAACTTAGGTGCCCACTTCCTCATCTTGGCATGATTTTCTCCCTGGAAGCTTCTAAAAACAACTAGGAGGGAGCAGCTAAACTCTGTATTTCTAGGGCTTGAGAGCCAGCACTGGAAGAGATTTATTTGTCCAATAATAAACCACCAGCTAGTTTCTCTAAGGAAGTTGCATTGTTAAATTATAAGTCAAAGAACACCCTGTCTCAAATGATGCATTTTGGAAAACAAACAACTCCACCACGCTCAAAAAAATTAAACACAATTACAAGCCTCAAGGCTGAACTGACCAGCATGCAGTGGTTCCAACTATCACCCGTGCATACTTCTCCTTGCTTTTCAAATCTGTACCATCACCTTTCTGTCCAAGAGAATTGAGAACCACAGCCACTTGGAGATAATAAAACCATGGGGCAGATACTGGAGACTTTAGAAACTGCTGGATTCGGGTAATGTGAATCGGTGGTGTGCCCTCTTTGAATGCCACTCTTATTCCAGTCCAACAAAGTTACCTATATATATAACATGTTAAAGTTGTGCCATTTGTCATAAACAGGACATCTCCAATTATGGATCACACTTCAGCATATAGTTGGGACAGGGAATAAATACATTACAGAAAGCAAACCCACAAGATTTTAGTTACATAAAACAATATAATTTGTATATAAACTGATAAATACTGTCTCCATGGTTCACTAATTCCAAATACTAGTTATCTGCACATTAGTTGCTAATATCTATTACTAGAAGTAGTTCCAGCTTGTGCTCTCTCAGGGTGGTCAATTCATTTCTGAGACTAGTCAGCCTGTTCACTCTGAGGGGAAAAACAATCTCAGCAATGAGACTAAGCTCCACATGAAGGTTTCATTTTGTCGCCCACCAGATAATGAGTCCTATGATTAGAGAAGCCACAGCAAGACCAAGAATCAGGATACACATCTTCTTACGGGATTTTTTCTAATAAAAGAAGAAAAAAAAGCCACTGATACCAGGAAGAGATGACAAGAGGAAAAAGCAAGTCTAACAGTTACTGTTACTAAATTTGGCAAACTAGAGCACTTGACACCAGTACTTATTCAAGAGAAGTAACCAGTGCGTGATCCTACAGATAAACGTGTTTAGTTTTAGGAGCACAGTGGTCTAAGAAATGCAGTTAAGTCCAAATGTGACAAGTTTTGCTTCTCTTAAGGAAAATGCAAGCTCTACTTCAAGTTGGCTACAGAAAGAGAACTTGCCAGCATCCGCCACATGCTTTTCATCCTGACAGACACCACCATGGCTTCAAAGGAAAGCCAAACACCTCTTTGTGATTTAGATTTTCCAGGTAAGACTAATTAAACTGCTAAGCAGTTTTCCGATACAGTCTCCCCTTGGCCACTTGGGGTTGGCGTGGAAATAGTATTGCATTTCTACAGTTTAAATCATTTAATATACAGTTACTGTACTTGGATTTTACAGCTTCAATCATTTTATTAATCATAGGAAACTACAGTCTGTCCATATGCCTACAGTCTGTCTATGTCCATAGATACCAAGTTTTTAACTTGGTATCTAAGGATTTGAGGATAGTTATACATAACCACTTCTCCATCCAGAAAACCACATTTAATACATGGCAAATAGCTCCCAAACTGAGATTCATAACATACCTCAAAACTTTATACAGGAAACCATGGAGAGAAACACTACTAAATGTTGCCAGATGGTAAGAGCTACTTTCCCTCCCTTGTGCTAACTGGCACTGGAGTTTTATCACCTTCTAGTACCTCCCCACTTAACAGCTTGAAAGATTCTAATTTTTTATCTCATGTGGAAAACTGAAGTCCCAGCAGTGAAATTCCGTACAGGACTGACTGAAGCAGAACCCTTATTCCTGCACTGAACATGGACATACGAGGACAATACTGATGAAAGGAACGTACAAAAAACACTGAATATCATACACAAAGGAGATTTAAGCAGCAGTAAGAACCACTGCAAGAGATTTGATGGGACAGGGAGGGCAGACTATGGGATAGAAACTGGGCAGTTAGACAGAAGAATGCTGCAAATCCCAGTCACCAGGAGCTCCCCTGGTCTGGGCAAGTTCTACATATCAGTGTCTTGCCCGATACATTTACAAGATGGATACAACATGAGAATTTGTTCTTTTTTACTGTTCTGCTAAATCCTGAAAACAGCAAAAGCAGCTACACATTTCAACTTGCTGAGTACACCTACATGCAGGAAGAGACTGACTACAGATCCTCTGAAGTAAAGGCCAATTTCAATACCATGTTTTTGACTCAAGCACTTTATCTATTCCTTGCAGCACAATTTTGAGCGAGTGCCAGCTCGCGCAAGCTGTTTTTAATAACTTGGTTTGTGTGCTGCAGTCCTCGGTATGTGTCTTGTTATCCCTGCTCCATTATTGCTCAACCATACATCGACAATAAAGTAAGCACACAGAATTTACCTGGTAATAGGCAGCCCTCTGTAACTGCTCGCTGGCTCTTTCCACATGGACTTCTGCACTTTCCACATTTGCCTCTATGCTATCTACAGGAAAATAAGAGAACTCGTCGTAAAATATTTAAGAGCTTCAGTGTTTAAAAAGAAAAATCTGAAATACAATACTTTTAATACGAAATACTGGAAAATTTAAACTATGCAGGCAAAATATGTAACTGAACTAAAAAGAAACTTCCTGTTATCCAAACACACTTACCAATCATATCTCCTTGGTCATGAATCATCATGGCTAAATCCTTAAATATCTGATTGACATCCAGGATGTCTGCCTGAAGACAACAGTTCGACAAGTTATAACAAACACCGGTTACAATTTTTCTAAGCCTCATTCTTGGCAGCGATTCTGACCATTGCTCAGAATGTCAGAACAGATCCCATCGTTCACTGACTGAGGCGACTTGATGCTGCTGTCTATGGAATCTGGGATTAATCCAGGAGCCTCCAGTGCTCCTGCTACTCAGTATTTGTTTCATCACTCTGGCAATTGCCACAGTACGGAACTGAGATGGACACTGTGACACGAGTTCCTCCTGCCATCTCTGAAGGACCACCAGTCAACACCAAAGGAAAATATACCTAATCTCCTTCAACAGGAGCAGGGAGATTGATCTCGGCATCAATCCTCTCTACAAGGAACTCTGTTCCTCCACCTGCAGATCTCCTCAGCCCAGCCCATTAGCTAGCACTGCATGACTTCTTTGGTTTATCTCCCAATACTGTTAACTGTGCAGGATCTACTGGTCACCTCTAATTGCCTGATTGCTGTTTCTCTTTCTTTAATGAGTTCAAGGTCCTGTTCAGTTATTGCCACATCATCTTCCTGAGACTGCATTTGATTCCAATCTTCACCACTGCAAAGAGATGGAAAGAAAGCACAATTCTTTCTCCCAGTACAGGGACTTCCACAGACCCTGGCCCAAGTTACAAAAATGTATCTTACCACAAAAACTTTAGTTACACAAAGTTAAAACTATACATCAAGAGTACAAGAAGCTGTTACCTATCAAATGAAACAAGCTGTTCTTCTCTGAACCGATCATCAGCCTGGAAGAGAAAAAGGAGTTATTAGTCTTGCAGGCTACCAGGACCGCTTGCAAAATCAACAGGAGTATCTTAAGACAAAGGCATATATTGTTCAGAGAGCTCTTTGAGAATGCCACTGTCACTTCAACTTTCAGATTTAACTTTGGTTAATCAAGATTAGCTTCCTCTTTAGATTTTAGATTCTGATTGTCTCTACAAATCAGAGGCAACCGAGAGATCAAATGCAGCTAGTCCGTTTACTCAGATTAGCCATCATCGTTTGTCACTTCCTTTCTCAACATGTAATAAAACCTTAGAGCATAATCCAACTGATAAATGTGTGCTCTTGTTAATTAAGCCTACACACTTAACACAAAGCCCCAAGGCACGTGGAGAAAATGCTTTTGGTAGCCTTTTTATTATGAATTCTTAGTAGCCACAGGAGTTTGTCAAAACATAATATGGAGAAGGTTTGAAGATACATTGGAGATATTAGCAGGACAGAAACTATAAGAAAATAAAGAAACGTAGTGTGAAATTTAAGATGTGATTTAAGGTGCGGTAAGCAGCCTCTTAAAATTTACAGCCTAGGGCTGATAGCAAGCAAAGAGCAGCCTGCAATACTTTGCTATGAACTATACTTTGCCTCCCCATCTCATCCTCCATAATATTTGCAACTACCAGGATTCCTTCCCTCCTCCACTAACATTGACAAGGAGGACACTGAAATGAGTGCCTGGTACTTACAACATCTGGAATGACAAAACTAACACACCGAGGCCTCATTTGCACTCAGTGATGTGTCAGCACAGAATCACAGAATGTTAGGGATTGGAAGGGACCTCGAAAGATCATCTAGTCCAATCCCCCTGCCAGAGCAGGAACACCTAGGTGAGGTTACACAGGAAGGCGTCCAGGCGGGTTTTGAATGTCTCCAGAGAAGGAGAGAGGAGCAGAGAGCTATGAAGTTAGTAGGCAAGTGCGAGGTCTCTCAGAAGACTTGTAGATCACTACAGCAACACAAAATTCCTGTAAATACTCACAGAGATACGGGAACCAGCTCTTGCCCTTGCCACAGTCTCTTTTTCCTTCTCTGACACCCGCCTCTGTATTGCCTGGAAGTTATTTAAGGCCGCGGAGAAGTCATTCATTAAACGTTCTTTCTGAAGCCTCTGTTGGCGCTGAAAAATTGAAACAAAAACAAGTGTTCAGATATTCCCATTCATGATAATGTAACTGTCAATCTTTCAAAAAAACCCATCATCATCATCATCATCACAACAATGAATGCTGGCATGCAAGAGATCTTTTGGTTCCAGTATCCTGGGGCACTGCAGAGAACAAAAAGCCCAACATATTTTCTAAGTCTAAGCTAGTTTCATGAAATGAGTGATTTAAAAATACATCCAGACCTGTTCAGATGCAGACAGAGGAAGCGGTAGAGACCCCAGCTCCTTTAGATATTCATTTGTCTCTTTGGCAAGGCAGTTTGCAGAATGCTGTAGCTGTTGTCTGAAATCAAAGTTCAAAAGCAGTTACACAAGCTTCTACCTAAAAAACAGTCTGCGAGCATTTCAGTTTCAAAAATAATCACCAAGTAGGGGTTCTGAGATCACATATCTTCACGGTGGGGTTTTTTTCACCCTAATGGAACAGAGATGTACTCTCAGCTTTTAGCATCAACTTGACTCTGAACTTACTTTCAAGTTTTCTTTTAAGACTTCAGAAATTACTCTTCTCATAACTTGCTGTTTATGCTTCACAGGTTTGTAAAAGCTGCACAGACAGACAGACTCCTTGTTCAGTCTCTCTAGCAGTCAGTTTGGACTACGACTGTTTAAATGCCTTCTAGATCGTCCCCCACTGGCATATGATTTTTCTGAAATTACATGTGGCATTTTGGCTGCCATACAGGAATGCTAATCTTTCTAGTGCGTAAATCCACCTGTACCACAAGGTACTTTTTCATCAATTATGAGTCTTCTTGCTGTTTTTCCTTACTGCTGTTATGTGAGGAACAAGCACCTACAGACGGAAGGAAAGAGAACCTCGACAAACATCAGCCCATTTAATACTTACAAGTTCTCCTGAAGCTTGCTGGAATCCTGCTTGGTTCCCAGCTGGCTCATCAAATTCTTTATTTGAGCGGCTGAAGATAGAGAGATCACAAGATGAGTTAGTAAGACAAGTTCTAGTGTATTTTACTCCTTCTTGGATGCATTCTAGCTTTCCCCAAAGGATTTCTGTCAGTGTCTGATTTAACTCAACAACACTTAAGTTCTTTGCTTTACATGCAAAGTGTATTTTAAACGTCCCCGTTCAGACATGATCCAGCCAAACAAACTTTCAGATAAGAAAGCGATAGTGAGGTGTACATACCTGGAAGACTAAAAGCTTGTGCTCTCCTCTACCTCAACCTTTTTAGACGAACTAACATAGCTGTTTGTTTCTATCAGCCTCGCTATTTCTGTATTTTAGGCTATCACTGCTAGAGAACAACTTTTCTGCACTGTTTTGCCACTTCTACATATTCTAAAGTTACTTAAATTGTTAATGCGACTTTCCTTATGTTGTCACTAGTGATCGTGCAAACACACAATAACCACATTAAACAACCTACCTGAAAAGCAAGTACCATCTACTCTCCCCCTTCCCTCTACCTTAGAATTTTTTTTTTTTTGACAGATCAGCAAGCCGATCCACTTTATCTTGCAGCTGTACAATTTTTAGCATTACTAAAGATGCTGGGCGCACCACATATGCCACCAGGACTATATTTGATTGGCTCAAATCGATCATGAAATCG
Source organism: Caloenas nicobarica (assembly GCF_036013445.1). Taxonomy (NCBI): domain Eukaryota; kingdom Metazoa; phylum Chordata; class Aves; order Columbiformes; family Columbidae; genus Caloenas; species Caloenas nicobarica. Next base: position 2,561,282 of record NC_088267.1, on the reverse strand, counting down.
TACACTATCCCAGTGAGCATCAAAAGAGGTGAGTCCAAGGAGGATCCACTTAATATAAATATAGTTCTACAGCACCTGCATTGAGTTGAAATACCCGATGAGTTTAACAAGAGCCACTTCCAGTTCAGCGCCATCCTGCTGGTGTAATTTCAGCTTTCAGCCCAGAGTGAGTCACTTCAGTTGATTAAATGCGTTGCTGAAGGAACATCAGATTCCTGCAAAGGCCACTTCTTTCAAAGTGATGTCCAATGGCTTGTAACAATGGCAGCTCAGCTGCAATACGATTTAATCAGTAATTAGGCAAGTATTCTAGCTTTTGCATCCAGCGAGAGTATTCCCGCTGGCAATTCTAGACTTCTATGGGCTCACACAGTGAGGAATTGTTCAGCAGCTCCTCACGCACGGAGCTGAACGTGGCTTCTAGCACGACTGCAGGTATTTCACAGCTCTGTCAGCCCCAGGAAGGGCAGGAAAGTTTGCAGTCAAGTTAAACTGACACACGGCACATGGACTGCGCTCTGTGCAGACAGCAAGGCCTTTCCAAATGACATCCACGCTATAACGTCTAGATCCTTGGCGATCTATTTTTCTTCTCCATTGGGGGAGATTCTTCCACAAGGCCCACACCAGGTGATGTGCTTTTTGCCCTGGGCTGAGCCAGGTTCAGCTTTTCGCTATGTGCAGTTTACTTTAGACAACAGCAACACAGAGTCTGCACAAAATGAGAGCAAAGCCTCTGGAAGACCAAAGGAAGGGGCTGGAGCTCTTGACCTTTATTCTTTGGATAGTGGATATACATATCAACATATAGAGCCCCCTCAGTCAACAGTCTCCAAACCCTTTCAATTTTAGGTGGTAAAGCTTTCCACTGACTATTTTACACTTAATATGACTTAAAGCATGTCAGTCTCTGCTTTAGATGCTTAGGTAACATAACAGTCTTGCAAGCAACAGTTTTCCCAACTTGGATCACCAGTTTTCTGTACGTTTTGTGTGAAATGCAAACTCTAAAGTTTCCCAAAAGGAAATAACAGTCAGCTGTGTCCACTGTTTGCTGTTTCCCTACGGGGAATGAAAGGAGAAATGAGGACACGCTTAAGGCTTCAGTATCTCTTCTCCTTCCAGGCTTGAACGGAAAGCTTCTATAAAATGCGTAATAAAGTTAATGACCATAACGTTAAGTCAGATGTTCTGTGTGTTCCCACCCACCTTGGTAAAAACTGTGAGGGTATTTGTTTCATTTGGGACAGGCAGCACACTGAGATAGGGCGGCTGCTGGTCATGAGACAGGGAAGGCTCGTCCTATGAGAAAGAGAAGCTGAACTACTTAGATGAGGAGACATCCCACGGAAGGGAGGGGATGTAAAAAAAGAAAAGAAAGAAAAAAGAAAAAGGAAAAGACCCAAACAACACGTATTATTTGGTGAACTTAGAAGCAATTCAACTAGCAGCCATGCCTACAGTAAGAGGAAATGAACATGACTGAGCAAAAGCAAAGCAGCTTCAGCAATATTACTAGTTTTGTATAATTGAATTAGAGAAGTCACTAACTTTCAGAGGAACCAACATGTTCAACTGATCTTGCACCTAAAAACTTGCATGGATACTTGGACAACTAGTGTATTTTCTCGCAAAGGCAGTATGCTTAGGAAGGGTTTATATCAAAGACTCTTTTGGAAGTGACTCATTTAGTAAGCAGTATTTCAGTGATCAATGCTAGGATTTCAATGATTAGCTTACGATACCAATAACTTTCTCAAATGACAACCATATGACCAAGAAACTGCAATGCCATTTACTTCACGACAATCTGTTCAGCAGCAGAACGCTTCCTGCAGAACTCTGCCAGCACATTCAAGAGGAAACAGGCAGGTCAACATCAGTCGTCAGAAATTCCTGCGCCAGCAGCTCCTCCCAGGTCCCCCGCACAAGGCGGGGTGACAACCTTTGCTTGCTGATTCCACTCGGGCACCTCACTGAAGGCACCTAAAGGCGAGCAGAAGCCGGGCTCTTGCCAGGGGGACAGAGGCTTCCAGTTCTGCTGGGGAATCCCAGAATCACAGACTGGCTGGGGTTGAAGGGACCTCTGGAGATCCCCAGCCCCAGCGCTGCTCACGCAGGGTCACCAGAGCAGATCGCACAGGTCGGTCCAGGCGGGTTTGAATGTCTCAGAGAAGGAGACTCCACAGCCGCTCTGGGCAGCCTGGTCCAGGCCCTGGCACCTCCCAGCAAAGAAGTTTCTCCTCATGTTCCGATGGACCCTCCTGTGTCTCAGTCTGTGCCCGTTGCCCCTCACCCTGGCGTTGGGCACCACTGAACAGAGTCTGGTCCGTCCTCTGACACCCACCCTGAGATACTGACCCATTGATCAGATCCCTCTCAGCTTCTCTTCTCCAGAACAGCCCCAGCTCTCTCAGTGTCTCCTCATCACAAAGATGCTCCAGACCCCTCAGCATCTTCGTGTCCCTCCGCTGGACTCTCTCCAGTCATTCCTTGTCCTTCTTAAACTGGGGAGCCCAGAACCGGACCCAGAACTGCAGATGTGGCCTCCCCAGGGCAGAGCAGAGGGGGAGGATTCACCTCCCTGCCCTGCTGCCCACACTCTTCCTCACGCACCCCAGGTACCATTGGCCTCTTGGCCACAAGGGCACATTGCTGGCTCACGGTCAGCCTGTTGTCCACCAGAACTCCCAAGCAAGATGGCAAAAATGACATAAACACCGCATCGGAACTGACAGCAGCGCGTATTTCACCCAGGCCGGCGGCGGCGGACCAGCTGTTCATTACAGCGCGGGGAGGAGGACGCCCAGCCACCAGCTCCGCGGCGGCGGGAAGTGGGGCCCGCACCCCCGGGAGGCCTCGGTCCGCCCGGCACCTCCCGCGCCCCACCGGCGAGGCGGCCGCCGCGCTCCCCACGGGGCTCCGCCGGGCCGGGCCGCCCCTCCCCGCCCGCACTCACTGTACTGCGCGATGCGCTGCACGTTGGCGCTGCATGTCTGGATGATGCCGCCGAAGTCCCTCGGCGGCGGCGGCGGCGCCCCGGGGCGGTGCGGGTCCAGCGGCCCGTACGACATGGCCGGGTCGGGAGGGAGCGCGGCTCCGCCGGGCCCGCCTGACAGCGCCCGCCGGCCTGTGCGCATGCGCGGCCGCCAGGCGCTGTGACGGAACGTCCGCATATGCGCGGGGCGCGGCCAGCGGCGCCTGCGCGCTAGAGGGCCGTGAGGCCGCGGGGCGCCATGGCAACGGGGCGCCATGGCAACGGGGCGCATGGCAACGGGGCCCGCGCCTGGTGCTGGAAGGGACCCGCAGGATCATGGAGTCCAACTCGTGTCCCTGCACAGGACACCCCACAGGTCACCCCGTGTGTCTGAGGACGTTGTCCAGTCTTTTCTTGAACACTGTCAGGTTGAGGCCGTGACACCTCCCCGGGGAGGAAGATTTCCAGGGCCCGGGCTCCTCGGTCTGATTTCTCTGGGTGTGAAATGTGAAGATGTCGCTGCTGTTACACATAGCCCACGCATCCTCCCGTCTCTGGAAAGGAGGAGGGGAGAGGCCAGCACCAGCTTCCGAAAAATGACCGCAGCGGTGTGAAAACCAGGACTCGCACGCAGCACCCGCTGCCTCAGCCTGTGGCCGCCCCGGGCTGTGGTTCTCGCCCGGTGCCACCGGGTGGCAGCAGCGCCCGTGGGACACCCCGGGTGGGCCTGGGTGCCCGGGGACTGGGGACCCTTCCTGCCTTCCCTGCCGCTCGTGTCCCTGAGAACCTCATCTCCGTCTGCCCAACCCTCCAGGGATGGTGACTCCAGCACTGCCCTGGGCAGCCTGTTCCAATGCCCCACAGCCCTTTGGGGAAGAAATTGTTCCCCAGATCCAACCCCAACCTCCCCTGGCGCAACTTGAGGCCGTTTCCTCTGGTCCTGGCGCTTGTTCCTGGGGAGCAGAGCCCGCCCCCCCCTGGCTCCAAGCTCCTTTCAGGCAGGTCAGAGATCAGAAGGTCTCCCCTCAGCTCCTGTTCTCCAGCTGAACCCCCAGCTCCCTCAGCCGCTCCCGTCACCCTTGTGCTCCAGCCCCTCACCAGCTCCGTTCCCTTCTCTCAACTTGCTCCAGCACCTCAAGGGCTTTCTTGGCGTGAGGGGCCCAAAACCATGCTGGGATGGGGAGGAAAGGCTCCTTGCAGCGTGTCCCCGCTCTGCTCTGCTTTACACTGGCTCCCACAAAGAGCTGAGTTTAAGGCCCTGGTGTGGAAGCGGACCCAGCTATCTGTAGCGCTTTGCCTCCCCTCTATCCTACAGATGGTAAAAGCCTTCTGTCCCACTTCCAGCCCCTTTCCACCAGGCATCAAAATAGTCTCCAGCTCTCAGAGATGAAGAGGAAAGGAAAAACCAGGGTGTGCTTTTCAGAAAGTACCAGGATCCCAGAAACCGTGTCTTTACTAGAGTTGTCTGAGAGCTATTTTGACCTAAACTGAGTCCTTAAAGAAGTTCTCATCTGGTGCCTCTGGGCTGCGCTGCCATGCAAAAGCTGCAGCAAACGTTTCTGTGCAGGACGTGAACCGGGGTCCCCTGCCCGCATCCCTGCCCGGCCGAGGGGACGCCGATGGCCATCGTGCCCTGAATGCCTGAGCTTGCCGAGCACATGGAAGCAGATGCAGGGTTTCGCATACTGAGAAGATAAGGAGGGCTTTTCTGAGCTCTAAAAGCTGCTTATTCTTTACAGTGTACTGACACCAGAACGGAAAGTGCCTTTTCCTGAAACTGGCTATTTATAAACAGCCCGCTGTGCTGAGCCTTCGCTTGCGAGGGGGCAGGGACTCTTGCAGCTTTTCTTTCTCTGCCTTGAATTCACCCAGCGATCCTCCAGACAGGAGTGAATAGAACAGATCTTGCTGACCATCTGCTGGAGGAACGCTGCAGCACTGACAGCTTTTAATAACTCCTCAGAGTTACCAAACTCCAGTGAGTATCAGCCCTAAACACCTTGCCTGTGCAGTCGGTGCTGTTCACAGCCCTGGATTGTTGCAAAGGCTTTGCAGGAGAAATTAGTAATTTGTAGCAGTCATGCTTTTAATGCATGAAACAGTTGTGCCTGTCCAAAGGGCATGATCCTTGCGGTGTACGGGCTGAAACTGGCAGCAGTTTTAGCTTTATCTTTCCAAGCTGCTGAGCAGTGCAGTCTTCACTGCATGCACACACTTGAGGTGGGATTTGTCTGCTCCGAGATGTCTGAAACATATCCTCTAAGCCTTAGCTAACTTTCCTTCCCTGTCGAAACAGAGAAGTAGGAGCCTTCAAATCTCATTTCCTTGAGATGCCTTTCTTAGGATTTTCCCTAGCTTAATTGTGTAGGGATGCTGGGCAACACTCTGCCTACCTCCCCCTGGTTTGCTCCAGCAGACCAGAGGCTCTGTGGGGCAGTGCTGAGCTCTTTTCCTCCAGGGACACTAGAATCCTCTTTTGACCCCACCGAAAACTCTGAGGAAGCTAGGACTAGGTCTAATTATTAAAACTACTGCTCCTTCCCTGACCTAGCTGTGCTCCCTTTGCAAACAAGATTTGCTCTTGGCACTGCTCACAGTACAGCACCGAAGTGTCACCCAGATTTTCCCACCTGTAGTGATGTAGCAGCTTTTGGTTGTGGCTCTTAGCAGCCTGGCACGGAAGAGCAGCGTGCTTAGCAAAACGGTGCACAGGGCTTTGGCCAAGAACGAAAGAATGAAATAGAACCCTCTGTCCCCTTCTGTTTGTCCTGGTGCTGTCAGAGAAAGCAAGAGGTGTACAGAGGGATGAGGAGAGGATGGGACAGACTGCGCAGCTCTCCAGCCAGGCAGAGAAAGGCAGATTTCAGTGTGGCTCTACACACTAAACACAGCTGGAGTGGTGAGGATGGATGTGTGGCTCAGAGCCAACGCAGTGGGAAAAGATCAGGAAAGTGTCAAACGGACGTCTCTTCACCCCTTTTACTTCAGTGGTCATGAGTAGGTCATGGACTTTTGTAGCAGGCTGAACTTGCAGAATTCCCTGGAAATGTGAACTCAAGGGTATTTCTGGCAAATCTGGAAAGGAAATAATCTTCTTGGGAGGCTGCAGGATGCAGCACAGTCCCCTGCACCCTGAAAGGTCCCAGTGGTTCTGAGCTGCGCATATACAACAGGCACCAGGACTTGGCTGACTTGTCGAAACTTTTCTCAACTCACTATAATGCCCTGCAATCAACTGTCTTTTGTATTTACAGTTGAAACAGGAAAAGCAGGACTTGGTCCATACTTTGGTGTAGCAATTATGAAGCAACCTAACGGCACACTGTAACCAGCATCTGAAAATTATGAATGTTGTAATGCGCCATAAACAATCACATGTCCCAGAAGAGACCCTCAGCCTTCAAATACTGCAGAGAGAGGAAACATAGAGTAACCTACTGAGCTTGCTGATCACCAGTGTTTTATCCAAGACCTGAGGTGCAGATCACCCCGCTTTTCCCTTCCTTTAGGGCAAAGGCTGGACCAGAAATTGGGCTGGGATCAGATGCTTGCAAAAGCAGTCACTTGGAAAGCTTTTATTATGGGTTTAGTTCTTTGCCTCTGGAATATCACTCAGATTTAGCAAGGAGCTGCTTTCCTTAATCCCCATCCATGCAGGCACATGTGGAAGCTCCTGGGAATTCTTGCTGCACAGGGGCTGGGGTTCAGGAAAGCGGGACTGCTCACTGTGAGTACTGCCCAGCAGCATCCTCGAGAGACCTCGGCCTCCGGGGAGTGATGCGCAGCCCTTTTGCATCCGTCTTTTTGACTGTGGTGCCCTCCTTCCCCATTATCCAGAGGCCTGGGAATACACAGAGCTGCTGACCCAAAAGAGAGATGAAACATCGAGTCAGTCAGCAGCCAGTGCTTTCGGAGCCTCGTCCATGCACCTGTGTGCTGAACCCTGGGCTGACTCCTCCGGATCCTCAGGGGCGTGCAGAAGATGCCGTTGCAGGCTATGCTGAGCTTCCTCTACCCCCACGGCATCGCTTCTCTGGGCAAAGGCTGGTGGAGATGGTGCAGGAGGAGGACACCCCACTTTGCCCCCAGTCCTGGGTGGCATGGGGGTACTTTGAGCCTATTAGGACAGACTCCCAAGCAAATCCTGACTGGGAGCCCCAGTCACTCCACATTTCTGGTAACATCAGCTCCCCTGTTTCAACTTAAATCAACTGCCCCTTTCCCAGTGCACTGCACAGCCCTGCAAGAGGATGTACAGACATTTCCTCTGCCCTGTTTGCATCAAATGCCAAGTGCTTTTACAGAGAAATGGGCTCCTGAGAAACCTCTGCAGAATGTTGACAGTCCTTCATCTGTGGGCTGGACGTTGCTCCCCACTCGTAGCTGGGACACCGGAGGCCACAATGGTGTCACACAGCCTGCAGCCTCACAACCACAACCAACAGCCTAGAACACACCTGTTTATTTTGGGGCTCATCTACTTTAAGGAATAAATCCACTCGCCAGCTCCTCACTGCTTACCTATAACCTGCTGACCAAGCCATCTGCTGCTCTGCAGATGCAGAGAGAAAGCAAAGCTCTTCCAGGTCTCGAACAGCCTGTCACTGTGGAGCTGACAGCCCAAGCAGGGCTCACCCACCTGCAACACCAGCCCTGCTGCTCACCTTTCGACCAGATCTCCAGATTGCACAGGTGTAACCACTGAAAGGACAGGACTTCAGCAATTGCTCTTGAGCTGTGCAAGGAACAAGGCCGGGGATGCTGACAGGCAATCCAAAGCACCTCAGAGTGGTACAGACACTCCAATACCAGCATCCACAGCCCCACTGCTACAGGGCAGGAAAGGGACACATGGGAATATTCCTGAACTCTGCGAAAGGACTGGGGCACCTTTAAAAAGAAAAATCTAAGCTCTGGAGGAGCTGTCATGATTTTTAGAGCCTCTGTGGCATAGAAAACTGCAGCACTGCAGCTGCCAGAGCTGCACGTGGTCTGGAAGAAGTGTGAGGAGTCACCACTGACTTGCCTGGACCCCTCAGGTCAGCCGGGCTGCAACACTGCAGCACCATCCACATTAGGATTTTGCCCCCAGTACAGAGAAGGAGCATCTCATCCTCCCAGCCACACTTTGAGGATTGACTTCATCCAAGCATTAAACTAGAAACACAATCCTTGCAAGTCAGGTGGGCGACACTGGTGACTGGGATCCACAGATCACCAATGGGAGCGAAGAAAACCCTTGTCCCCAGTGTTTGACACCGCACTGCACCCGTGCCAGAGACGAGCACTAAACAAATGCACACTGGAGATATTTCAGCTTTTATTTGCTAATTCATCTGTACATTCTCACTTGGTTGTTGGGTGACAGCTGCGAGGAGCTGTCAGCAGCAGGGGGCAGCAGCAACTAGGAGTTAAGAGGAGCTTTCCACAGAGCTTGGAAACAAGAGGCAGCAGAGGAAACAAAACCCCACTCGCTTTTACATTTAACCTTTTCTGAGTGAGGGAATTTGAAATCGAGTCATCTTTATCACATTCGGAAAGGTGTTGGATTTACAGCCCTATGTGTTCAGCATACAGATCTCAGCTTGAAGTGACTATCGGCAGAGCACCTTGAAAACTATCCCAGGCTTTCTATTTTTGAAGCCAGAATCTTAAAGCTGCAGTACTCTCCATGCATCCTTCCCAGCAGTCCCGAAGCCAAATAACAAAAGAAGCTCTTGCAAATAAATAATAGGAAAAATAAATAAGATTAGATCTGGAATATACAGTTACATGGTCTTTATTCGGTTTCAGAGGTGGAAAAAAGTGAAGTTAGACTGCAGCTTTAAGCCTGAATCAGCCTCAAACACTTTGTAAATTTTACAGTTGATTAGCTGTACAGGTCGGAGATCCTAAGTTCCACAGAGATGAACATTCATGAACACGCACACCCTTCCCCAAGGCATACTTTATTTTGCTCAGCTAGTTAGAAAAAGCCTGCTGGAGGGGAAGTGCCCCCTTCCCGAGCTGAACAGGCGAGATTCAAGACCTATTTACTGTCACAGTAAAAAGTCCCAACAAATATCAAACCCCACCCATGTTTGCAAGGGGAAACTGGTTCAAACCATGCATCAGGGAGACAATCCTCTCTCAGGGGATCCTTCAACTTTGCTGGCACCACAGAATCCTTGAGCAAATCCAGCTACCGGCAGGACTGCCAGCTGCCCACCTCTTCCTGCGCTCAAAGCCTAGTTGTGGAAAGTCCTAAGTCCATTATTTCTACTTAAGCCAGAAATCCTGTTAATGCCACTTAGAGGCAGCTCTACAGCAAGAGCTCTTGATCTGCTCTCTGTTTGGGGTACACGCTCCCTCCCCAGGAACTCCAAATGGAAAACCACACAGAAGAGAAACGCAATCCATTGCGAGTCAGTGTCCGATGATTGTCTCTTCGGGGAGGTCAGGAATCCAGGACAGGGCAAGGCAGGGGAAGGGAGGAGGATGGCAGGTGGAGAAGGAAGTTAGAAACAAACTCCAAACCACCAAGACACAAGGAGGAGCTCAAAGCCCCTCAACAGCTGATGGCACTGGGTTGCTGTTTGCTAACAAAGTCTGAAATGAAGTCGAACTCGTTCTGTCCCAAGAATAGCTCTGGCAGCTCCTGAATCCGGTCCAACCCCAGTTCCAGGACAAGAGACGTCAAGACCTCCTCATCTATGAGATCAGTGTCCATAACGTTCAAGGTCAGTGCTGGTGAGGGCATGTGCTGCATGCCCGGGTGCTGGCTTGGCCCCACTCTGTACTGCTGGGCACTGGCACCCATGGGCCCATTGCTCATACCCAGTGGGTGAGCCTGGTACTGGGTGTTGAGTTTTTGTAGGTGCATGCTGGCCATTAGCTGCTGGGTGCCTACTGGCCCCATGTACTGCTGCTGCTGACTTGGACCATTGAACATCATCGCGTTCTGCATCTGGTGGTGGCCCATCTGTCCGCTGAGGTTGGGTCTTGGCCGCATCGCACCGTCCATGCCAGCCCCTCCGTAGGGCATCATCTGACCGGCGGCAGGCAGCGTCCTCAGCACATGCTGCCCGTGCTGCGGGGGGCCCTGCAGCCCGCTCACCCCCATGCGGTAGTTCTGCAGCCCAGTGCCACCGTGGCTCATGGACATCATCATGTGCTCAGCCATGGCTCCAGGCCCCTGCAAGGCGACACACGGCTCAGGGCAAGGCTCCCGGGGACAGCGCTGCTTCCCGCTCCCGTCCGAGGATCCCGGAGCACCCCCCGCCTCCGCGCCGGCAGGGAGGCGCCGCGCTGCACCCGCCCTGGGAGCCGAGCTGCTGCCCGTCCGCCCGCGGCTGCCGCACAAAGCTCAGCGCGGCGCGCCCCGCGGCGGCCCAGCGCTCCGGCCCGCGGCCGCCCCGGGGAGCCGGGCTGTGCCCGCGCGGGTACGCACCGATCCGGGGCTCCGGCGGGCAGCAGGTTCGGGCAGCAAGTTCGCTCAACCGGCAGCGTTACACCCGCTCAGTTCGCCGTGTGCGGAGCGTCGCGCTCCCAGCACTTATAGGGACGCGGGCTGGGGCGGGCCGGCCGGGCCGGCCCCCCGGCGCCCATTGGAGCGGGCCCGGTGCTGCCCGGCCCTCGACGGGGCGGGCGGGCGGCACAAAGGCCCGGTCGCTTCCCGGGCTGGCCAGCTCCCTCCCGGCGTTACAGACCACGGCTCTGGTGATAACAGACTGATCTTCTCTGCAGAATTGCAGCAGGCTGTTTCATGGAGTTTTATATGTTCTGCATTTTTGCGATGCTCGTGGACCCTGTTGAGCAGAAAGAGGTGATAACAAAGTGTTTCAAAGGTTGCTGAATAAATAGTTTGTTGCTAACTGTATTACTTGAGGAACGAGGTGTAAGTATGTGCTGTCATGAGGGACTGAAGTTAGGGACAGGCATCCGGGGTGAGTGCTGAACCACGCAACACTGACCTGAAGGGTTATTTGTATGGAGTATCTCTGTATCAAAACACCTCAAACCAGCTCCTCCGAGCCGATAATGCCCAGAAACCATCAGTTTCCAGATGTGAGCAGCCAGGGATGGAAAATGTCTTCTCTTACCTGGACAGAACACAAGACCATTCACTTCCAGGACATTCTGGGAGCTGCTTTTGTTTGTGCCACCTTCTGCCTTGCTAAGTGGCTGGGATGGGTTTCAGGTGTTGTTGGTGAGCCTCTAACTGATGAATCAGTTGGTTAATTGTTGAGTGTAATTACGTAATGATTGTTTTTTAACTCTAGAGATTTTGACAAATGCATTTTTTAGTGCTAATAAACACATGCTCACACACATATACATGCCTGCCTGAGAGTTCACATGCAGATGCACACCCAGGCGAGGAACAAATACAAAGGGAGTGTCTGCCCTCATCTTTGCAGACGCATCCAGCCATACGAGCCTCTCTCGGTCGGAGGAGAGGTGTGGTGTGTAGCGCAAGTCCTGGTCGGGGCAGAAATTCTTGGACAGGAGTAACAGGTGGAAGGGGCTCTCCACAGCCATGTGCATTACACAATACCCCCAGGATGGTAAATGACCCACTGTTTTGGAAACAAATTGGCAGATGAGAGAGCACACTTGCCGAACAAAAGTGTGAAAGTCCCCTCCGCCTCTGCACTGGCTTATGTCCCTTCTGCTTTGGGAAGGGTAAGCTTGATCAGCAACTCATCCAGTTTGAATATAATTTGACCAGAAATGGAGCTGCGTTGGCTGGGATCACCTGATCTACCTTGTCATGTCGTCCCCTAGATGTTTCACCAGCATAACCTGAGGTGTTTTGAGAGGAACCAAGTGCCTGCAGAAGGAAGGGTGCGAGGCGATGGGAGGCATTGTGGTGGTGAGATGGATCCACAGCCTCTGTATTTGCCACGTTGTGTGCCATCAGTCTGTGCTCTGCGTCTTGAGGGCTTCCCGTTCTCAAACCAGTAATATTTTATTTTACAGGAACCAGTGTGGGCTTATCTGCTGCATTTCACACTGCCCAGCCAATGACCGGGGGAGCAAAGCTGGGAAAGGGCTGACTAGTCCTGGCAATATTCCTCATTTTGGCCCAGAACAAGCAGTGGTTCCTCGTCATGCTGAGGTCTCAAGTATTAAGGACCCAAACCACTGCAGCTGTATTTACATACGCTGTGTATGACTCGATCTAACCCCAGGTTTGCAGTCTCTCCTCCACCTCTCCATGCGCTGCCATCTGTCATCAACCCCCAGACAGACTGGCCTTCCTGGGAAAGCAGATAAACCGCCCATGTATCGGATCCAGCCCTGGGGCTGTCAGTTGGTCAGCCCTGACTTAGGTCACAACACAAGCCACCTCCAGGAGTGTGTCATTCACAGCTTCCTGACGTGGGACTTCCCCAGTCTGGCTGTACCGGTGTCATCAGCCCTGTGTTGGCGAGGGTGGATTACCCAGGTTGGGAATTATTATAAATCACATTGTTGCTCCAGTGGCACCAGTTTGGCTCTGCATGACGGGGGATCTGGAAGCAACGCCTGTGTGTCTGAGTCCCAGGTCAAGGCATCCCTGTGGGTGGGCATCAGGTCAGAGATCTGGTCACCGGCACATTGCAGACCTTTTCATTGCCCTCTTAGTGGGGCTTGCAGCCCGTACAGGTAGTCTGTGTTACCTGTGAGTTGTTTATGTAAGATATTCCCTCCTCACACTTGATCCCTGACCATCATGCATTGACTGCACAGCTCCAGGGGTATTACAGTGATAAAATCATGTCCCCAAAGTCCCCAGGGATGAGAAGTGGCACAGGTGAGAGCTTTTTGTAAGCAGAGATATGAACACTTATCTCGCAATGTTTTGCATGTGTCAGAACTGGTTCTTGCTAATTCCAGTTGCTGATCTACAGTCCAAATCTCTTTTTTTGCAAGAGTCTGAGAATCTTGGGTGGCGGGGGGGGGGAGGGGGAAAGAACACTTTTATGAAGAGCTTTGTAGGATGTAAGATATATTGATGAAAGGAGAGCAGGTAGAGGATTTATCTTAGAAATTTCCTCTCACCAAGTGACTCTCAGTGTACACTTCAGTTTACAACCCACCCACTGTTCTGCGGGAGCTGCCAAACATGCGAGTGTCCGGCATGCAAACGTCCGGCATGCAAACTCCCTGCACAAGTTATCTGGGACACACGGCTTCCTGCATGCACGGACAGCAATGTGGGAGCGCGTGCCCTTTGGCAGGGTCTCACCTGCCGGGGCTGCGAAACGCTTCAGAGGTGACTGAGACCTGAGCAGAGTACAGAGGGGTTTGGTGCTTCTTCTGAAGTGGCAGATGTAGCCGAGCCAGCAGCTCGTCCAAGCACTGGTGTGCTCTGAACACTGGGCTGGCTTGCCCAGCTTGTAAACAACTTCTTCTTATTTTTTTTTCCTCTGGGCTAATCTTGTTCTGTGAGGGTAGATAACATCACTGGAATTTTTCCAGTGTCCTTTGCAAGCACCTCCTGCTTTGGACTTTGGCTGAGACGCACACGAATGAGACACGAGCTTCCTCAATTGCTTTCTCCTGTTTGCTTTCCCCTGGGCCTGCCGTTCATCCCTGGTGCTGGTTGTTTCTGCTCTGCTCCCTGTTCTGTGCCAGCCTGGCTACCGTTCTGTTGGTGTTTCCTGTTTCTATCCTTCCTTTCCACTTTGGAGTTTTCCAGGTTTCCATATCAACTGGTGTCTGTGGTCCATGGACCGCGAGCTGGCACCAAACCAGCTCTGGTGTCAAAGGGATGGTCCATGTGCGGCATCACGGGGCCCTGTTCTTGTGCGGTCCCTTCCGTGCCATGACGGTCCTGCCCAGGTACCCCAGTGTGTCCTTTTCCCTGCTCAAGACAAGCCAAGGAGTAGTGCCCTCTCATGCCACCAACCCCTAGGGCTGCTTCATGTCAAGGAGCTGCTTTGCCCGAGGCCTGGCTCGCGTTGCTGCCTGGACATGTGTTTCTGCCCACGTGGCCTCTTGGGATGTCTTGGTCACTATGATTTCCCTCAGGCTGGATTTGAAGCAGCGACGGACAGAGCCGAGCTGTGACTTCACTGGCGATGAGCCTATTGAGTCAAGGAGCCCCAATTGCTTTCTCTTGTTTGCTTTCCCCCGGGCCTGCCGTGCACCCTTGTGCTGGCTGCTCCTGCTCCGCTCCCTGCTCCAGGCCAGCGCCTGGTTCTCTGGCTTGGGAAAGGTGTCAGGGAGGCGAGCCTGGCACAGCAACGGGCCTCCTTGGATGTCCTGGTGGGGTTGGGGGCCAAGGCTGCCTCTCCTTGGGTCCCAGTGTGATGCTGTGTCCCTCTGCCAGGAGCTGGTGCATGGTGGTGGGATCAGTAGCCACGCAGAGCAGTGGGGCTTTCCCACCCAAATGACTGTGTCCTTCTTGCTCCTGCACAGCACAGCATGAAGTCAGAGAGGTTTTAGGCTATTTCTTCTTATCTCTTGGCACCCGTGCTGCTGCTGTCTTGAGGCAGATTAGCTGGTGGCAGTTTCTCTGGTCTGCTGAACTTGCCTCATGCAACTGTCTTGCATTTGGAGGTGTGGGGTAGTCAGGGATGTGGTGGTGAGTCTTCGGGGGGGCTGTAGCGTGGCGTTTCTTGCATTATCATCAGAAGTGCCTGTTGCTGTTTATCTCCCTTCTCTTTCCTCCATGTTGTGCAAGCTCATTTTCAAATGGCAGTGGCTCTTTTCCCTGGATTGATGTAGCGACGATGTTCTTCCTGGTATTTCCAGACCCTCATGGCTATGACCGCGCTTCTCCAGCCTCACTCCTGCCCCTCTCACTCCCCTGACTGTGTTAAGGTGCCCAAGTGCTTTTACACTTTCTTACCAGTCAGAGTGTTGAGCAGGGACTACAGCGGGAAGGTGCGAGCTTGCAGGTGGGCTGGGTGCCCGGCCGGTTCGTGTGGCCAGGGGAGGAATGGGGTGGGTGATTCAGGGCAACTGAAAGTTCTGTGCAGGAAGAGCTACTTGGGATCCAGGTCGCCCAAGACCTGTTTGTCAGGCTCCTATTTTTGTTATTCATCAGCTCAGTATTCCTGAAAACAAATCGCATTGTTGTCACCTGATTGGCATTGCACAGCGTCAGAGCGTGGAGGGTGTCCTGCATGGAGCACGTGTTTGTGCGGCAGGATTTTGGCTCTGCCGTGACCATGGGCAGTTGTGCCGGTCCCGCAGCTGCCTCTGGCTGGAGCTGCTCCCCTCGGGCCATGACACTGGGAACAGCCCCTGGCACCACCCAGAGACCTGACTTCCCACCAGCCGTGCATATCTCACTGAGCAGCCGTCCTGCTGCCACCTGCCTGGGTTTCAGTCACCTTGTGGTGTCACCAGGATGGCAATGTCAGTGGACTCACGCAGCGCTGCTGGCCTGGTGCAGTGGAAACGTGCGAAATGCACCGAGGTTGGCCAAAGCAGCCAGACTTGTGGCCAGAGGAAGCCTAGTTTTCATGTGGACCTGTTTTCTTTCTCCATGAAGAAAATGGTCTGGATGTTTAAGTGAGTTATCAATTTATCGGGACTAATGTGAAAACATGAGCTGCTTGAAAATGTGTGTTCCTGGCCAGTATCCACTGAAATCCATACTAGCTATTGGCACATGTGATGTTAGGAAAACAGCTTGTGTTGCTGCTGCCATTGTCAGGGTTAAAATGCAATTGCCCTTTTTGGGAACGCTGATTGCTGAAGGCATCTGTTGTGTAAGGGACAAGCTGGTGAAAGCAGTGGAGTGCCAGGCGGGGAGAGAAACCGTCCTCCTGTTTGCCACAGCCACGCTGTGTGCTTTTGAAAGGCATTTTTAGTTTCTTGCTCTGCATTGTGCTCCTCCTGCCCAGGCTCCAGGGAAGGTGGGTGGGAAAGTCCGCTGGAGATGACCTGAAGCGCTGCAAACATGGTGCTTGGTCTGTGAGCAAAGAATTACACATGGAAATGGGGCAAGGAAAGAGAGGTGGCCCTCCCCCACTGGCTACTTTTTTGGGGTTAAAAGTATGAGCAAGTTTTGAAGCTGGTGACAGCAAGGAGCAGGAAAAGGAGATGTGAGGGGTTATAAATATCTGACTCTCAAGAGGCAAAGCAATGAGATACAAGTTTCCATGAACAGGCTCCTAGAGTGTGACACCCTCTTCCCTCTCTCGCGTGGTTGTGCTCCAGATAACAGAAACCACTGCTGATTTCCTGAACTCACTATCTTTGTCATAAAAAAGAAAACCAACCTCCACCAAACAGCAGCAGTTTATAAATAAGGCTTAGAAAAAAGAGCTGCTATTCTGAGAAGCAATGAAACCAGCAGCTTTCCCAGCTCAACACTTCAGTTCTGGTTCACAACAAACTCAAGCCACCCCAGAAGGAAACCTGAAACCTGGAAACCTGGGTATGGACCTGTGTCTGATGGGAAGCTGAGCCAGTGCTGCCGTGCTGAAACCACACAAAGGTGCATGGCGAAGTCTGGCTAAATGTGGTCCTGGCACAGTGGAGCAGATCTAACTGATGGCTGTGAATGGCGAAGCCTTAGGGGAGGGTTTTTCTGAAGCTTCGCCACTTCAGGAAAGATGTGGAGAAACTGGAGAGTGTTTGGAGGTGAGAAATCACCAGCAGAGGTGATGGTAGATGGAGGTGCTGGATGGTTTGTCCTGGAGAAGGGACAATTGAGGCAGGCGGGAGAACAGTCTTCAAAAGCAGGTGCACCCCCATCCCCAGTCTCCAGAGTCCCCCCTACAGAAAAACAGCCCTTACTCTTGGTGCAAGAACAGATGTTTTCCAAAATGTTTTCAGCTCTGACTGTGCAATCTTCGGGCTTTTGCAAGCTACGGTATTGACAGAACAAGCAGTTAAACAAATACTGTCTTCTGCTGTAACGTTTGTTATTGTAGGCCACAAACCACAGGCAGCTTGGCCTGACTCCAGGAGAGAGACCTGTGTAAATATTCCCATGTTCACAGTTATCTTCAAGATGCAGCCTCAACTTGGGTCTTTCCCAGAAAGGATGGAGAGATAATGGTTTACAGGCAAAGGCCGATCCTCTCAGCGCACTGCCAGCAGAAGCTGGGGCCATGGAAACCTGCTCCCTGTGCTCCAAGCCTTCCTTTTCTGCAGCTCCCAAAGCCAAGCAGGAATTTTCAGGCAACACAGGTGCATGCATGTATGCATGGAGAGAGGGGCAGCAGGCTGAAGAAAGGTGTGTAGTGTATTTGTTGGCAGCCCCTGTGGGCTCAGCTTTGAGGAACGACACTAGAAAAACGGCAAAATCCACGCCATTATTTTTAGGCAGCAGCAGCCCTTCTTGACACAGGTTCGGCACAGCAAGCCACAAATGGGTCACCCCAGGGCTGCCTTGTAGCCCTCTGCATGACAAGGCTCAGCCTTGGAAGGACGCAGCCGTTTAGCTCCTCCAAGGGCCTGGCTGCTCTGAGCACGTCCAGAAAGGTGGAAAATCGCTGCTTGCCTCGCCATCCGCAGGAGAGATTTGCTGGGCAAGCTTGGCCGGCTGTAGCACTGAGAGAAAAGGGAGAAAAAGTACCGTTTGAGGAGAATCGTCACCCATGGTGTCTTGTAGGCTGCTCGGAGGGCCGACTGCAAGACACAACTGAAGGTGAGGATCCCTCCAGGTCAGCTGGAGTTGAACTGGAAATGAGCATCTGGGCTTGGAAATTGACTCAAATTAGGGCCAGAACTGGCTGGGCAAAATTTCCTGGAACTTGTATTGCCTCAGCATATACAAATCTAGCAAGAAATCGTGGAACCGAGCCAATTGAAGCAAAATTCATTCAGGAAAGAAAGGTTCAGAGTTCAGTTGAACCTGTTTCAGAGCTCTTTCACAGTGAAACATTTCCGTGTTTCCAGTTGAAGTGGACGTTTTGAAATCTCAATATTTTCCTGCTTTATGCGATAGCAGAAAATCACTTAAAATTCAGGATAGGAATGGAAACTTGGAATTACCTGGCATAATGAAAGTGAAATTTAGTTTCCATGTCTTTTATCCCAGTTGAGACCAAAACAAAATTCTGACATCTTGAAACCCCTGGTGGAAGGGATCTTCGCACTCTGTCCAGCTTCTCTACGGCCCAGAGAGATGAATGTGTGTGGCCACGTGCCAGATTGCTCTGACTTCTGCTCTTCTTTCATAGAATCATAGAATCAATGTCCTCAGTCGGAAGCACCCACAAGGATCATGGAGTCCAACTCGTGTCCCTGCACAGGACACCCCACAGGTCACCCCGTGGGTCTGAGGACGTTGTCCAGTCTTTTCTTGAACGCTGTCAGGTTGGGGCCGTGACACCTCCCTGGGGAGCCTGTCCCAGTGTCCAGCACCTCTGGGTGAAGAACCTTTTCCTCATGTCCTAAACCTCCCCTGGCACATCTTCTGCCGTTCCCTGGGTTCTGTCACTGTCCCAGAGAGAAGAGCTCAGCCCGGCCCCTCCTGCGCCCCTGCTGAAGCTGCAGCCCCATGAGCTCTGCCCTCAGCCTCCCCTTCTCCAGGCTGAACAAACCCAGGGACTTCAGCCACTCCTCACACGGCTTCATCTCCAAACCCTTCACCAACTCGGTGGCCTCTTCTGGACACTCTCCAGTAGCTTTATCTCCTTTTCTCCTGTGTCCCCAGCCCTGCACACAGTGGATGCTCCAGGCGAGGCCGCCCCAGCGCAGAGCAGAGCGGGACAATCCCCCCCGCCCGGCTGGCCGTGCTGTGCTGGGTGCACCAGGACACGGGGCCCTCTTGGCTGCCAGGGACACTTTACACTACACTGAGCAGCAGGTTTTGTCCTTCCCTCCTGTGCAGCAGTGTCCTCTGCATCTTAGCGACCACTGTCCTTGCTCAGTGCATTTGGCTAGGTGGGGAGCAGCTTGCTTTGATCATGAGGAGAAGGGACGAGGAAGATGGAGGAGGGAGGAAGAGGGGTGAGATGGTGGAAGCCAGAGGTGGAAAGAGGCAAGCAAGGAGTGTGCAGCAGGGAAAAGCAGAAATAGTCCTGGGGAAGGCTCCTCATCTGTATGGTAGACATGGTCCTGCAGCCTCCTCCCCAGGACCTGCGGGTCCGGGGCTGTGCTGAGAACACCTCCCGCCGTGCCAGCTCCCAGTGCAGCCCTGTGTGCACGGAGCTTGTTTTTGACTGGGTGCAGGTTTTTCCCCGAGTTTGTGCAAGAAGCTCTCAGAGAGGGCTATAAATACCGCAGGGCTTCCTGTGCGGCTCTGCCAGGAGGAAGCTGCTTCCCCGGCGGGCAGAGGCAGCGAGCGGCCCGGGGTGCAGGCGCTGCCCGTGCCGGGGCAGGAGAGGGGCTGCCCTGTGCAAGAGCCCCCTCTTCCTGAGGTGGGGACCGGCCGCCTTCGTCCAGCCCGGCCGGCAGAGCCAAGCGCCGCTGCTCCACATCGGACTGGTTGTATTCTGGTTTCTAGCAAGCAGCACATGGAAGCCCCGGTGGGCTGTCTGGGGGACAAGGCAGGAGGAGGAGGGTGAGGTGCATTCAGAGATTCGTGCCGGGCTCCAACAGGAAGGTCCTGCTGGGGACAGTCCCAGGCCCTTCCTGGCTGAGGTCCGTTGGGTGAGATGCTGCTGCTTTGAATTCTGCAGGAGGTGGCTCTCCTGGAGAGGGGCTTTTGGAGTGGCCCCAGTGGGTTTGCACCTGCTGAGATCTCGGCAGAGGTGAGGAGAAAGGGACACCTCTCACTCCATCATCCCTCCCCTGGCTCTGCTGCCCAGCTCCTGCCAACAGCGCTCGGGGCAGCAGAGCTCCCGGAGAGGAAGGGAAGAAGCGTCAGGGATGATCGTACCCAAACCACAAGCAGGTGGCAGAAAGTACCTGGTGAGATACTCGCAGGCCACCCAGTGCTCTCCCCACCAGGCTTCAAGTTTACTGGAAAGTCACTGGGATTGCATTAATGGTACGAAGGCTCAAACCGGAGCAGATAATAACTTCACTCAGCCTTCCAGGTGTGGTTCATCTACTGCACTCTAGTTTATGGTTTGCCATATTTGCAAGAGTGTGGTGCTGGTTTCTGCTGTACCAGGCAGAGCCTGAACCAGAAGAAAGCACCGAGCTGATGTTGCATGCCAGTTTATGAGGAACTTACCTGAGGTTTTGCATTTGGGAAGCCCCAGGGCTCAAATTGAAAACAAAATTGGTACTCATGCAACTTCTGGTCCCCAAGGAAGCTCCATCCACAGAAGATGCCAAGCTGAATCTCAGCCGTCACTTTGGAAAAGGGTCTTGCGTGGAGCTGGACAGAAATTTGACCTTTTCAGACTCAAGCATGGATGGCAAAGCACACTAACCTAGTTTTTCTGATGATTTTTAATAATTATGCCTTAAATTATCCTTAAGACAATTTGATTACATGGGCGGCTTCATATTGTTTGGCTGAAAGTGGTAGCACCGTGTTTCCAGTTGAAAACCAGAGGTGACACTAGGGATCAGGATGGGCAGGGAGAAGGACATTGACAGGTTTTTTAAATGGAAAATCTGACAAAATTGATGTGTGTTGACAGAATGTTTCTAAATTATAAATACTACATTTCTTAAGACAAGTTAACTTGGGAAACTAGCGCAGACAGAGAAAAAACTGTTCCACGCTCTCCAGCCCAAGTGCTCCGGGAAGCCCTCGCCTGGGCAGGTCCATGTTCATATGCTTGGGCTCTGGGTGGATTCGTGGCATCCCTGGGATTTGTAAATGTTTCCAGAATCTCTGTTTCTTCACCCTCTGAGTCTGGTCTGCAAAGGACCTGCTGTGGATCGTGCTGCTCTGCAGGATGTCTGCTGATCTGTCTCCTGGGAAGGGACCTTCTGGGAGGTGAGGACTCTGGTACAGATTCTGCCTCCTGCCTAGTGTCACAGGGCTTCCTGGGACTTTGCAAGAGGAAAAAAAAATATGTGTTCTGCCATGGAAAGGTACAGTTTGTGTTCTGCCAAGGACACAGTGAAGGAACACTGAGTGCGGGCAGAGAGGGGGTGAACTGTCCCTTACAGACATCTCTTTCATGCATCCATTTCACATGGCAGGAACTGATCTAAGTGAGGTTTGTGTGACCCTGCCAGGGCTCACGCCCTCGGTGGCATGTTCCTGCTTGCCCCTGTGCCAGTGTTGGCTGACTTAATTTGGGGAGTTGATCAGACTGATAAGTAACCCTGCAAAAGCAGCTTTGTGTTCGGCCGCATCGGCCCCGTGCAGCGGCTGTTTGCACGGTCAGGGTCAGTCCCCTGGCGCGAGGGAAGGAACCGCGTCGCAGGGGCTGGGGAAGGGTGGGTCCTGCCTTGTCAAAATCCGAGGAGTTTGAATTGCCAGAGGACTGTGCGCATGGGGCTGAGGGGAAAGGGGAAGCAATTAGTCCACAAATCCCCCGGGGAGCTGATAGCAGCAATCCACCTGGTTCCTGACCCAAGCCCAGCTTCCCCTGCCTGTGAGCTGATGTTGCTTCACCTGCCAAGTGACACGCACCTGGCTTGAAGGTAAATCTCTTTGCTATCTCTTGCTTGGCTTATTGGTAAAGGTCAGGGTCCCGGGGAAGCTCCGTGCTGGTGTCTGCCTGGGTGGCACAGTTTGGCCAGGATGCATCAGGAACTGTTTGTCCCGACAGTGCAAGTGGGCAGGTCTGGGATCAGGCTCTGCCGATTCTGCTCCGAGGAACAGGAGGGAAGGAAGCAATTTCTGTAAATTTAGTAAGAAAGTCCTTAAATCTAATTGCTGGAAGTGGTTAGGGAAGCTGACAGACTATAATCAGCATCGTGACTTTTTTCCGGCTCATCGACAATGCCAGAGCTCCTTGACTGCGCTCAGCACAGCTCTGGTACAGCCTGCTGCAAAACGGCTGAAAACCTCACCTGCTGCAAAACGACTGAAAACCTCACCTGCTGAAAATGACAGAAAACTTCACCTGCTCACAGACTGATCCCACCTGCAAGGAGCAGCACAGGCTGCAGCAAACGCGAACGAGGAGTATGTGAAGACCTCTGGCTGGAGAGCTGCCAGAAACATCTGTTCAGATGTGGTGTCCAGATTAGCAAATTGATGAAGGAATATTTTCAGAGGCTAATTATGCGCAAACAACCATAGCCAATGGGAAAGTCAGGACTAAAGTTAGGCTTAAATTGCAGTGGCCCTTCCAAGAGATGAGCTTTCCTGGTGACAGCGCCATGGCTTTGTGTTAATTGAGAATAGGAAGGGGTGACACAGCTTGGAATGACTGGAGGAGTGATAGCTGTTGCAGAGGAAATTTCTCAGAGAGAGCAATAGGCAGCATGGTCCATTATTCCTGAGTAAATATTCTTGAAAAGTAGTGTCTTCCTGAGACTTCAGAGAATTTCTTCTGTATCAGAGGTTGGGAACTTGTGCCATATCATTGACATGAGCAATGGGGAGAAACGCTACCTGACTCTGGACAGCCACTTTCATAAGGGGTCTCCCCTGTATTAAAGTTAACTCGTGTACTAATAAGAGGAGCAGGACACAGAGCAACGGTCTCCGTCCCCCTTGTGCTGCAGTCCGGGCAGGTTGGGTGGCTGTGGGGACATGGGGGGGCACAGCCCACCCAGAGGGGATCAGCTCCTGGGGTCTGCTCTGGTGAAATCTCAAATAAGGGCTTTAGCTTCACACAGTTCAACAGAATGGCAGCTGTTCACAGCTCCAGGTAAACACTGGGAAGAGCTCCAAGTACTCGTGCATGGCTCAGACAGAGACTGCTGTGAAGAAAAACTTTTAGTCCCTTAGGGGCAGAATCCCATTAGGATGGAATTTGAAGAGTTTAATTCTGATGCTTGTAACAAACACAGGCAAATGTGGTAATTCCCCTAAATGGGAACAAAAACCTTTGGGACTGGCTGAGCTAAAGGATCAGCTTGTATACAGACAGTGGGTCCTCCCAAGGCCAGAGGGGTCCTTGTCTTGGTTCTGATGGGAGCTGGATGCACCTTGCTTAGCAATCATCCTGGAATTTTGAATACGAAGCAACACCCCGTGTGTGACGCTAGTTAACAAGCTGTGTGAAATCTGAATGTGAATAGGCTGAGCCACAAGGAAGTAGCTTAAAGCTGGTGCATGAAGGATCATGGCTGGGAGGAGATGCTGTGACAGGGGAGACCTGGCTGTTCCCAGCCACCCCAGGCTGCAGGGCGTAGCGTCTGCGTTACTGGGAGCATGGAGGGCAGAAGAAAGAGGAAGCCCTTGGGAGCTGGGTGGGAGCCTGGGCAGGTGTGGCAGAAAACTCCATCCCTTGGATGGTGACACTGCAAAGCGGCCCCTGGCTGGCATCCCACAGTGGTCCAAGATGGGCTCCATGGGCACCCCGGCAGGAGCTGGTGTGGCACAGCTGCTGTGGTTCCTCTGCTTCCCCCCCAGCCCTGTGCAAATCCCATGACAGTTGCTGACCCATGAGATGTGTTTTGCTGGAACAGGCAGCATGAGGAGATGCCCTGGGGTGGTTCTCCGTGGAGAGAGTTGTGTGTGCCTGTGAGCTTTGTCATCCGCTCTGATGACAAATTTTCAGGCTGGCCTTTCTGCAGCAAGGACCCTGCAGCCCGATACCAGGCACAGGTCTATGGTGGGGCAGGGAGACCTGCAGTACCCAGCGGAGTCACTGGGCAGGTGCCGCAGGGTCTGGGACTCCCATCGGTGCCCAGTTTGCAAGATGGAAATGATACTTTCTTCCTTATCTTTTCTCCACCCAGTCATTAGGACTTAGATGCCTTTTCACAGTGGTTATCTTACAGGAGGTTTGTCTCCAATCTGCAGAGGAACCAACGGATGCTGCCTGCAAAGGGCAGATCCATCTGTCCCTGGGCCAAATGGGTGTCTGATGTTTCAGGACAGTCTATGAGCTGTGCTCCAGGTGTGTCTGCTCCCTGTCTTGCAGTGCATGGCTGTGTACTGCCCTAGGGACTGGACACCAGCTGTCTGCTTGGACAGATGTGGCCCAGGGCGGAATAACTCCCTGGATGATTCTGCTGTGACATTAAGCCAAAATGCAAAAGTTCTGTCCTCTGGGAACAGTGGACGGGTTAAGCAATGGCCTGCTGTGGCCATATGACTTGGAGCCTGCCACAGACTGGCCTGGGCAAGACAGTGCCAGAGGAGAGGCGGATTCCCAAGTGGTGGTTGTGCATCAGCTTCTCTCTTCAGTGAGACGCTGAGCTGGCTTCTTTTGAAGAGCTCAAAAAACCAGTGGTGGCATAAGACAACACCCCCTCCCTGGTGCCACCAGGTGACCAACACAGACAGGAAAGCCCAGGGTTTCCAAGCAAGCTCTCCTAGGTCAGTGTGCCATGCTCCAGACAGCAGCCACCCTCCCCTTCGACTGCCTTAGGAGACAGTCCCCAAGAGATATACAAATATACAAACAGTTTGTTCATTCTCTACATCTTTGCTGCACGTGCCTGAGTAGCTCTCTGCTGGACCTCAGCAGGTGTGCTGAGCCTATTGGTGCTTGTGCATTAGATGTGATAAGACAGAAGGAGATTTCCAAGCCTCGTGCAGTCAGGGCTGGCATAATCCATGGGAAAAGACTGCAGGAAGCATCTCCTGGTGATTTTAGTGATGCCCACTGCCAAGGTGGAAAGGGCATACATAGGCTGGAGCCTGGCAAGGCTGCCCTGGGAAGCCGGCTAAGGCAGCAGCTGCTCCTTGCCTTCCAAGTTTGGATTCAGCTCATTGCCACTCACCATCTTGGAGAGCAGCTCCCGCACACTCACCCCATGGGCACGTCCCAGGGCAGGCAGGGAGCGGCTCCTGTGAGGCAGTTTTCCCGTCTGTCTTTGGGGAGGGCAGGACAGGGCACATTTGCCCAGATTACGCCTGGTTCTGCGAACAACCAGGTGCCTCCTGTCCTGTTGGACCTGTCCCTTTGGCAAGCACTGGGGAAAGATCTTCAGAGGAAAATGGGTGCTCTTACAAAACATGCTGTGGGCTCTTGTTCCTGGGTCACACAACTCCTAATTCAGCTGGAGGAAGCAGTTGCCTCCTGCGCAGCAGAGATAATAGACATCAGAGGGGTGTTTGAAGTCCTAATTCAGGCCCAGCTCTGCAGGTCTGGCTTCCTGGAAGAGTGCAGGGATTAGCGCAGAAACAAGGATGCTCCCTCTCGCTGTGCCCTGCCATCGCCGCCCCCAGGCCTGGAGCCACGCTGCTCTGAGAGGAGCACAAGCCAAGGACGGGCAGCATCACACCACAGCGAGCGGGAAGGGAGCAGGGAACTGCCGCAACGGGATGTAGATGGGACATTTCACAACATGACGCAGTTTTACAACATAATTCCCTGTGCTGTCCCTGCGGCACTGTGACCGTGTGCATCCCTGTGAAATTGTGGGCAGCGGGTGAAGCACATAGGGTGTGACTCAGAGAAATCAGATCCCATCTGCATATTTTTGCATAAGATCAGATCTTTTTTGCAGCCTATTTAGAAGGAGCTCCACCGGAGCGGTGTCCTGTGTCCCTGGAGGTCCCAGTTTCCCCGCGGATTACCGGTCCTGAAGGCTCAGCTTTACAACTCTGTTCCTCTGCTGATCTCAAGGAGATTCTTGTTCTGAACTGCTTGAGGCCATTTTTGGGACATGATGTTGTAAGCAGGGGGTGAGGCTGGTGGGGAACACCCAGCTCCTCCTCTCGGCTCTCTCTAGGTGCCCATAAATAGGTGGTAGATCGTTAAGGTCACGAGCTGGTCTGGAACAGGCAGATTGGTTCTGCCATCTCTAGAGTGTGAGTTCAAGTCTGAGCTATGGCAACACAGGCAATTAGCAAGGTTTTTCAGCTGTAAATATACAGTGGAAACCAAGGGAACCTATAATTAAATGTTAAGAGTTGTAATTAATGCTGCCTATATGAGTATCTCAGCTTCTTATGGAATCCAGACATTCCCTGCCGCTCCCTGTTTCCCTGGGTGGGCACAGAGGGCAGCGGTGGCTGCGGACGACATTTCCAGATTTCATCTGCTCCTACCAAGCCATGGGTAGGTGGGGAACGAGTGTGCTGGACTCTGCAGGTGTCAAGAGCAGGTCAGCCACCTATCTCTGAAGAGCAACTCTGGAACGTGAGCCGGGAGGTGCAGCTGCGATGGGTGAAAGGCATCCAGTGATCGAGTCAAGTGATCTCCCCTGGGGTGCTGTCTGAGGGGTCTGGCCCAGGGGAACACGCTCTGAAGAGCAGCTGCAGGAAGGGGCTGTGCTTTGATACCACCCGTGCCAGCTTCTTGATGCGTCTGCGCTGCTTTGCAGTTGACCTGTGAAATGCTGGGAAAGAGGCAATCTCTGAACGGGTGCTAAGGACTGGATGAGACTTTAGTGCAGTCACCTGGAAATCACCATTAACCCAGGCTGTAAAACTGTATTTATGAATGTGAGTAAATAGAACCATCTCCATCTGGGAAAACAAGGTCTGCAAGAGGAAGATGACTGGCTCATCCTCACTCAACAAGTTGAGGACAGAACCTTCTCCATCCTCTGCAGGACCTAGGCATCCTGGTTACCAGTTCTGCACCGCAGTCACGGGACGCACTTAGCTCTCATAAAGTACAAAAGGCTGTAACACAGGACTAGACACAGACTGAAGACACAGAAACTGGGACAGAAGCCTGAACTTAAAGAGGAAAAAAAGGTCCAAGTTTTTCTAGGGAGTCCCTGAAGTTACAGTGAGTCCAACGTGGGTCATTGAGAAGACATCCAGAACAGCCTGAAAGTACCTGCCATTTCCTCCGTGCCCTGGTCTCTGGAGATCACCCCGAGGGCAATTACCTTCTCCAAGTGCTATGTGAGGAGCTCTGGCAGGGCCACCAGTGACTCACAGCAGTGTAGTCCTGCCAGCTCTGAGGTGACCTTGCTGTGACACGATGTGCTGGCACCTCCGCAGTGCCAGCAAGGAGCAGATCCATCCCCTCGTTCAAGGATGGGTCAGCACACCACTACCTCGAAACGCGTGGGATGGAGGTAGTCAACAGCCATCCTGCATCCCACCGTACGCTCTGCGCAAAGCGCGTCTTCCCATCCAGCTCATTCTGCCGTATCTGTGGCTGTCACCCACTGGGTCCTCACTGAACGAGTTCTGTCTGAAAACTCCAGGCCATCAGAGGACAGGTAGGGGCTGCGATTTGGCTCAAGTCAGACTCAGGCTGCTCCACGTGGTTGTTGCTTCTGAGTGACAGCCCGAGAAGCTGCAGCCAAGCAGATGAATAGATAAAGAGCCATCCAGCCAGTGATGCAGATAGGCAGGGAAAAGAAGAAAGGGAGATCTTGTCTCAGGGCTCTGTTGTGTTATAAAAAACATTTACAGCTTCATAATCCTCCTGTGGCCAGTGTTGTTTTCACTTGTGAAACAATAAGAAGACAAATTCAAACACAGCAACATGGTCTCTTACTAAGCAAACAGGAAGAAAAAAAAAAAGCCTGATGAGTTCTCTAGGGACAAATAAAATGAACCTTCTTCTTGAACCTGTGCATATTTTTATCTCCAGTGCTTTGTTTGTGGGATAAGCCCGAACTGGAGGCTTTTCATGCCTTCCCAAAGTGTCCCTTCCTTGCCCAGATGTTCTTTGTGGCTTGTACGGGAGCACCTAAAGGCACCAAGAAGCCTGTGTGAAATGGATGCTGCAGCAACAAGCCATTAGCACCCTGGGAAAGGGCTGCAAGTCAACACTGTGCAAATGATTAATTGCAATGTTGGAAATACTCCCTTTTGTTGCACTCAGGAATTCCAGGTGCATTTGGTGACGTTATGGGTTCGCCTGCCGTCTGTTCCCAGGAAAACACCACATGTTTTGTTAAATGGGAGTTTGGACCAAAATGTTCAAAACCGGAATAACCAGGGTTTCTTTTTTTTTTTTTTCCAGGCTGTGAAAAATGTGCCCTTTTAAGAATCAATAAATTTGTATGCAGATTCCCAGCACATGAATAATTCATGGCTATAAGAAAGGCGAAACACTATAGTGGTTTGATTATGCAGTTGTTTTAAATAAGCAAAATTAGTTGTTAATGAGACCCCTATGCATATTTAGGAAAGCTGAATAATTTATTAAGAGCCAAGAAGTGACGGCTGGAGAAGGGAGGAGAAAGCCAAGCAGCTCTTTTGAGATTATGTTACTGTGCTTTGGGGAGAAGAGGGTACAAATTAACCCCTTTTTGAATAAAACACAACTAACACACTCAGCTCTGCAGAGAGACCAGGTGATGTCCTTGCACGGAGAGCAGAGGCAGACACTTTCACAGTGGGGCTATGAATTAAGGATAATCGTTAGGTGGCATCCCAAATGTCAGGCAGTTCAGGACGTACAGCTCAGGAATATCCATGTCTTTCCAGTCTTTAATGAATCACCAGAAAAAAAAATACACTTTCCAAGGGCCCAAATCATAAATGCTGGACAGGAGAGCGACTTTACCAGGCAGGGGGAGGAAAAACAGAAAAATTATTCTACCCACATTTTTGTCAAAAATTTCCCTAAGATTTTCTCCTAACAAGGGCTAATTATTTCCCTTTGTCTCATGCTCAGGCGTGCTGGGGCAGACGTGCAGGCAAACTGCATCCCGCTGCTCGTGGGTGTGCAGGCAGAGCGGGGCTGTTGCTGCAGCTTTCCTGGGGCAGGTCTAACAGCTCTCCTTAGCTCTGCTGCCTCTTTCTCCTTTCCCTATTGAAGCTGCCTGCACCTTGGAAACCCTACCAGGGATCACAGCTTAACTGAGCTAGCCCAGAGACAAGAGGGTGGATTGTGATTTTGGGAGGGTCACCTGAAGTAAAGGTTTCGCACATGCAAACCCTTGCAAGTGTCCCCGTGTGGATCACTGATCCTCTTATATGCGGGAAAAAGCAGCGGCACTCTCATCTAGCAGCATCTACAGACATGCAGGCGTGGGATGTGCCTGGTGGATTTGCCAGGTGTGTGGAAATCTTCCTGGGTGCTGGTCATGATGGGCAGCCTGTGTGGTCGCTCTGTTTTTGGGAAGAGAGGTCTTGGGGATCATAGAACCGTAGAACAGTTTGGGCTGGAAGGGACCTTCAAAGTTCATTCAGTCCAAGCCCCTGCCATGAGCAGGGACATCTTCACCCAGATCAAGCTGATCAAATCCCCATCCAGTCTGGCCTGGGATGTCTCCAGGGATGGGAATCGTTGCCATGTGTCAGCCAGAGAGGACGTAAGGAAGCGAGCTGCAAAGTGCTGGGTCACGGCTCAGGTCGAACAGCAGCTGCTCCTCAGCAGATATGGCACAGATATGGACCTTGCCCTGGGAGTGGGCAAAGGGAGCTCCCCGGGGCTGCTTGCTGCTGTGGGAGTTTGTTTTGTGACCTTCGATCACATCGAGGAGCCTTCTCCTGTGCAGGGTTCATTGACACGAGTATGGCTTGTCACCTGCACAGGAGCTTCTCCCCACGTGCTGGCAGCTTTGCTGGCAGCTTTGCCAAGCGCTGTTCCTGGGCTCTGGAGCTGACGATTGCCCTGGGCCAGAGCAGGTGCCACATCGTGAAGCTTCGGGTGACCGCAGCAGAAGGGAGGGCAGCTGCTGGACCTGCTCCTCTCCTGCAGGAGCACCTGCAGCTTCATCCTCCTGGTGGTGCCCATGGCCCCAGAGCTGTCTGGGGACCTGCTCGGCTGGGCTGGCTCCTGGGCACATTGCTGGGAGGCTACAGGTGCCCTCGGCCCCAGGGAGGCTGGTGGGATGGAAGGCAGTCAGTTTGCACTTGAGATACAAAAGGAAACTGTTTTCTCAGGGAGGTGACGCTGGACTCAGGGCTAAAATGATTTCCATAAATATTTGAGCAAGGCTGAATTATTTATAACCCTCTGGTGACACAATAGAAGGAACCGACGGAATCGTCTGTGAATTTTCCAGATGATTTAGTTTAAAAATGCTGCTCGTTATTATTTATGTGGGTCAGATCTCCCTTTGCTCCTGGCCAGGCCTTGCACACGAGTTACCTAAACACAGAGTCAATATACAAATCTCTCCCTTTATCTCTCTTAATCTGCCAGTCAGTAAGCGAGCAGCAGCCTTGCTCTTCCATTCCCCAGGAGGACTGTAATCAGAAACCTTTGTCATTCCAATGAATGCAGAGGAAAAGGAAGAAGGAAAGAAGAAAGAAGAAAGAAAGAGGAAGGGAGGGAGGGAGGGAGGAAGGAAGGAACAGAGAGAGAAAGAGAGAAATAGAGAGGAAGGAAGGAAGGAAGGAAGGAACAGAGAGAGAGAAAGAGAGAAAGGGAGAAAGAGAGAGAGGAAGGAAGAGACAGAGAGAGAGAAAGCAAGAAAAAGAGAAAGAGAGAGGGAGGAAGGAAGGAAGGAAGGAAGGAAGGAAGGAAGGAAGGAAGGAAGGAAGGAAGGAAGGAAGGAAGGAAGGAACAGAGAGAGAAAGGGAGAAAGAGAGAAAGAGAGAAAGGGAGAAAGAGAGAAAGAGAGAAAGAGAGAAAGAGAGAAAGAGAGAAAGAGAGGAAGGAAGAGACAGAGAGAAAGAGAGAAAAAGAGAAAGAGAGAGGAAGAGAGGAAGGAAGGAAGGAAGGAAGGAAGGAAGGAAGGAAGGAAGGAAGGAAGGAAGGAAGGAAGGAAGGAAGGAAGGGCCAGATCCCCATTCTCGGAATTTGCCTTTGGGTGCAAAAAACACCTCTGCAGAGAGACGCAACTGTGTACGCCGCAGTCAGCTCCTGCTTGGGGAAGTGTGGAGCAGAGCTGGGTTGGGCAGCATCCCCCGGGCTGCTCTCCCAGCCCCGGCCCTTGGACGCTGCTCCCGAGCTGGCATTCGCCGCGGTGCTGTGGCTCTCTGGGTGTTGGCGGTGGGAACGGCCCAGCTGTGTGTGCTGTGTAAGCAGAGGCAGGAGGGCTGTTTTCACCCTGTGCCCTTGAATGGCCATGTCCTAGCCAGCTAATCATTAGCCAGGTTAAACACGGCAGGGCCAGGCTGTTTCGGAGGGTTTCTCTGTACCCAGGACTGGACGGTGGCTCCTGCGGGGCTGCTGGAGGCAGCGTCACACCCCCAGCCCCACATATCCCAGCCCCACACCCCCAGCCCCACATATCCCAGCCCCACAGCCCCTGCCCCACATATCCCAGCCCCACGCCCCCAGCCCCACATATCCCAACCCCACGCCCCCAGCCCCACACCCCCAGCCCCACATATCCCAGCCCCACGCCCCCAGCCCCACATATCCCAACCCCACACCCCCAGCCCCACATATCCCAGCCCCATGCCCCCAGCCCCACACCCCCAGCCCCACATATCCCAGCCCCACGCCCCCAGCCCCACATATCCCAGCCCCACGCCCCCAGCCCCACATATCCCAGCCCCACAGCCCCTGCCCCACATATCCCAGCCCCACGCCCCCAGCCCCACATATCCCAACCCCACGCCCCCAGCCCCACACCCCCAGCCCCACATATCCCAGCCCCACACCCCCAGCCCCACATATCCCAGCCCCACACCCCCTGCCCCACATATCCCAACCCCACACCCCCAGCCCCACATATCCCAGCCCCACGCCCCCAGCCCCACATATCCCAACCCCACACCCCCAGCCCCACATATCCCAGCCCCACGCCCCCAGCCCCACCTGCAGTAACACCTGTCTCCACCCCTCCTGTGGCCCACAGGCTGAGGCCAAGCAATCCCACACTGCCGTTTCACAACGGAATCAGGGCTTTTCCATCTGCTATGATAATAAACTCCTCAGGGTTTCTCTAGGGCCTTTTGCACCCTGTGAGCTTTTTTTGTCTTGGCTCAAGGCCCCTCATGTACTGATGCTCTCCCAGTGACCAGCACTGGCCCAGCTAACCTGCTGGGCTCTTCCTCTGCCTTCCTTCATCGGGGAATGCAAATATTGTAGCTCCAAGTCTCCTAATAAAAATGTGGGGATGCAGGGCAGGGAGGCTGTGCCTTCCAACACCCGGCTAGCTCGTGCTCTCCCGAAGCCATCGCTGCTGGGAATCCAGGGCAATCAGGAACACCTGGGGCTTTTCCTCTTATTCCTCTTACACCCACTGCACAGGGATTTCCCCGCTGTCCTCTCTGGGACCGAATCGGGTCATATCCCTTTCTGGGAAGTGGCTGTGTCATCTGGAGACATCTGTGCTCCCAGGAAACACGAGTAGCGGCTTCTCTCTTTGTGGCAGCGTCGGCAGGGCCAGCCCGCGGCCGGTCACTGGCAGCCGCGGCAGCACGTCTGTCTTGTACAACCCCCTTTTCTTCTCCGCTCTTCCAGCACAGGAGGGTCCCAGGGTCAGCGAGGTTCTTTCCCCAAAGGCAATTAAGCAGTTGGGTTGCGTGGGGGTGGCGGGCTGCCTGCTGTTCATCGCCTTTGTTTTCCGGGAGCAGCTTTTGAGAGGGAAACAGGTGGATCCGAGGGGATCCCAGCCTGGCGAGAAGTCACACAGCACAGACAGCCCCGCTCCAAAGTCCGACACAGCGGCCTCCACCACCAGCCTGGGCATGTTTCCCTGCGGGAAGGGCAGCAAGGATCGGCCTGATTTACGTTTTTCTCCCAGCTCAAAAACTTGTGATGGTTTTGGGCGAGAGCGGAGGCTGGGGAAGGGGTGCTCCCTGGCTGCTGCGACGGGCGGCCGTGCCTTTGGCTCCGGCTCGCAGTGGACGTCTGTCAGTGTCACACGAGCCGTCAGCAGACAGATGGCATTTTACTGCCTGGCTGGAAGTCGCCCCTTTCTTTTCTTTCCTCCCCCCTCTTTTTTTTTTTTTTTCTGTCGTACCATTTTTGTGCTTAAAAGAAATTGAGAGGGAGACTGAGAGCAAGCAGAAAGGATGCTTGCCTTTTGAAGTGTTATCTGATGCTAGCAGAGATGATCTCCATGTGCCCTGGGCTTTTGCATTTCTATCTGCCTCGCCAGCCCCACAGCCCTTGCAGGATACCCCGTGGGGTTTGGTGCTGGACAGGGGGCCGAGCTGGAGCGGGGGGTGAGGACGGGGATGAAGAGGGTTGCTCTGGGTGGGAGAGCATCTCCGGCTTGCCCAGGCAAACACACACTTGATGGCTGTAGCCCTTTTGGCTTCTGATTCTCCGGGGGAGCCAGCTCCAAGGGATGGGGTGAGGATGCACCGTGTAGTTTCCAAAATGCTCACGGGCCTGCCTGCTGCTGCGCCTGCACTGCAAGTGCAGATCTTGCCGAACCTTCTTCTCCCTGGATTCAGATATGCATGTACAGTTATTAATGTAATTCCAAATACAGTCATTATCACTCATTTGGAATTTATTATGTGGAGTAACTTCAATAAACGGGTGATAGGAGCTGGATGGTACTTTACTGGACACACAGTACATTAACTGCCTTATTAAATATAAATTATATATCTATTTGCATTTCCAGTTCAAGGCTTTTACTCATTATGTAGTTGCAAGCACTAAAAGTTACTCTCTGAGAGTCAACACAGCCCTGCAGCTGAGAAGTGATTCCCAGCTCCGCTTTGCTGGTGTTTCAGCTGGCACACTCATCGCACGAGCTTCTGCTGCCTTGGAACAAACTGCGTGAGGCCGTGTGTGTGCACACACGTGTGTGTGCGCAATACCGTCTGCACGGACACCCTGGGCAAGGGACTTGCTCACAGGAGCGAACAACCAGCTCATTGCTAAGAAAGACCTTGAAACCGGAGCTGACTCCAGAGCTGTGCCTCAAGAGCAAAGGTTTCAGGGAAGGCCCAGAAAAAAGAGACGTTTCCAGAAGGTGCTGGAGACGTTGGGGTCCCCAGAAGCCATTCTGTGGTACCAACTCAGACAGCTCTGTCAGAAATTCACCCAGAAGTGCTTTTCCATTATCACCCAATCTTTTAATCTCCTCAAGAAGCACCATGCTAGTCTGACAAAATCCGTTTCCACAAACCCATGTAATTGGTCTTAATTATATTGTTCTATTTTAATTCCTCACTGAGTGGTGTATCAATTGCTCCTTCACCTGGCATCAAAGCCAAACAGATGAGCCTGCAAGTGCATCTGAGTCATTTTTCCTTCCCTTTCTAAACATTTGGCCCAGTGTTAGCTTCTCGTGCTCTTTGGGAGCTCCACAGGGCTGCAGGAGTTAGTGGCAGTTAACGGCAGCAGGCTACAGAGCTAATTGTTCAACTTTTTACAAATTAGAAGGAAAATGGAGTAAAATGAAAATATTTGTTGTCTGTGACTCTGGAGCTCAAACATAGAGGGGACACCGTCTTTTCTACCTGTCAGCATGGGATCTTAGAGCCAAGCTGTGCTGTCCGCTTCTCGCGCGCCACTGTTGGCAGTAAAGATGCGGCAGGTCACGTCACGCCGTCCATTCACTCTTGTGCAATGTCCTTGTCTTCAGGGCAAGCCCTCGTGGTGACAATCCAGCTCACCCATCTTTAGCTGACCACACGGGTCTGCTTGCACCTGCAGCATGGTGAAGAGCGATGCTGCTGCTGGACAAGGAGGAAGGAGCCAGCGTGTTGCCCCAGATGTGCGAGCCCTGCGGAGCCGCGTCACGGAGCACAGCTGGCAGCTGAGGGCAGGACAGGTGCAGGTCCATGGGGCAGGAATGAGCCATGTTTGACCTCTCCTTGGATCGCAATTCAGCGCTGTGTGGTGTGGTGTGGTGTTCATGAGCAGATGCCAGCACCCAAATTGTATGAGTAAGTGCAGCTTCAATTATAACCCTGGTTATAAACTGCTGAATCACTGTCCTGTGGAGCTAAAGTTTTACTTCTCTGGCCTCAGTCCAGATATGGTCTATATTTTTTTAATGGGAAATTAGTGGGAAGTCTCATCAGCCATGACTGAGCTATGCAGAAGTCCGGGTATGAGTGAGGAGAAGGGGGAGCAGAGCGGGTTGGACACGGCGGGTGCACAGGGGGTGACGTGCCCGGCTGCTGGTGTCCAGCAGAGCTGGGTCTGCCACCCTCCCCTGGCTGCAAAATAACATGGAACGGACTTTGCTTGTGGACATCATGACCTTTGCAAGTCCTGAGGTAGATGGGACACAACCCACCTCCAGTGCCCAGGCTGGGAGATGTGCCCGGAGCTGCAGGGATGCCCGTGTGTGTCAGGCAGGGAATAACCCCTCAGTGCACTTCACAAAGTAGCTCTTCCCTGTGAAGTCACCTTGTGCATCCCCATTTTGGAGGAGTAGAGAGGATTATCTCTGATTGGGGTACTTTTGTGGGGCTGAGCACTGTAAGGGTCCCTCTCTGAGTTAAAACCGCCCCACGTGTAACCATAACTACTGTCTCCAGGTCAGGACAGCTCTGGGATCATGTAACCCACACTGGTTTGGCTTCTGAGATGGTGAGTGAATAGTAGAGTCTGGCCCAGCTGTTAGAAAAGTCGGGGGCATCAGCAGCTGCCTGAGCACGAGCTGTGCTGGCAGGGATGTCTTGACGGACACAGGCTCTGCTTGGAGTTTGTTTCCTGTGTTGCCATGGCACAAACATTTTCTGCCTGTTATTGTCACTGGCAATTATCATAATTGTTTGTTGCAAAGCCCACATTCCAGGGCAGAGCTGCTGAGCTGACCCAAACCTCAGCTGCACTTTGCTTGTGTTTGCAGTCCCCAGCCTGGTGGGTGGGATGGGGCCCTGGGCTTGAGGAACATCAGAAAGCTGCACGTTTGGAGGGGGTGAGGGAGAAGTTAATTTGCAGTCAGAAAGCTTCTTTTAGCACTTGAGCTGACCTGGCACTTGCAGGACCTGGACACTCAGGCTGCAGCAGCCTCATGCCATGTGCACCACCTCCTCCACCAGCCCCACTCCAGATTCATGCCCGGGGTCTCCTTCCCACACCTGGGGCTGTCCTGTCCCTCCCGCCCTGTCTCACTGGTGGGGCAGGTGAATGGCGCTGGAATAAATAGTGCTGGAGGACCCGGAGAGTGGAGGAGACTGGTCCAACACATCCGGATAGTAGCTCTGGAGGAAGCAGGATGGGAGAGTGACCACGAGTGGTCCCCATGGGCACTGTGACCCAGGTGGGTTGGGGCACTGGTTGCCCTCCCCCTGGCCATGTCTCCATGTTCCTGGGAAGGGGGACGGCAGGCACCAGCCCTTCGCATCACCCAGGGGCCAAATTCGGTGCTTGTCCCATTACTGTCCCCCTAGTTATTGCCTCTCACTGCAAACTTACTTGCAGTTTAATGGTGAATTATCGAAACGGAGTGAAAGAATAAATGGGAAGGATGCCTGTGTGCCCTTGGCCTGATTTTGCAGAGGGAGACTAATACGCTGAGTGCACGGCTTGGCTGGCAGCAAGAGTAAGGCCATGTGCTGCCTGGATTTCTGTACGTGAGAAGCAGCTGGAAACACTGCCCTGGGCTTTCCACATGGACCGTGACCTCCTTGTCAGGCTTGCTCGGTGCTCCGGCTCACAGTGATTCTGGAAGCCACGCTGTTCTGGCCCCTCCATCCCCTCCACACCTGCCCGGTTGCAGGTGTTCACAGCAGCCTCATGGGATGGTTGGTGTGAGTGACCAGGACCTGTGACAGCAGAGCAGGAGAGGGAGAAGATTCTGCCAGGTGGGGTCTGGTGTTGCTGCTCTCCATCAGCAGAGCACAACTGCTGGTGTAGAGTTGACCCTGTGGAAGTCAGACGACATTGGTGTGGGACACCCGATCAGCCCCAAATCGGCCTGTTTGTACATAGACATTTGTCTCATTTTCCCACCTTCACGGCTCCGCACCAGCCAGTGTGTGAGGTGGCGAGCGGCAAATCCACACATAATTTTCAGGTTGCGAGCCCACATCCTGCCTTCCCAGCAATGCTCCATGGCCCGGCGATGGACCCCAGGGCCACCACACCAGCCAGAGGTGCTGCTTTGCTGTGGGGCTGAGCTGCCTGCCTCCTGCAACTCCCCTTACCCATCTGTGGGGCCTGTCCCTTCCTTGACTCATCCACATACTGGGAGCCCGGCTTTTCTTCTGTCATTGAAATAGCTTTGGCCCCTGCTTGCCCCCTCCCCTCGACCCTCCTCCAGCTCAGCGTTACCACAGCCCTTTGTGGAGAGCCACACTTCTGTTTGTCTGGGCGAGCAGCTGAGGCACGAGAAATGTGCCGATGCCATTCAGGGGCTTAGTCTGGGAGGCATTGTACCTCTGAAAGGGATGGTTAGGGCATTTACATAAAAATGTCCTTGATACAGATAATATGGGTGCTTGTGGGGGGTGTGCAAGAGGGGCAGGGCTGGGAGGAGCCTCCGGGTCCTTCGTTTTCAGCCTCGTTAATCAGCAACAGAAGAGAAGGTGTGTGGTGCGATAGCAGCATCTGACTCCCCAGCTCGGCTGGCGCTTGCCGGCAGCCTCGTGGCTGCTCATTTGGGGCCGTACAAGTCATTCCCTCACCCAGGACACAGAGCGAGCTGATCCGTGTTGGGGGGTTGTCTTCAGACGAGATGCTCAGGTCTGTCCCTGTCCCTGCAAGCTCCACTCCGGTCCTGTCTCTGCATCTCCAAGCAGCTGATGGGCTGGGAGTCAGCCCCTGCGAGGATGTCCATGTGTTCTCCAGGGTGCTGTGTCTGGGACCTGGGAAGTGCCCCACAGCCCTTTCTCCATGTCCCACCACCCCACGCTGAGCTCACCCTGCCCCTTGTCTCACCATGTGGCACCTGAACCAGCTGGCTTTGCCCTCTCGCTTCTCAGCCTTTCCTGACGGACCTGAGCATCTCGTCAACCTCAGTCAACTGGGTTGGATTTAAGCAGCAGGTTGTATATTGGCCACGGTCTGTTTCAGCCGTGTTTCAGCCGTGTTTCAGCTGTTTCAGTCCTATATTCCCCCTGGGATTGGAACCCTGGTAGCAGGAGGGAGGCTGTGGGAACCAGACAGGAGAAAATAAAGACTGACTTTGGCTCTCAACTGCTGGATTGATTGCACTGGTATGTGTGGGGTGGCATTGTGGGACCTGCTCTGGCCTTTACACCATCATGAGGTGTCCTGAGTCCAAGCACCTTAGCATCCAAAAACTGTCCTCGAAGATCATGACTCAAAGATTACAATCAAAAATAAAGTTCAGGGGTGACAACATGTGCACACGTTCATTTTGCAGTTCAAATCATTGAACTGAATTGAAATCCTTAGGCGTTTTAACAGATATTTTTTTTCCATCTGTAAAATATGACCTAATGGAAAACTGAGACCTTGTACAGAAAGTCGCTCCCTAAGGACAGTTTTTCATGAAGATGACAATGGGTCCTGGGTTACTCTTAGACTGCAGCATTATTAAGTGTGTGGTGGTGCCCAGGGGCTATGGCGTTAATAAGCACCTAATTTTAGCAGTAATTTAGCTTCTGTTATAATTACTAGGTCATTGTGCTAGGTGCTGTACAGACACATGTGAAAAGACAGAATTAGTCCCAAAGGGCATGTGCTCAGGACAGGACAGTCACAGCAATACCTGCAGCGGGTCCATGTGCGGGCTGGGAGTGGCGCGACTTGGGCTGTGCCTGAGGTAGCTGAGGTCTGGGCAACGGGACCCGAACATGAGGTGGCCTGGTCCGTATTACCTGTAGGAAACAGCCCTGAGAGGAGCTGGCCCAGAGCTGCTCTGTGCAGTGTGGATGGGTGAGGAACCAGGACCAACAAGCGAAGTTGGTTTGTAGTTGTAGCTCGCAGCCGGTGCCGTGGCAGCGCGGGGTGGTGCTGAGCCCCTCTGACCGCCCTTGCGCGTCTCCCCGCAAGTGTTTGCTGGGCTTATGAGCACCAGTGAGTTTCCAGACATCCTCCAGGGAAAATGAAGGCTGCACAAATGGAGAAACCAAGGCAGAGAACACATAATTCACTCCAAGTCACCTATACAAGAGCTGGAGCAGCATCCAGGGGTCCCTCCTACAAGACAGCAACAATCTTTTTCTTCCCAGGGCTTGAAAAGGCTTCCCTCCCAGTCCAATTAAAGAAGTCAAATCTCCGTTCTGGATTTAAATAGACTCTTTTTGCATACCACGGAAGTTCAGAGGATATTAACCATGATTTGTGTACCTGTCTGGTTCAGTCAGGGCTGGAACAGGATGGCTTCATCAGGGTAAGACTTTTAATGTGCTGGGTCTTTGCCTTATTACCCCTGGGGGAGGACTGAATCTCAGGTAAATCTTGCAAATGCTGCTCATCCTGGATGTTCATCGAGTAACCCATCCTCAAGTACACTTTGATGGGACTTCAGGATAGATCTTATCAGAGAAGGCTGCTTCAACCATAAGAAAACACATGCAAGGAAGCATCAGTGCACAAATTCGTGCTTCTTTCCATCCATTACACGTTCATCTCCCCTTCCCAGGGCTCTTTGTCTTGGTTCCACACTCAACCTTTGCCCCTCATCTGGTCCTAGAGACAAGCTGTCTCTGGTGGCTGCTTTTTTCCAGGCTCACTGTGGGACTGAGTGACAGCACAGTAGGAAATGAGGAGCACCAGCTTGTGCGTGATGAGACGCGGCTTGGAGATGCTCCAGGGCGCATTGGGTGGATCCGGTGCTGCACTGGCACCGGAATCACGTGCTTCTCCAGTCCTGGCTCTTTCCACAGGGTTTCTGGAGCACTGCAGGCCTGGAACAACTGAGGCAACGTGTGTATGAGATAGAACTGCTGCTCTTTATCCTGCTCTCAGCAAGAGCAGAAATACCTCCTGGCTCTACCCAGTCAGCCCAGACTCCGTGGTGAAGGTCCCCGCGCGCATCACGCCAGAGCCTCGCCGAGCTGTCTGCAGGATCCTGGCCTGTCCTCTCCAGCCTTACTACCCGGTGGAGTTGGGCAACGGCTGGCAGCAGCGCGGGGTTTCACAACCTTCGCTTGCACAAGCCCCTGCTGCTTCGGGAGGGTGTTTGTCTGTGAGCAGTGCTGGACAAATTGAAGTTGCGTAACCCCATCCTGCGCTACTTTGAACTCTTCCATTACATTTGTATATTTTTTTTTTCTCCTTTTTTATCGTCGGTTTTCCCCTTTCCTTTTCTTTGCGTTGTTTCTACTTAAGCAATCCTGGCACAGTCTGGTTGCATTGGCTCCGTCATACTCCAGTCTCTTCCCTGTGTGCACCCCTCCAAACTTGCCCCCCTTTCTTTCCATGCCTGTTGGTTATCGCCTTCAGCTGAGGGATTTTTGGGGCTGTCTGTGTTTTTCCACGACCCCGGCGTGCAGGTCTGCAGGGGTCAATCTGCCCCTGATGGCCGCGGAGCGGTTGGTTCTGTACCACAAAAGGGGCCCAAAACCCACCTGCGCTGCGGTCGCTGCAAACTGCGAGGCAGCTGATGAAGATTTCCTGAGAAAGCCGTGCTTGCAAACACAGCGTTGCACTTGGAGGTTTTTGTTTTGGTTTGGTTTTGTTATTTTCACTACTTAACGTGGGTCACACTGGAAGGCTGGGGTAGAAGTGGGAAAAATATTGTCTCGCCAAAGCTCTCTCATAACCTAAACCACAGCAAGGGAAAAGCCTTTGTTGCTAAAATGGCAGCTGGTTTTGGTGCATTAGTAGCCCAGCTGAGGGAGGAGGGGTTGTGGCAGGGGACAAATGAACAGGAAAAGGGATCAAAAAAATATACAGTTTATCATGGAGTTCTAGGTTTTCTGATGGTGCAGAAGACAAGGTATTTACCACGCAGCTATTGTTCCCAGAGATTCCTGCAGGATAGGAGCACATCCATATTCATACATGGGGACAGTCACATACACCTTCTCTGTCTGAAACGTTCCTCATCACAATATTTAAATACCCGTTCCACTATCGTTGTTAGATCTGGACGAATAATCCACAATGAATAATGTATCCGATGAATCCGTCTCTGCTAATTGTGGAATATTCACGAGCAGATGGCAATTTGAGGCAGGTTTTTTCACATTTCTTTTTTTCTCTGCTCAGCGGACGGAGGTTTGCTGTAAGTAGGTGATATTTGAAATTCAAGCTGTGTTTCTAAGTTGCGATTGGCCAGTTGTGACATGATGGTGTCCCTCTTCCCACATTGGCCGAGCGTACAAAGTACTTCGGATACAAATACTCGCATGTGCAGATTTAAAATTCAGTTTCCATGGTTACTCATGCATGCAGCTTTGAACTTCACTTTCTTCCAACACTTGTGCTAGTAAAACTCATTCAGTCGCAGGTTCGTGGAAAGTGAATACAAAAGATGCATGAGGCTACATTTGCATGCTCTAGTACATATGATTCCTCTTCAAAAACTCAGCCTGGATATTCACTGGGCTTTTCTGCCACATTTTCTGGTTCCTGCTTTCATGGGTTTCAGCCTATAGGAATTTTTCCCCAATATTATCAACCTTCGTGACTCCAGTTTTAGCATCACAAATACATGTACAGCTGGGTGATACCTCTATCTGCAGATAGATGCAAACATCTCGTAATCAGTCCTGCATTGGGCAAACCAAGGTGTTTATCTTTCTTGCAATTCAAACCTCAATTGGTCTTGCAAAATCAGGTTTCTCTCCTTCTAGTTAATCCCGTGTCACTCAGAAATAACAAGGCATTAAGACATGTTCACCTCTGTTTTGCAGCAGTGATAGAGGGAGAGGAGAGAAAGGGAATTAGCAGGAGTTTCAAAGTCAGGGTAGTTGGAAAGAGCTGAGCTGATGGGAAATCAAGTTGTTTTGGTTTTGAAAAGAGCAAACAAGAGTCACGGTCAGAGTCAGAGCGCAAAGCCCTACTGTACGTGAGTCATGAGGGTGTGTGTCTGTCCCTTTTGAGATTCTAACATACCTTTAACTGCTGATAAAAGAATACCTGGTCTGCATTATTTTCCTAAATGCATTCCCTTACTGTGAAAAGCATTGACTTTCCAAAAATTCCCCCTCCTCTCCCACTCTGGGACAGTTTAATAAAAGGTATTTTTGTTTCTCTGGCTATCACGTGCCTTGTGCAATGTTTCTGTAGCCTCTGGACAAACAGATGAGAGAGAGCAAAGGTTAACCATGATTTATGTCTGGGTTTGTAACTGCGCTGTGGTGGGGAGATGCCGGGCTGTGCACGGCGCTTCCAGCAGCATCCCGGGACACAGAGAACAGGAGAAAGCAGCTCCCCTTTCACTGGCAACCAATAACCCGCATGTTCTGGCTGCGTTTCAGATTAACAGTAAATTACAGGCAGTGGTTGTAGGGTCAGGCTGTGGCTGAGCCCTGTCGCTGAGCCCTCGGGTCCCCCCAGCTCATCTACCAGTAGCTCTGTTACTTGGCTTCACGGTGCCGCTGACTTTGGCCCTTCTGCGCAGCAACAAGTTGCAGAGTCGGAGGGCGAGCGGGGACAGGGAACGCGCAGCCTGCGTGGGTCTCAGCAGAGGAGCTCAAAGCTCTCCCCTCCCGTGCTGCCGGACTGGGAAGGCAGCGGATGTTCGGACAAATATTCGCACCTGGGAATATTCGCAGCACGCTCTGGTGCTGGGAAAACACCCCTCTGCCCATGCTCAGTGCCTGACCTTTTTAACTATTCAGAGTGCAAAACCAAATGGCTTTAAAGTGCGATCTGCTCTGAAATGGGTGACAAAGCACAACAATGACCCCTTCTTATTCAGCAGATGTGATCTCTAGTCGCTTTGTGCCCAGCTGTGTGTATTCAGGCTCAGAGCTGTTGACTTTAGCAAGAAGATGACTTGCTGTTGCCCTGCAGAGCTTGCCAGGCTGCCCCTTGGACTGGATGGTGTTCCTTCATGTGCTGCAAAGCCATAACTGCTCCTCTGTCTGTCCCAGTGCAGGGACGTGCAGGGTGTCCCTGGCAGGTGGGCCTGTTCTGAAGGATGTTGGGATGCTTGGAGGGATGGAGGAGGGCATCACAAAGCCAAGGATCTGGGGGTTTTATAGCTGTGAGCCGAGCACGCCTGTTGTGTACAGTGAGTGGTGTCCTACAAACGTGGTGCACTCCTGCTTGGGAAGGGGTTGCTGTAACAGTGCAGCCGAGGGTTTTGGTAACAGTCACTGACAAAAGTGTTGTCAGTTGCCTTGTGGGTTGAAAATCACTTTAAACTCCCTGTTGCACAACCTAGGTTTCTCAAAACTTTCCCCAAGTTGCCCCTCTGGCACTAGGGACAAGTCTGAGAATTTCAGCGAGAGAGGAAATTCCTCCCGAGAGCCCAGAGAGGTTCAGAGGGACGCGAGCGCTCAGCTCTGCCTTGCACCGCTGCCGTGTTTATCACTGGCAGATGGTGCAGCGGCTCTGCCCTTTGGCCAGGATGGCAGCAGAAGCGAGTCCCTGCCCTGGGATGTACCGGGGACAGGGCAGAAGGAGAAGAGAGCAGAGTTTGGAG
Source organism: Caloenas nicobarica (assembly GCF_036013445.1). Taxonomy (NCBI): domain Eukaryota; kingdom Metazoa; phylum Chordata; class Aves; order Columbiformes; family Columbidae; genus Caloenas; species Caloenas nicobarica. The sequence continues at coordinate 2,518,204 of NC_088267.1, read as the reverse complement.
CGAGTCCTCTGTGATCTCTCCTCCTTCCTTTCTCCTCTTGCCCAGTGGTGGAATCAGCTGGTGCAGGGGGACAACGTGCTCTCCCCGTTTCGCTCCCATCTTCTCCTGGAGCACTCCCACCAACGCCGCCTGCCCAAAGGACGGGGGCATGGGGAACTCCCCGGGAGCCTCTGGGGCTCCCGCTCCCTCCTCTTCCTCTGTCCTGGATGCTCAAAGCACCAGCCTGGGAGCGCTGCCTTTGTTTGCGGCAGCACCGGCAGCCCTTGCTCCTTCTTGGCTGGGGGCTGCGGGAGGAGGGGCTGCGGGAGCAGATGGTCCCTCTTGGAGGGTTTGGGGGCCCGGCGCTCCTCGCTGGCAGGTTGTGGGGGGATCCCCTTTCACCGCTCGTCTGGGGGAGGGCTCGCTTGCCTCTCACATGGTCAGTTCCCAGCTGAGCGCCTCTATGGGATTATGCCGCTATTCATCTAATTGGAATTGTATTTGGAGCAAAGAGACAGTATCTCTTTCCTCGGAGAATCTATTGTGCATAAACTGCACACAAAGGCATCCTCCCGCCAGAGGAGAGGGGGTGTCCGGGCACCACAGCCCTGCTCTAACTTCAGCTCTGCTGAAAACAGCCCTGGGCCCCCCCTGCAGCTCAGCACAGACCATCCTTTAACCCCCTCTCCCCAAAAGGGCTGTTCAGCGGCTTCTTTCTCTCCCCTTGCATTGTCCTGCTCTGCTCGCTGACAGCACCGTGAAATCCACGGCTTGCCCTGCACTCCAGCAGGGATCCCCCACCTCTCCGGGACGGTGGGTTCCCAGCCCTCATCCCCCCACCACACCACAAGATCAGGCTCGGTGCCTGGGGAGTGAGAGAAAAATTGCGGTATCATCCTGGGCTGCCTGCCGGGGGTTAGAGTCACTGGTCCCACCCTGCAGAGGACACCCCTCCTGCAGTCACATTTATGGCTGTACCTCCCTCAGGAGATGTAAACTCATGGGGGCATGGGGAACTTGCAAATCAGTGCAACTATCTAAGTGCAGAATGAGGAGGGTAAAAAAAAAAAAATCACACCCCACCCATGATGGCTTTATGGCTGAAATCACCTTGCACACACCCTCCTGGAAGAGCTGCCAGAGTTCATCTGCTATCAGCTCATGCCTGCAGATAAGAACAAGACCCATTTCTCTGAGCTCTGTGGGAGCAGGAGAACTTCCAAGTGGAAAAGGAAAATCTTTTTTAAAAAAGAAAAAAAAATAAAAAAGAAAGATCGCGGTGATTCCGCTTGCAAAGAGCTGCGTGAGCATGCGGCATAAGGCAAAGAGCAAAGCCCTTTGCTAGGGAAGGAGCATGGTACCTGTGAGATCCTACACAGGGGCTGTGGCCTGGGGACCAGAGGCTGGGGTGGGACCCTCCTGCCCCTGACGGCCCCTCCGGAGGCTGCACGTGGTGGGAGTGGAGCAGGGGATGGTTCCTTGGCTCCACAGCGGCTGTTTCGGGAGTCGCTGCTGGCTGAGTTCGCTTGCAAGCATAATCTGTCTGAGAACAGCTCGTGGAGGTGCCAGAGGCTCTGCCCGGGAATGCTGTCCCTTCTGCTCAGGGCTTGTCCTGTCAGCTGAGGATTTGCAACCTGGGCTGGCCAGCTGGGCCAGCTCTGGCAGCTCCGTCTCCGTACGTGTGGGAGCTCCTCAGGCATTCGGTGGCTTCATGAGCAGCAGCTATAGACAGCAGGGAGATCCTGAGGTCACAGACACCGTCCCTGTGGTGGCCCAGGTGGGAACAAGGCTGGCCATGCCACGGCTGTGCTACAAGAGCGCTGTGCCAGACCGTGTTCCAAGGGGCGCTTGGCTTACACATCCCCTTTGCTGGCTTGGCGACACCAGCCCTGGCCACCCACCAGCTTCTTCTGGGCTTAGGAGTCCTGTGTCTCCGCTCACGAGGAAAATGGAAGATCAAAGCCCCCCTGACATATGTGCCAGCCCTGCAGTCACCAAGGATGGACAGTGGCTGCTCTGCAGCTCTCGGCCACTCTCTGCTCTTCTGTGTGGGGCATCCTGAGCTGGCTCGGGGTCTCACCACCCCCAGGGGCAACAAATTCTTCTCTACATGGAAGCAGGGTGTACCAGGGATGAGCAGAGATACAGCTAAAGCCAAATGGCTTTGCAAACCACTGAAACCTTTGCACACAGGCACACGGCAGTCCGGCCTTTAACCAAGACTTACAGTGTCAGCTCTGTCTGTCTGGTGCTGGACTGGATCTGTGCAGCCACGAGTCACAGCCACATCTTCTAGCAGCTCAAGGGAGTATAAATTGCGAAGGATTTTTGCAGTGGAGGCGTTTTCCTGTGTGTGCCCAGGTTAGAGGCGCTGACCAAGACCCTGTGGGCATAGAGATTAAATCATTTGTGGCCAGTTTCAGCTGGCCATGGCTTCCTGTAATAAAACTATGCACGTGGATATATAAGCTAGAAGCTAGTTGTGCGCGCTGGCTCTGGTCTGCTAGCACATGGCTGGTGTTAGGCACTTGTCTGCAGGCTGTTCTGTGCTATTTGCAGTTTGGGTTGTTTAATCCAGACTTGCCTGGAGTCCCTGGCCAGGCTCTGATATTATTAACTAGATAAAATGTGATTTACTTACACATCAGTAGCCTCCACATCATAAAAAGGAGTTTCAGTTTCCTGCTGGGTCCTAAACACAGCTCGGTAACGGTCTTAAGAGTGCACAAACATGGGCTCTGTTTTTCTAAGTGCACCTGCCCCCACTTGCAGTGACGCACCAGGCACGGAAAAATATTTGGTACCAGCTGTTCCCCCACAGTCCTCTCCCTGTGACCAAAATCTTCCCATTATTATGTGTTTGTTTAATCTTTTGAGCTATATGCGATGCTTGAAGTAGGGGAAAGGGCAAGGCCAGCAGGAGATGTAGCAGCACCAGCAGAACTGCTGATGCTCTGAGCCAGGCTGTCCCTGAGAGGTGCCTTGCCATGGGTTTTCTTGGTACCAACAAGAGCTGTATATTTTCTAATCAGCTGTGTCATACAGCCCGAAGTTTAGTTCACATCCTTCTCTTACAGAGGCAGCTCGTCTCTCTTACCTGAGTCCCACCTCAAGTTTCCGTGAGCCTGCCCATGCTGGCCTTTATCGACAGGGAGTCCATCATCTCTTCCTAGCCAGAGACTTGGTTTTGATCTGGCCAACAGTGCACAAACCCCATACTCTCCTGTGACCATAGCACTTCATGTAACCCCTGAGATGCAGACATCAGTCTTGGAGACTCTGGCGCTTACTAGATGACCTCCATGCCCATCCTCCCTTGACTGTGTTTTGTGGTTTACTCTGTGTTTTGTGTTTTGCTCTGTGTTTTGTGGTTTGCTTGGGTGACAGCCCCTCCTGGCTTTTCCCTCTGGGAGGGGACTCCTAAAACTTGAATTAGCAGACAGGAAAAGCTTTAAACCGTAAACCATGTTGACACATTAGAGGAGCTTTGAAAAGGAACATAACCAAGAGGGAAAACAATCTGAACAGTTACCAGGACACTTAATTTTTTACCCCTCTGTGTTCATTGGTTGGAAATTGGATTCTCATAAAGGAGAGCAATAACAGACCTCTGGCTCCTTTGAGCACAGAGTTGGACTTTTTTCCCGGTCCAGTCCCCAGGGGGTTTCCAGGGACACTCTGTCTTTTGGGTCTGGACAGGGCTAGGAGCAGGAAGCCGTGATTAAATTCTCAGATCCCAGCCACGTCTGACCACGGGTTTGTCACTCTTTCTCCAAGGCTCTGCTCCTCCTCCGGATGAACTTAGACCAACGCAAGACTAGTGCTGCAGAGCACCACTGTTAAACTCTGTTATCAACCAAACTGAGATGCAGTTTACAATAGTGCAATGACCTCAGAGAGGATCTGCGGAGGAAAAATAAACGGGCTGTGCACTATTTTTTGCTTCCTTAAAAAGCCTTCCTAGTGTGGCTTCCTTGTTTTTCACATTTGATTTGCCAGGAAGGTCATGTCTGACATTTCTTGGTTTTCCTGTAGGACTTGTTAGAGGTCCCATGTGCAGAAAATGAGCTTCATCTGCACTGCCACAGTCCTTCCATAAGAAGCTGCCCAAGTCTTTTCCACAGGTGTCATAGTGCCATTTCCGATATGTCTTTGGGACAGATTTGCAAAGCACCAAGTAAGCGAAGTTTCCCCATCTCTTTAATTATTCCAGTAGCAAAACACTAGAGCTGGGACACAGCCCCCTCCCAAGGAACAGATGACCTGAAAGGTGCCCTCAATCCATCAGATCCCCTGAATTAAGCCCTGCAAAACGAGACCAGTAACAAGGCCAAGGAAGGGACACAGTGTTGTGCAAATATTACAGGCTTACCTACTTATCTGGATTATGCAACAGGCCTAGAAGTGCTTCCATCCTGTGAACTTCTTTAATGCATCTTCTGAGCTCGCAGGAGGTGTTGCAACACTGCGGCTTGCTCCGCTCCAAGGTGTGAGGCATGCGCTGGGGAAATTCTCGACTTACCTGCTGGCTCCCAGACAGACGCCCCCAGCGCCTCTTGCTCAACCCTCACGCAGCACTTGCTCATAGGTCAGTGTGTGACTTTCTGCTTCCCAAGAAGCAAGAGAGGAAGCGGATCCGGTGCTTTCAAGAGAGGGAAGGGGCACACGCACACCCTGCTCAGCCCTGGTTGTGGAGGGAGGACTGGAGCACATTTTGATCTGTGAGCTCCCAAGTCGCATTTCTAACTTGAGTTTGCTGTGAGGAAACCGAGCCGGATGGCTGTCCTGGGACTACCTGGATCAGGAGCCGTAAGCTCCCAAGCATTAGGGTCAGCAAAGCCATTTATGTCACACGGCACAAGCGGCACTGGTGACCCCAGCTCTGCCTGGTTGCACCAGCGGGGGCAGCCGGTGCTGTGGGACTCCTTGAAAGGCCACTTCCAGAGCACTTAATGCAAGACAACTCGCCTCCCTCGTACCCCGCGCACTGCGGTGCATTTACACCAACGCTGAAAACCCTGTTCGGATTTTCCCTTGTGCTGGCCGTGAAGGCAGGTGGCCCTGCGATGTCCCCCCCCCCCGAATCTGGCTGTGTTAGAAACCCACGCCCTGTGCCCTGGGAAACACGTAACCCATTGATCCCTCCTGCGCCCACTGCAGCTGTGCTGCCTCATCCCGTGGGTGGTGACACGAAGCCGAACCATTGCCTCCTGCTGCAAGGAGCAAGAAATTATTGGCATGCGCAGGCAATTTGGTTCCCATTACAGACAAAAGCAGATGTAGGGCCCAGCCCTGGAGAGCGGAGTGCTCATTGCTGGGGAAGAGTCCCCCAGTTTACCTGAGCCGGAGAGTTTGGCTTCCTCATTTGCCCTATGGTTTCTGTAAGGTATTTGAGTTGCGGTGAACAGATATTCAGAAACAGTTGCTAAACGCAGTGACAAAAATAAGACTTTAACTATTTTTGACTCCTATTTGCCTTGCTGACTCAACACAGCTACCAGATTACATTCCTGCACATACACTAGCAATGCAGTTATGACCTAAATTCTGATTGCAGAACCTCTGTCACTGACTGAGGATGACTCAGAACTCACGTCTTGTGATTTGTTATTTGTAATTTGCCTTTTACTCCTTAGTTTAAACAACGCACTCACCTAATTTGGGCTTGGAAAATGCACTTTGGCAAAGACTTTTCAGAGGGACAGTGAAACACAGTTGCATTCATTTTTAGGTGCCCAGCTGTTTTTAGGATTGCTGTCAAGGCACTGAGATATCTAATCACTTTTGAAGCTCCTGGTCCACATGACTAGCTGCATCTCAGCTAAAAAGAAGGCAGGATAGGTAAATCCACCTGCAGATAAGTCATAAACAGCCCTTGCCAAGAGATTGCTTGTCCAGACTCTGTGGGGAAAAATCTATTGAGTCATCCACCTTCCTAGACATTAGTAAGGCTTCAAAACAAAGAGAAGAAAGGCCAAATTGATCATACAAAGCCTTCAGGGTAGAGATCCATGCCCCTGGACTTCTAGTATCCAGAAATTCACGAACATCTCAGATGCCACGTTTACACCCACTGGGGTTGCAAAGCCTGTGTGACAGTGGAAAGCTGCATTTTGCTATGGAAAACTTGTCACCTGCCGTAACTGCCTGGGTGGCAGAGCAAGGGCAGGCGCTAAAGTCTGTATTTCTGCCTATTGCCTGTTCCAGCCAGCAGACCACATCTCCTGGGTACGTCTTTGCTCCTGATCTGTTGCTGGAGATGATGTCGGGTCACCCTGGGCTGGCAGAGCAGCCTTGGGAGGAGGCTGAGCAGGGGATCACAGTGCTTCACTGCAATACGAGTGCCAACAGTGCGAAAGAAGTGGTGAAAGTGGCTCCTGGGGACACGCTGTACGTGTGTGCTGCTGTTGGGAGATGGAGACAATCTGTTCTGCTTTCTTTTTTCCATTGTGCATGGGTACGTAACCTGGCCCTCAGCCTCCTCTGACAATAACGCTTTGTTTCCCTTTAACCAACATCACTTTTTAAATGATGCAAATAATTTTAGTGCATCCAAACAGGAAGTGGGTGAGTGTCTGGGTGTCTGAATCAACATCCTGGAGGCCGGGCCTTTGCCACCAGCACAACTAAATATAGGAGTCGCCTATGGATGGAAGCGCAGGTCTTGGAAATGGCAGAGCTGCCGAGACTCTGTGCCAGAATGCAACCGTTGCCAAATACCACTGTTGCTCGGCCGGTTCGGCCCTGCTTGCATGGCCACAAGCTGCATCATCTCAGCTCCTCCGTGCTGATGCAATCACATTTCCTCTCTGGCTGTGGCATTGGGATGGAAAGAGCAGAACAGAGGGACAAGCACAGCTGCTTTGGTGCTGGATGAGCAGCACTCAAAGGCTCCCCAAATTAAACCTTCCCTGGAATTGTAAGCTCGGTGGACTAGCAGGGCAGCCATGCACAGAAGGGACTTCAGAAGTACCCATCCTTCCAGACTGCTGGAGCCCTTGCAGCTCTGCGGAGAGCCGCAAGAAGGAGACAGGTCATCTGCCGCTCAGCGGGACTCAGAGGTTACCACCTCAAATTACGGGGTTTTTTCTTCCGAATAAAGAATGTGAAGTGGTGTGTGGGGGTGTGTGTGTGCGCGCTTTTCAGCAGCATCTTTGATTCCTTTTCCTGCAGTCAGGAAATCTGGATCAGATCCTCGTAAAAATAAGGAGAATTTTTGATTCGTTGAGCTTTCACACTGTGCACTGCTCAGAAGTGGGAATCACCATTTTTTCATGGGAATTTAGATAAACAGTGGTGGCAGAATTATATCCATCAAGTACTAACAAAGGGCAGAGCATGAGCCATCCTACAGCAGAGCTCTGCTGCGGTCTTAAAGGACCAAGTTAGAAGTGTTATTTTAAGGTCCACAAAGAATAAATTTCTGAGCAAGTGCCCAGAAACTCCTTTGAGCTAGTTATGATGAAAAAAAAAAGTGAACTAAAGAGCATATAATTTCATTTTAACCATGTTAGCATTAATAAAACACACAGAGATGCAGCAGGAACATTGTACTGTGCTAGTATTGTGCTCTCACCTTTCACAAATATGTTCTAGACAGAGATGTTAATCTCACAGGAACACTTCTGCTTCCTGCATGAATCTGACACTTTAAGGCAGATGTGGATAGATTTTTTTGTGCTGTGCTGAAAGCATCAACTAGTCCTTTTTGTCATTTCACTAAAGAAAGTGGAAGCATTTAATGATGGGCTGGTGTGTAGGAGCAGTGACATTTCTGTGCTGCTATTCATCATGAGCATTTTAGGCCCACTATGCTTCTCTCTTTGTCCCAGTGCCCTATTTCAGAGCAGACTCTTACACATCTATTCTGGTTATTTGAAACACAGCAAAAATGCAACTGGCAATTTCATGGGGATCCAAATCCCGCCTTATATCGACACATTTCAGAAAGCTTACCAGGGCACCCTGGGGGTTGGCAGCTTCAGAGGAAAAAGATAAAAAGTTGGGAGGGGAAAGGAAAAAAGACATCAATTCCAAAATTTTGCAGACTAAAACTAAAAGAAAATCATGATTCAGATCAAAACAAAATACTGTTTCATCTCATGAGGGAAAAACTCCCAGTGTTTTCCACCAACTCAAGTATCATTATTAACAGAGAGTGACTTTGCTCACAGTGAATATGCCATTTGTGGAAATGCCAGTGATGGTCATAGGAAACTGGACATGACTTTTTGGTCTGAATAAGATGTTCAGGGCTGGACTCCCACAGCCACTGAGCTGTGAAGTGCCTTTGTCCTGCTGTGGGGGTACAGGGCCAGGGGGTGGAAGATTTTGTCAGTCCTCTCTGCTTTGTGAAGAATAAAGAAATATTAATTGGTCCATGGAGAGTGAGAACGTCTTGTGAGCCTGGGGGTTACGGTCCTTCCTATAGGGGCTGGGGTCTTGTTTCTGCATGTGGCAGCTGGTCCATAGGGGTTGTCCAGGAGAGAGGTCTGAGGGACCCAGAGAGACCTTCTGTCTCGCTGCTGTGGGACACGTCCATGGGTGGGGGCAGGACTCAGACCGAACACCCCGTGTCCCACCTGAGCCTCAGCCCTGGGCTCAGTTAAAAGTGACCTGACCCTCGCAAGAGCCAAGGACCTGACTTGGTTACAAAGGCATATAATAAAAGCAGAAATTTTGTTTCGGTTGGGACAAAATGTTCCTGGCTAATCCCAAACGTAACACGTCGCTGGTGAGAAAAGGGAAAATAAAAGTGGCTTGATCATAAAATAGTTTTCCGGTTCAATTGAAAATTCAGTTGTTCTTGCAGCAGAAATCATTATCTGGCTTTCTCGGAGTCAGAAACCAATAAAAGCACAGGATGGACCCTGTCCTGACCAGAGACTGGCTGCAAGGCATTGGCACGAGTGAGTTGCAAGGTGGGCATGGGTCCCAGGCCAGCAGCCACCCCTGTGAGCGGGGGCCACCACATGTCGCTTCTTCACGCGCCCCATTCGGCAGACGCTGGTGGCAGTGTCAGCTCTAGGGCCGGCCAAGGACAGGCCGTCTCGTTCCTGATGGACTCGCTGAAGATCCTGGTGGACTCGCTGAAGATCCTGGTGGTGCTCCGCGGCACGCGGCAAAGCCCACGCCAAGGCTGTGGGCGCGGTGACGGCTGCCACACAGGGGACACTCGTAACCCACATGTGCTGACAAGGGGCAACACACTGTTTTCACGACCTTCCCTTGGACGTGAGCAGGGGGTGGGTAGAGTGATGGTGGGTTTCTGGATGGGGAAGGGCCCAGCCGGGAGCACACAGTGGGCGAGCGATCTCAGCTCTTAGTGCTGAGCGCGGGGGCTCTGGATGGAGCTGGAGAAGGTATCTCCACCTGCAGCCCTTGCTGAAGGGCTCTGCCCTGCGGGGTCACAGGCTTGGGCAATGGGCAGATGGTCTGTTAGTTTAGGTAGCGTTGATCCTGGCAGGGAAGGAGGGAGGGGTGGCTTCTTGAGGTCTTTCTCATCCCAGCTGTCTCCGGGATTTACTGGCATCCCGTCACTATCGGTTTATCTCATTTTCGCTGTCTCCCCTTGCTCTGCCTCGCAGGGAGCGAAGGCACAGACGTGTGCCAGGGTTCCCGTGGGAGCTGGGAACGCGCTCCAGCTGTGGGTCCAGCTGTGGGCCCCACCGGGCAGCCCCAGGTGGGGCACCATGGCTGTGCCGAGCTCCGCCAGCCGCAGGGTCAGAATGGCTCCTTACTGTGGCCTCTCCACAGAGGGCTAAGACTGGGACTGAGCTGGGCTCCTGCTGTGGTCGCCTTTAGGGCTCAGCCCTTCCCTAAGGCCTTGGGCATTACAGGGATTTAATGCAGTGTTTGAAGACCTACCCGGTTTCCCCCAAAATAAGACAGGGTCTTATATAATTTTTCCTCCGAAAGATGCTTACTTATTTATATATCTGGCTGCCCAGACACTATTTAAATTGACTTTTTTATGAACTGTAACCAGCGCTTATTTTTGGAGTAGGGCTTATGGCTACGAGCATCCTCAAAAATCCTGAAAAATCATGCTAGGGCTTATTTTCAGGGTAGCTCTTATTTTGGGGTATTGTAGGTGTGCCTGCTCATGTCCTCCTGGCTGGAAGGGTACCTGGAGGTCTCTAGTCCAACCTCCTAATGTCAAAGCTGGAGCAGATTGCTCCTAGCCTTGTCCAGTCATTTTGAAAATCTCAGGGGGATGGAGACTCCACCACCTACGGGCACCTGCCCCAATGCTTGACCAATCTTAAAATTACGTGTAAACATGGGGCAGAGAAACAGAGAGCCAGAGATGAAGGTTCTGCTCTCCTCACGGGCGAGGTAGGGCCGAAGCAACAATGCACCTCTCCCAGTTCTCTTCTGCTTCTCCATCAGGACCCTCAGCCTCCAGACCACCACCCGCGCATGGCCAGAACCCGGCTGGTGCCCCTGGTGCAGAGGCTGAACAGAGAGAGTTGGAGCCCTAGAGGATCACCTCCCTGCGAGGGTTTAGCGAGGCCAGCTGGTGGATCTGTTTTCCCCCCGAGCTGGAATTAGAGCTGTCTCAATGTGTGCCGTATTTCCCATGAAAGTTTCAGAGGACTTGCACACCTTTCACTTGCCTCACCATTTCATGTGCTCTCACAGGTCTCCAAGAAAGAGCTTAGCAGGTAAATACTAGCAGGCGTCTTGCCAACTAGAATTAAAAAAATGCAAAATATCATACTTTTCTGGCCAAGACCTCTTCCAAACTTAGAGAAAATGAGAAGCCTTCCCAGCGGCTTTGGTGGTGAGAGATGAGGTCTGAATTTTTTTTTTTTTTGGGGGGGGGTAGTTTGTTTTTCAAAAAGCCGTTTTGTGTCAAAACAAAGTTTTAGATGAAAACTTTTCAATCAGCTCGGGGGACAGCCAAGCACAGAGCCTGCGGGTTTCCCTTCTGCATCTCTGAGTCATTGTGAGAGTGGAGGGTCTCTATTTTTAGCCTCTGCACACACCAACTGATACCAGCTACAGAGCCAAGCTGCTCTTCAGCACCGGGTTACCGTTGCGAAACCTCAGCACCAGCACAGAGTTGGTCCTTGGGTCTGGACTTGGGCGCACGGAGCGGCACCTTTTTGGAGAGGAGCAGCAGGACGAGGGTGGGTGGGCGAGGAGGGCGAGTTCTGCACAGGGGTTATCTGCTGTGTTCAGCTTGCATCATTTTTCCCTAGAAATGTAGGAGTGTTTTTTTATGGTAACTGTTTGCAGCAGTAAGTTTTGAATTTTATTCAGTAAGTCCAACCACCCAAACCTGACAACTTGAGAACTCTTTGTATTTGAGCTTGTCACAGTGATGCTTTCTGGGAGCAAAATGCTTCATGGCCTCCTCCTGCCTGGACTGGTTTCACTGCTGGGACTGCAGCTGGGGGTAGAATTTTTGCTAGCTTTATTTTTGAAGGATCAACTTTGAAGTACAGGAGAAACACTTTTTCCTCTGCCTTTGTTCCAGTGGCTGAGTGGGAGGAGCCCATGTTTTTATAGTAGCTCCACTGGGTGCAGAAGAGAACAGGGATGGAGAGGGATGGGGACTGTCCAGCCTTGGGCCAGATGTGGCCTTGCAGACCAAAGGAGTGGCCTTTTATAAGCGTATGAGTTAATTCTGGGTAGAAAAAAAAGGCTTTCTCAGTAAAGCTGTTGGGCATGCCCACAGATGTCAAACAAGCACGAGAGAGAGACTTCCACAACGCACCAGGGTGGTTCTGTATGGGGAAACACGACGCTGCGCCGCTGCGCGTCTGGGCTGCGTGACGCGTGGGTTAGCACGGAGGGGAAGGTACATGGTCAGCCCAAATGGTTAAAGAAGAGGTGATGTAAAAATAGCTAAACAGACTAGAGGTGTCGGTAACCTGCCCGAGACATACAGCTTTTGCTGTAAGATGAGCCTAGTTGCAGCCTGCCTGAGAGACACGCGTCTCAATTACTACATGAAAGACACTGCGCACGCATCAGTTCCACAGTAGTGCGCCCATTAACCATGGATTAAACCACCACAAGACCAAGTCCAGCTGTGGAAGGATGTGTGTGAGACGGAAAAAAACCCAACCTTAACAAGCTCTTCAATCCACTTTCTGACCCAAGAGATGCTATTCCTGTAGTCTTGAATAAAAGCCCTGAAGCAGAAAGAGAAAGTGGGGACTGGAGGAACTCAGTTCCTCTATAGCTCATATACATTCACTTTCTTCCCCGAGCCATTTTAAGAAGCCTAGAAACAGCAGAAGATGCTCCTCAGCTGTGTCACTCCAATAATTAACAACCAGGAACATGCCGCTCTTTGATGAGGCTGCGCTGACGCCACCTTTATCAGATATTTGCGAGCTGAAATTAATTACCTCTTGCCACATGTGCACACTGCTATATTTTGCAGTATCTGCATAGATCAATGCTAATTATTTATACCTGTCTCAGTGGGTGCTTTGGCTCAGACCCACCCAGGCCGCCGACCTGCAGCAGGGAATGGTTTTTGTCTTGAGTGTGCCAGCTGTGTTTGTCTCACCAGTTTCTGGAGAAGCAGTCCCAAGGGCTAATGAAGCAAGAGAAAGTTTCCTTGTTCTTTACTGATGCTATTTTGCTGGTTGCAGTCTCACTTTGGAGTAAAAACCGTTACTCTGCCTCTTGCTACTCCCATGTCTGTTAGTGCTTCCTCTAGATTAGCCCAACAAGTCTTTTTCTTGTGTGCAGGAAGCACTGGCTGTAGATCTACTGCCTCTGAAGGTCGGGAGATGAGTGGGCCAGTAACTCCTGTTTGTAAGGTCTGTGTGTCCTTTGTTCACTCCATCCTTGTTTGAAGAGCGTGTCTGCTGTTCGCCAGCTCTCAGCGGTGGTTACACCACTTGGATCACACTTCATTTGTGAATGTATTAACAAAACTCTTTAACAATAATAAGCTTTAAATAACAAGAGGCAACTGGTGAATGGAGCCTCCATCTGTTCTCACCCGCAATGTGCAAAGTCTACCAAAGTCAATGGACTTCTCCCTGCTGAATTCAATGGGCCTTTTGCCAAAATTTGTGTGAATAAAATGACGCTTGTGCATGTATTTATGAATGGTGAGGAGGGGGATATGTGTAAATCCAGCATCCACTAAGCATCCATGAAATTGTTTTTAGTAAATCCCTGCCTGTCTGAAAATTTCATGTCTTTTTGTCTCAGGAGGAGGAACTCCATAGCCCTGGGACAACACCTGTGCTGCATCAGAAGAGGGTCATGTCAGAAAGCAGCGGCATTGCAAAGGACACAGCTTCCCCGGTGCAGAAGTGGATTTCAAAGACTTCAGCACTGTACCTGTGACTAATGTAACGTGCCCTGGGATTTCTTTCCTGCAGACAATTGCTGCTGTCACAGTGTTTATCTAGTTATAAGAAATCCAGTGTTGTTGTGACTTCTACGATGGAAAATGAGACTTGGGGAAGAATTCTGTGTAACTGCACGTAATGTACATTGCTCTGAAGTCATTATTTTCTCATAAGGGGCCCTTGAGCTGTTGAAATGACACATAGGGAGTCAGCACATAATGAGCCCAATTAGGGATGACTTTAATGTCCCGCTGGAAGGGCATACATTCTCCGCTAATCTTCCAGATACCCACTTGGACATGCAGAGCTGCCACAGCCAGTTGGACAGAAAAAGCAAAGAGTTAATCTGGATTTGTTCTGATATAGCCACTCAGTATTAGTCCTCAAACTGTTCTGACTATTTGGGTAAAATAACCCCCAGTGCAATGTCTTACACCTCCGCACTGGCAACCTTACTTTTTTTTTTTTCTCCAGAAACTGGAGTCTAGTGTGGAAAAGCAAAGTAGTAGGAGCCGGAGAAGGAGGAAGGTCAAGTGTCCTGGAGCAAGCGGACAGAAGTCCTGGTGGCATCGCAGGACCTCCCACAGTGGAACTGAGAATTGGGTAGGGCCAAGGGACCTTGTCACACATTGCCTGAAGGTGTCTGACTCCTGGCCTCTCCACAGAAGCTCGCAGTGCAAAACAGCTTTTTAAATCTGCTTGCAGTCCCCGTCCCTTTTGCCTTCACTTTGTTCGCATTTGTCCCTGAGGCTGAATGACAAAGAGAAAATTCTCCTTTACATCAGCTGCTCCTAAGGTACTTGTGATTGTCTCAGCTTCACTTTCCAAGGTGTGTGTGGTGAGAAGGGACATCATACCCAAGAGGAGCCCAAGGGCTCCTATGTCGGCGTGCCCTTGCCTCCTTCCTACCCGCTCGCAGCTCACAGTGCTCAGCACTCAGTCCTCCTGCAATGGTCCTCTCTGTTCTCCTGCCAGTTGGCTACCCAGTTGTTCCTGGGAAGAAGGGTACATTTCACTCAGCAATAAAGGGGAAAAAAGTTTCCTTAAAGTTTGTAAAACATGGTTGCAAGCTACCAGAATGGAGATGGATATGGAGAGGTTTTAAGCTCCGCCTTATTATTTCAGGTTGATGATGTTTCCCAAAGCAAGCACCGGAGAGGTACGCTTGTTGTCTCAACCCTTCTCCCCACAGCTTTTCGGAGCAATGCAGATGCGGTTACTATGGGATGTAATTTGTTTTCTATTTGCTTGTGTGCGGAACTGCCGAATTGTGCTTTGCAGCTTTTCCAGATCTTGGGCAGAAAGCAATCAAGTTGGTGCGCTGGGAAAAGACTGGATGGACCCTCACGGGTCAGGGTGCTGGGGGTCAGGGTGGGTGCAGACGTGCCTCAGCTCACCTTGCGTGAGCAGCGCTGCCTCCTTTCTTTTTCTCTGGCCCTTGGTAGTGGCTGTCTCATCAAATGCAAACATCTTAATGAGCTGAGCTATTCAGTGGATTTCCTCTCTATTATCCTAGCTAAGCTATTTGCTCTACTCACAAGCTGGCAAGCATTCCAGGTCAACTGAAGATGCTTTGTAAACTTTTGCACACCATTAGATCTAAGTAGGACGGTTATAAAGCGAGGGAGAGGAGTTAAAAGCCAATTTACCTTTTATGAGAAATGCAGGTACCCTGGTGATAAGCTCTTGTCTCCAACAGAGAATCTGTGAAGCGGTGAGCCAAGAAGCCAAACACTGGGAGAAATCGCAGGCTTTTTCTTTTTTTTCCCAGGGGAAGTTTTGCTATTTTCCTGCTTGCGGGTGATATCATATACCTTAATAACACTCCCACCTCTCCCCACAGTGTCATTCGAGCTGGTGCTCTGCAAACTGTCACCGAAAGGTCAATTGCTCTGAGTTCCACTCTTGCAAGCAGAGCTTCGCTGCTGACACCGGAGTCGGGGTTTGGAGGCGCAGGGCTCCGGGTCAGCTCCCTGGCAGATGGCATCTGTTTGCTGCTGCCCCTGCTCCCTCTTAAACCGGTACCACTTCTTTGTGCGCAGGACAAATGCGGCAGTGACGGTGCTGAGCCCAGGCTGGGGGACACCCGCTGTCACACTGTCCTGGGGCTCCCTACAGACTCCGTGACACGTTTTCAGTTGTACAAATCAGACCTCAAAAAAAAAAAAAAAATCAAAAAATCAATTTTTGAGGTTTCACAGTTACATGCTAGAGGGGCAACTTTTTTTTCTTCACTCCTTTATTGTTTAAAAGACCCACAAAAGTAGGAGCAATTACAGAACTGCTGTATCTGAGAAACCGTCGACTCAATGCACGCTAATCTGTGGAAATTTACTGTGCAATCACTGCAACACAGGGAGAAAGCTCTTCCTTCCTAATCCCTTACAGCTCTTGTACCGTAGGATTACTGCTGCTAACAATAGCATATAAAGCATTCAGGAAAAAGCGTGATTTTTCCGATGCTGGGCTGTGTGATGTCCCACACTGCAAACACAGCTGCTGATCCTGCTGGTTGGGCTACACATCACTTTGCTGGCTCCTTAGGGTGGAGTGTGACGGCCACTTTGGAGTGTGTTCCTCCACCTGATATTTGATGATGTCTTGCTGAAAACCTGAAGCACAAACGTGAGGATGTTCGCAGGAGGCTCAAGCTTGTGCTCCCCGTTTCTGGGAAATGAAAGCTTGGTTTTGTGAAAAGGAAAAAAAAAAAATATTTGATTTATGAGGCAGAATGAAACCTGGGACATCCAAAATCACGCTTGAGGAGATGCGATTTGGGTCCCGTGGTTAGTACGTTACCCTAGGAAAAGAAACAGCTGAGGTACCGGAATGAGTGTGTTCTGCACCATGCACACCAGCCTTCTCCTGGCCCAATGAACATTTAATTACATACTCCAGATGAAGACGGTTGTTTCTGCAGCCTGTGCCCGGGGCATGCACTATGAGCACGAGGAGTGGAGCCAAGCTTCTGACTCCGCTCAAACAAAGATGGTGCTTGAACCTGTGCTCTCCGTGCCTGCCCCTGAAAAGGCTCTGTCCAACCAGGCACTTTCTCTGCCAGAAGCCTTGATAAAATTGTTTCTGGGGAACCCGCCTGGCCAATCTGCAGTTTGCACTTGATTTCCCTGGATATTCAAACAATCCAGCTACTGACAGGATGTTTGCTGGAAAAGAGTCCAGCAGTTCTGCAAAAAGCACTTCGGCACCTTCCCAGCGAAGCGGTAGGAGGGTATCGGGCAGCTCATCTGAGCAATCAGGCCAACCGTGGCACCGGTGCAAAACCAGTTTGGTTCGTTGGAAAAAATGGATGCAAATAGTACCGATGAGGGAGAAGGGGGAGAGAGCTGCTCAGTGTGCTCCTGAGCAAAGGGGAGCCTAGAGATATTGGTAAGTATGTGCAAGTCACTGCTTCCTGCCGGGGCTGCCTCTCCGTGGTAAACCTGGGCATGGCAGAGGGTTGCACCGCGGCGACCCGGGCTGGAAGGTCTCCGTGGCCATCAGCAATATTCCCAGGTCTCACTGTGATTGCGGGTCCCTGGCACCATTTGGGTTGTAGCCAACTAGTGCTTTCAGAAACAATTCCTGGACAAGAGTTTAAGGGCAGCAGGGACTTGATATTATCGCCCTGTGCACTTAGATGCATTCATCCTGGCTTGGAGGATAAGAAGGTTTAACAGATTGTTCTGTGTCAGAGGCCTCAGGGCCAGTCAACAGTGCCAGGCATATTTAAATTACTAGCGGAGATGCAAGCACTCTGGCTGCTGGTAAATCTCTGAGCATCTTCTGGGCAGCGAAGCAGCCGCCAGGTTATGAGAGGGGTGAGGGAGGGTCAGGGCTCCCCAGCCGGGCATTTCAAAGGCTGTTTTCTGCCCAGTTTCTCATCACTTGCCAGCAGGAGCACTGCCGCATGCCAGGGTTACACAATCCTTTACTTAAGGAGCAGGCACTAAGGCGTAAGCTTTCCCATCCGTTCTCCGGACAAAAGACTCAGCCAGTTCTTAGAATACCTGAATGCACAATTCCTTTCATAACCACCTCACAAGTGCGTCCCGGGCAGCACGGAGCGAGCCAAGAGGGGCCAAAGGGAACGGGCTGGAGCCTGGGATCAGTTTTCATCTTGCTGGCCTGTTTTTTTTCTTTTTTTTTTTTTTTTTCCCCTCCCTGTTCCCTTTCATCAGATCACACAACCTCCCAATGTGACCTTGAGGGTGCTGTGGGGGAGGAGGAAGACACAGCAGGATTTGTGCAGCGGAGAAAATACCGAACTTGGGCCATTTCAGTGAGTCGCTGTCCTGGGGCAGCCCGAGACCTCAGCGGGTCAGGGGAGCCAGAGCCGAAGGAGAAAAAACAGAGAATTTGGGGCCCGCGAATGCTCCCCTCCTCGTGCTGAATTATTTTGCAGACTCAGCAAGATCCCCTTGCTGAAAAGGGCCGGCTGGGAAGTCCCACAGGGCTTCAGACAAATTAACTCAGTGTTACCCTGAAACAAAATCGCTTGAGCATGACTCTGCAGGGCGAGAGGCAGGCAGCGGAGCGGAGGGGATTGTGTTACATCAAGGCAACGATCGATCCCAGATAACGGCGAGGGAAGGAGAAGGGACCTGCCTTTGTTCTTGTTCCCCTGGGGTTTCTGCGCACAGCGCTTACCCTCTTCTTTAGGGTCTTGCACACGGCTGGTAGCCAGAAGCTGACACTCGTGCTGGGCCTGATCCCGTCGTTCCTTTTCATGTGGGTAAATGGGGAAAGACCCCGCTGAACCGCTACTGGAGCAGGAGGAGGGCTGATGCTGCTGGAGGGATGCCGGCGGTCCCATGGCCACCGCCCCCGCAGCCCAGTCCCGTCCTGGGGCAGCGATGGGTTCTGTGGGTCCTGATCCAGGCAGTCGTGGCTGCCTGTCCATGGCCCATCAGCATCTGGTGGGAGCTCCAAAACACACTCCCTGCTTATGCCTGCCCATAGACGCAGCAGCAGAACAAAGGAAGAGGGATGTTGACCTCAGCACAGGGGCTGCGGGTGAATTACGGGCATGTTAGGGACCATGCCCAAGCGAGGAGAACCAGTTCCGCCCTGGCAGCGTGAATGGTGTGGATCAGAGGCTGGAAAATCCCCAGACACAGGAAAATGAAGAAATGAGGCACCAAAATTTTCTTTTAAACACTTGGTGTGACTCAGAGGCACAGGAAAACTGAGCCTGGGAGAGAAGCAGCGGGTCACAGGCTGCGGGACCCAGGGGAAAGGGAGCAATCTGCAGGCGATCCCTTAGGAGACCCTGTCCCTGAGCATCATCTAGGGGAGCCACCAAGGACAACAGCAAACTGATTCTGGGTCGCTGGGCTAGAACCAGTCAGCCAGGGCTGGGACCTGCCCTTCTCTAGTCGCTCAACAGTTCTTCACTTGAAACTGCAGTGTCAGATCAAACCTCAGCCCCAGCCTGACACCGGGCTGCACCGCTCTCGGACCCTCGATGGCTGGGTTGGAAAAGGGCACACAGTCATTGGGTTTTCTCCATTTTGCAACGCGCAACTTTCTATGCTCAGCCTGCCTCACTTCTTCCAGGACTGGATCGAAAGTCCGCTGAGATCACCAAATATTCAGCCTTCAGGAGGCTGAGGAGGCACCGGATCGCTTTCGGTCAAGCACGTCTCTGCAATCAGAGTTGATGGAGGCTTCTCAGCAGGACGGGTAAAAGAAACACAGAGACCAGGAAGCAACTGCTGAAACTGCCAGTGATTAAAATGCAATAAAATGTTTACCTTCTGCTGCTGAGCAAGAAGTGTGGCATGTGTTTTGCTGAGGTAGCAGAAGTGGTTGTGCTCACTGAATGAGCAGCTAATGAAAAGCGTTTCAAGCAGGAAGCAACGCTGATGAAGATTGTGGGCCTGCTTAGATCTCAGAGAATGAAATGGCCCAGGCTGGATACTCCTGTTTTACACCTGATTTTAAATTGATCAAAGAGGATTTACCCCACTCCACACCAATGTGGAAGGAGTGGGAGCAGCACTCGGTGCCAGAAGCTCGGGAACATCCCCCTGCCCGGGCTACCTGTCAGCAGAACAAATCCTTTCTGCAGCCCTGGCCGTGGCAGCGCACGCAGATCACAGCCCAGAGTGGAATTAATCTGGCAGCAGCCATTTGTGCTGAAGCCAGTCCCACGGGAGCAGCTGGTGAGAGGCAAAAGCTTCCGATCGTGCTCATTCCTCCTGGGCATCAGAATTTGCAGGGTTGCAAGTGGTGCTGGGTCAGCTAAAGGGATGGCTGGATCCACATCCTCTTTATTCAGGTGCCTTTGTGTCCTCTTCCCCTCCCGGTGCTGTTATTAACCAAGGTCCACGGGCAGGCAGGGGTCCCCGTTGTGCTCAGACGTTGCGGCTGTGGGAGCAGGGCCATGGGGTGCTCACCCTGCTCAGCTCCGCTCCTCCCTGACCTCAGATGTCTTCTCCTGAGGTAGAATTGAGCTACCAGCATGTGACAGCGTGCGATGTGCGTACAGTCACGGTTTCTCAAATTGTGTGATATACAAAGTGCCGATAAAGCTTGGAAAATCCACAAGGCTGTGTTTGCGTTGGGGAACAAAGCAGGGGAGCACGGTGGAAAAGCTTGGTACCTTCACACAAAGCTCTGAAAATGAGGGGAGAGGAAACCAAGTCTCTCTGCTCCCACCCCTAGTTGAAGTAGGGTGGCTTGGTCAGGGAAGAGTGAGATGCTTCAGCAAAGTTGTGCCCTGAAACGGGCTCTGATTTCTGGTGAGGTGTCTAACGCTTTGCTAATTTTTCCCCAGAATGATTCAGAAGCCAGCATCATATCTGACAGCAGCATCTGCCTGTGGCCCAACCGCTATCATTACTGATATTCTGTTTTTTCTGGATGCTAGTAAAGCCCACTGTCTCTCTGGTACAAAATTTAATGCAATTGAATGGGTTTTGCCATTTAATTATGGCAAAAGAGCCCGAGTTGCTCTTCAGACATGCAACTATAAAACAATGTCTTCACTCTGAAATCACCTCCTGCTTTGCTGGATGCATGCAAAGCAGCCTCCATGTGCAGTCAGTGATGGCTGGAAGCTTCACTGTCAGCTCATTAAGAACTTCCAGCAGGACCAGGTAAACGAAGGAGACACCAACTCACCAAATTTGAGCTGTTGCATGTCCTCTGGGCACTGCGTGGCTGTGTTGCTCCCAAAACCATCCACAAAGGTTGGGTTGGGGAAGCCGGATGCCAGCAGGGCGTAAGAGTGCATTGTGTGTGCCCTTGGACGGGCAGGGCTGTGATCCTTACAGTGCTCTCCAGACTCTGCTACATCGTGGCTGCAAGTCTCTTCTAGGCAGCATATTACAAAATCACATGTGTGTACAAACTTGTTTGGGTAGATATTCCCTGCCTCATCTCTTCCCACCCCCTTCAGGGCAGGAGTTATAACTTATCCTTGACAGCTGGTTCATACTGCAAACCCTGACGTGCTGTTCAGCTTTGCTGAAGGTGGGCAAAGTGCCTTCACAGGCTAAAAGTTGGCAAGGATCCATGCATTATAAAATCTCGGCTCAGCCAAAGCCCCAGAAGGATTCCTGGCAAAACAAGAGCAGGCACGTCTGCTTAGCCTGACGCTAGGAGATACTAACATCAAGAGCTGGGTTGCAAAGCACATCTAATGGATGGAACAACACATTCCTAGGGTTACATTCAAATCTTGCAAGACACACAAACACAGTCAAGAAAACCAGTCCCTCTGCAGTTTTGATTTCTTCAGCAGCCAGTGCAGCATTACACTGATGGTGTGTTTTGGCTAGTTCTAGGCTAAAAAAAAGCAGGTATTCTTTCTCATTCATGCTTACACACTAAGAAGGTCACCACTAAGAAGAATGCTCGCTCGTGAGCCCCCTCATAGCCTACCAGGTGTGCCAGGACCCAGCCCTGTGGCACTGCCCGTGCTGGGATCTGCAGCCATGCGGTTGCACCCAGCATCCCATCAAGGCTCATTGCCCGGCTGCTGCTGCCTGCGTAATGGAAGCGCTTACAGTCACCAGCCTGGATGCACCTGCATGTTCCAACACCGACGAGCTGGGTGGTTTTGTTAAACGGGTTAAACCAACCTGTGCTGTGTAGCACATGCTGGGGAAATTCAACTCAGCAGCCCAGCAGTGGAAAAGCCAGGCAGCTGGGCTAGGAAGGCTGTCCGCATCCCCTGCAATCGAGGGGGAAAGACAGGCTCCTGAGGACAGCATCTCTGCTCTGGGGCTGCTTGCTAGAAATACACCCTTCTCTTTGTTTACATCTGCAGTTCGGAGTGGAAATATTCAAAAGAAATGAAGTGCAAAGAACATGAATCACAGGCTTCCCCAGAAATAAAACGGCATTCATTGCTGCCAAAATACTTGTTATTGCCAAACCTTAATCAACCACATTCTAAGTGGGCAGCAGAAGCCCAAAGCTCATTGACAAAGACGCTGGTTACACTCACTTTTTAACCAGTTCCTTGCAACGACTCATTTGAAGAGGTTCGGTTCATGCTTGCAGTATTCTCTTGTATTTATTAATCTTTCACTTTTTTATACTCAGTGCTAATTTCAAAACTCCTGGCACCATTTTCTTGCTCCCTGGAGAAACCAGTTAGTTTTTTAACCCGTTGCTCTGTGCATATCCCAGCTGGTTCAGCTCTTGACACTGAACTCCTGATTTCAAGCTCCTTTCCCAGTTCTCCCATCAGGATGTACCTAAGCCTTGCCAACAAAAAGCAGAGATCAGGTTTGATGTCAGTCCTAATGCTGCTGCTTACATATCTGTTTAGCCTGCTGCATCTCATGAATTCTGCTAAAAAATTTGAAATTCAGGGCAGAACTACAATCCCAGAGTCCCAGCTGTGTCTCAGGTACAGGCAATCCAACACAATTTAGTGTGTTTTTTCTTGCAGAACTGCTTTTCTCAGACAAAATTGAATACAAGCACAATTTTTACGAAGTCTGCAAGACTCAGCTGTTGTGTTGGCCATTGGTCTCACCAAGCCTGAATCTCCTGGCCATCTTCTCTGCTCATGAAGCCACTGCTGTTCCCCAGGCTGGTGATTTGATTTTTCTCATTTCCCGTATTTCTCTTACAGCTGTGGATTAATTATTTCCATGGCACCAGGGAATTCCTCCCATGCATCTATGCAGTTTTTATGGTTTCAGCTCCAGGTTACACGACTTATGGTAGGATTAGAGTGCTTCTGGAGTGGTGATGGACCTTCATTCTTTGTGCTGGTGCCGCTTTTCAAGAGAAGGATTTTCCACCCCCTGGCTGCTCGTTCCTGCTCTGGCTTGGTGTCCTCTCTGCTGTGCGTGGTCCCTTCTGACCAGACCACTCTCATCAGCCAGGGGTATGAAAACACCCCCTCCAAAATATTCCTTTTATGTGACCATGTAAGCCATCCAAATTGCCACACAGCTCCCCAGACAGCTGTATTGACACAACCACAGGGGTGGAATTTCTCAAACTGGCTTTGCCACTAAAAAAATGCTGGTGGCACCACACCCTCCAGCTGCCTGGGAAAGGAGCAGCCGGGAAGGTGGCGGCTCCATCAGCCGCCTGGCAGGAGGGTGAGCCTGGTGTGAGACATCAGCATATCACAAAGGCTTCGTGTATTCCAGAGCCCAACAAGCTTCAACGACGTTTCATTTGCATTCTCACAAACAAGAGATCGGAGCCAAGCTGTAAATGCCATAAATTCCCTAAATTGATTAGTTAGAAGGAGGAAAGGGAGGGGATGAGGGAGGTGGAACTGCTTTGAGGATACCTGCACCCTCAGGGCTGTCTGATGGCCCTGGCTTGTGCCTGGAGCTACAAGGAGCAGAGGAGTGTCCGTACTGGAGCCAGCGTTAGGTGGGATGTGCCGATCTCACAAAAGGGTTGTCCCTGATAAATAAACATTTTTTCATGTATTTATTGAAAAATCAACTGTAGTGCTCTAGAGTGGGGTTTGGTTGCATAAACCCACGCTGCTATATGCAAAATACACATTTACCCCACATTTTGCCAAGTTTTGCCAAACACATTTGGTTTCCCTCAGGAAAATGCAGATCAATGTCTCCTACCTGGGTTGCAGGGGACTGTGAGGGACTCTGTCAACGGAGTTATTAAAGCAAGAGCACGTTTAGTTGGGACATTGGAGAGATAAGGTGGAAAGATAATTGTAAGGAAAAATGCTGTGCTGTCTGGCTTCTACAGCAAGGTCGGATGCAAAGCGTGTGTGGACGGGCACTCCTGGTGCTGGCAGCACACGCAGCCCTCGCTGTGCCCCCTCGTGCCGCCGCGCTGCAGTACAGCTCGCACACCCTGTTTGCAAGGAGCACTGCACCCCATGCACCCCATGCGCTGCACCCCACGCACTGCACCCCATGCACTGCACCCCACGCGCTGCACCCCACGCACTGCACCCCACGTGCTGCACCCCACGCGCTGCACACAGCAGCCCAGTCCCAGGGGTGCGGGCTGGCCCCCCGGGTGCTTTACGTGCTTGGCACCTTTGCAGCCACCTTTGTCACATCCTGCTCCCAGCTCCTTCTTGGCATCTTCTGTGTCCTGACCAGGAGCTCTGCAGGATTTTGCTTCCTGCTGCTATGGTCTTCCTGATCCCCATCTAATATGCATGGTCAGAGCATTGTGTAAGAGCAGAAAAATGAGTAAGATCCAGAGTCAACAACAGACACTCTTTAGCCCTGACTCTAGGCACTCCTTGTCCTTTCCCTGCTGGTTATTTGGATGTCCCCTGCCCCAGGGAGCATGTTTTTCCCTTGTCCACAGCACCTGCATGTTCTCTGCTTTACAAACATGTAGAGCTGGTGGGTGTGCAATGGTTGTGTGCCACCCTGGTGCATGCCACAGCGGTGCAGGTGACACGCTGGTGCATGCCACAGCGGTGCAGGTGACACGCAGTCTGCAGCTCTCCTAGGAGCAGAGCCCTTAGATCTGGCCAAGCTGCAATGGCTCTGCCAGCGTCTCCGTTGCAGATAACGCACCGATAGCCGATGTACCGATGTACCGATGCCTCCTCTTCTCACCCGCACACCCTGGGTGTGCTTTGCAGCAGGGTTCATTTCTGGGGAGCCTGCTGTCGTTAGCAGGGGAAGGGGAGCATTGCAGCAGATGGACTTCTTTGACAACTCCTCTGCTCAGCTTCATGAATTGCAATAAATGCATTTAATTCATATTTTATTGGCAGTCTACAGGGCTGGCCAGGAACATGCTGTGCAGCCGCTACAGCAAAGTGTTGTTTTCTTTCCCGTTATTCCTCTTGTACTTGGTTTCTCACATTCTTGGGACAGGGACAACTCAGAGACAAGGTCTTCAGGAGGTGAAACATCATTTTAATGCCTTCGTAGAGAGGCAATACAGGGACACCTTCCAGCTTCTTGGAAAGTGGAAGTTCTTGTTGCGCACTGACAGCTGAACTGAAACAGGGAGTTTCTGCACACTCTGTCTTGTCTCCTGTTGCTCTTGTGGGTTTTTTTCCTTGAACGCAACTGTTCAGTCACTGACATTATTTTGCACATCTGAAAATGCTAATTTGGCACTCTTAGAGCTGACGTAGCACCCGAGAGTGTCCAGCTGCAGGGCTGGGGAAGGGAGAAAAGAAACAAGAAGAGAAAATTTAAAAGCCATTTGGTAAAAAAAATCATGGATTAAAAAAAAAATCATGGATTGCATCAGTTATAAGCAGCTGTGTGGCCCTAGCGAAAATGGATTTAACCTGAGTTCTTCTCCTTCTCTTGTTATGTATTTGTCACGGGATCTTGAAAATCATTTTAGCCTGGAGCTTTAAAACATCAGAATGGAGTCCACACAGTTACTAAATGTGCCATTTTGTTGCCTTTTCTTTTTTTTTTTTCCATTGGATTAGGTAATTAGCAGGATTTGGATTCCCTTTTTAAGTTTTTAAGATTTAATGAGATTAACATCCCTTTCTTCATGTTGGAGAAATGCAGCAAAAGATATAAGGAATAACAGAAGTAAATATATATAGAAAAATTCAGTTGCTTCTCTTCTCCGAGCCTCAGGGGGTTATCTGTCCTGCAGATCCTATCAGTGCTGTCACAAATGTTCAGCGGCCTGAGTACTGCTGGGCCATTTCTTTAGGCATTTTGATTGTTATGGAAATAGGTCAGCGTTTCATCATTCAGGGCAGTAAAAACACAGGTGTAGGGGAAGTGGATTTTATGCAAATACTTTGGGTTTTGCTCGCAGGAGCCCGAACATACGTCTAAATTTCAGCCTCTCAGAAATCCCGATGTCGCCATTCCGGAGCAGTCATGGGGAGAGTTGGATTTGCTGACCACTGATGACATAAACTCCACAGCTTTAGGTGCCTCCTAAAAAAAGGAATTGAAACTTGGTCGGAAAGCGTGATTTCCAAGAAAACGAGTATTTGGGGTAGTTGAAATTTGGTTTCTGTCGAACTAGGCTGAAACTGAAACTTTTCTACATTTCCTTGGAACGGGGAGCGCTCCACATGTTTCCAGGGCTGCGAGGTGACAGCTGTCAGTCAGCATCACCGCTGAGAGCTGCTTAAGCCCAGTTTCCCAGCAGCTGGGGGGGTCCCAGTGTCCCCAGCCAGAGCCGACCCAGCCGGTTGCGATGGGGCCGGGAGCTTTGGCCGACCGCTGCCCACCAGCCCCGCAGCGCTGGAAGCCCCAGCTCCACACGGGAACTAGGCGGAATTTCCCAGACGGAGACATTTCAAAGAAGAAACGTAGGGCTTTGCGAATTGGTATTTTCCACCTCACCGTAAAACAGAGCGAACAGCAGTTTTGTTTGCTCGGGGGCTGTAAAACGCGACGAGGAGCCAAGACCGGCCACGGCGCTGGTCAGTGCCACCACGGGCACCACGAACAAACTGGTTAACTCTGCTCTGAAAAACATTGCGCTTTCCATAGGATTAATTTTTATTTTCATAGTTAGTGGTTTCTGCCTGATTTAGGAAACTTCTCCAGCTTCTTGACGGTTTAAACTATTCATTTTACTATTTAAAGATATTGTGCAATCAGCTTGTTTTGTTCAGTTTGTTTTCTCTGTGTCTTGTAAGCTTTGAAGATAAGAAGTCTTATAATAAGCATAACTCTTTGGGGAAGCCTGAATTATGTTTTCTTATAGGTTGTTAATGGTATATTAAGGTATGGAGTACAAATACTGACTTCTCAGATACTGCAATAAATCTGTTGAAGATCTGCTGAATTTTTCAGGGGAGGACATTTCTGGAAGATCTCCAAAGATATCAAGACCGGGAGAGATGACTCCAGTGGCTTATGTGCCTGTCTGAATACAAGCTCATGGATTCCCCCAATTCTTTCCCTGAGTCAAATGCATCTGGCACACTTTTTAAAGCCTTGTAATCCTGGTATACAGGTATTACCTGCTGGAAAACGCATCACATGCCGAAATCAAGTACTCCTGAGGTTGCTTATTTGCACTCCTACTTGCACTTTGAGCTTTTCCAGCTTTGGCTCATATGCAAATCCCACAGTTTCTCTCACTTTGCAGCACCCTCCATTCACCCTTTAGCTGGTTCACAGATAAATTGAATACACTGAGCCTCTCACCTTTTTCACCGTGAGGCAGATTTTTCAAGAACTTACTGCATTCTTTGGAAAACCCTGTTTACCAAGTGTGATTAATGGTGGTACGTGACCACCTCCACAGCCACCTCCCAGCCCATGACAGCCGTTCCTTGAGTTTTCCCAGTGTTTATAGCCTGGTAACAGCTTCCTAATTACCTCGTGCCTCCCCGCTGATCTTACGCGAAGACCGTCATAGCATTAGTTTTCTCTCAGCTTTGCAAATATTCCATCCTCCTACAAAAGCATCTCCTTCCAGATCCTTGGTTGCAGATTATTGGAGCTGTTTAACTTTGAAGTTTTTAAGCAATCAGTTAAACTTTGTTTTTCTCAATTGCAGTTTAACACCTTCCTTCTCCTAGGGGTGGAGCAGACACTTCTGTGTTATCTCAGCTTGGTGGGAAAGCATCTCTCTCTTTCTTTCCAGATTTTAACAAAACAGTTTACTGAATTCCTTGGAGCTGTGTTAAACCCAGGAGACTGCTAGTGGGAACCTGATCGCTTCCATCTCATAAAGGACACGTGAGACCTTCGGCCTGTATGTTTGCTCCAAATATACTTCAGCAGTTCCACCTCCTTCTCCTTATCCTGCTGTTGGATATTCATTTATTTTTGTAGTGTGCATTCGTATAATGGATTTTATTTTCTGTCCACACTACACTTTCCCACACCCAGAAGGTGTTCCCCATGCCCAGGCTGAAAGCCAGCAGGCAGCTGAGATTGCTTCTGATAAGGCAGGAATCCGAGGACTTTTATTTTGCATGAGATTTTGTGGCCGGTTATTCTGGGCTTGCACAAGCCCTTCTTAGCCACTGAAAGGACATAAAATTGGATTTTTAAATAAACTTCGGTGATTAAACTTTGGTCAGCAAAGGGCTGATCAAAGGAGATGACTGTTTGGCGTCAGGGCTCAAGTTTGGAGATAAAGACATATTTGCCACCGATGGTCCTCCTTGGGAACTGATGGACAGCTCGAGGTCACTGGATGGATTAAAGACTTTTTGTGAGATGCAGATAATTAGAGCTTTATGAATTCATGTGCTTGGCTGAGCTACAAAACTTGGGAAAAGAATTTTGCTTTGAGTGAATACGAAACAAAAGAGCCAAAAATAAATTTTAAAAAAAGCAGAAGCATTTAACTTAAAAAATAGAATTTTTAGATCCTCTGGAGTTTTCCCATGATTTTTCAAACTACACAGACTGATGAATCCGTAGATTTGGGTGGGCATGTGCTGGGTGTGCTCCATCCTAGGCTCGTGCATAGATTTTGGAAGCAAGAGTAGAAAAATGATCAATATGGGAGAAAAAAAATAAACAGAATTCAAAGATTTTGCAGGGATTTTTTAATTCGATAAGCTGGTTTGTCTCAAAAGCAAATTCCATGGCTTTTTGGGTCTGCCAGTTGCAATGACATGCCTGTTTTGAGGTTCAAAAATACAGCCTTTTGAAGACACGATTTGTCTTTCAGAAAAGATGGAATCTGGAAAACATGAAATTTGTCAAGTTGCTTGTTTTCAGTGTGAGAGGAGCCACTTGCTGAGGTAGAAAATACAACCGGGCTGGGAGCAGAGACACTTCAACTGCCTGTCTCCCATCTAGATGCACAACTTTCAACACATTAGGTGAATTGTCAATAAAGGAGAAAAAAACACCCTTGGAAATAGAGTGAATCCCTTTAATGAATAAAAACCTTGTGCGTGAGAAAGTGAAATGTCGTTTAATGAGCCTGAGGCCCATTAAAGGAAGAAATCTGCTATTTACCTCTCTTTGTACTGTGAAACCTCTCTTAAACAAACACCTGCTATAGACATAAAGCTGCTGAGTATTAAATTGGCCGCACATTTACCCAGACTATTATCAGTTATCTAAGGAAAACATTGCCTCCTTTTCAAAGCTTTCTGACGGAGTCCATGGCAGACAAGAACTTTATTGTTGGTTCTGTATCACAGGTTTTTACCCTGAATGGCTGAAACACTAATGCCCACCTTTCCTATCTGAAAAAGCTGAGATTTCCCCGAGGTACCAGAAAAAGGACCCTTACTGTGATTACCCCTGATAGCGGGACCACCCCTGCTGTTGTCGTCCCAGGGGACGAAACCTTCCTGGAAAACCTGTCCAGAGGTTAGAGCTGGAAACGTCTCAGACGTGCAGATGCTGGGATGTGCTCTGACACGAGCTCTGTTGCCTTTGAGGAGCCTCTCCAGTTCATTGTAAAAAAATAAATCGATCGGTCATTGGTGGAAAAGGAGGATGGATTTTCCTGTTCCAGGACTGGTAGAGAGAAAGCTGAACAGAGGGTGGCGGTGCAGAGGAAAGGGCAAGTCTATGCCCTGGTGGTGTGTTGAAATCTGACAAACTTCACAGCTCCAGCACTTGAACACTTTCGACTGGGTCATTTGGGGCCTGTTCCCTAATTTGCTTTACGAAGTGGTGAGCTCCCAGTGGGCCAAATCACTGCTAATAGGTGCACAGAGGACTCGCTAATTGCGGAAAGTCCATCTTGCAAACAAGAGTGGCGTGTGACAGATGAGGCTGAGCGGGTGGAGGACAGAGACCTCGGAGGAGGATGGAGACTCCAGTTCCCGTGGAGTGGAGACGAGCCGTGACATGGTGACAAACCAAAACTGCTGCCGTGAAGATGCGATTTTGCTACGGAAGGACAAATGTCTGAATAACCCAGGGAGGGAACAGTCTCGTAGATCATAGAATGGTTGGGGTTGGAGGGACTGGCTGTGCACCATGCTCTCGGCCCCGCCAGATTTCCAAAGGTGGTATCGTAGGTGCGATAGGACTCAACCCCTCCGACTGGCCAGTGCAGTGGGGCAAGAAGACCTCACTTGGACAGGGGCAGGGTACAAGATGCAATTCCTACGTGCGCATATTCAGGGAAAATGTGAGCGTGTGGAAGACCATGCAGGGTTGTGGACACCCAGGGCTCTGTTCCTGGCTCTGCCATGGTGTCCTGAATAAGTCGCTTGTCTGCCACATGCTGCACCAGTCTGATGGGCAGAGGGGGGCTGCCTGGCTGCCACACAACCAAAACGGTTACGAAATCAATCTTTGCATGCATATGCAGTGGATTATCATATTATAGCCAGGAAGGGGCAAGTTCATTTCGACAGTGATATCAATATGTTTGAAATGTTCAGAGAAAACCAGCAAAACCGTTTGGGGCTTGGAAGCAAAGATGAAAGGCATTAATATTTTTAGCACGGCAATCTCTGCTTCAGCAAGGTCATGACACCAGCCCATTATCATTTGAAAAGTGTACTCATGAAAGAGGAAGAAGAACTGGTTTGGAGCAAGTAGGTGTCATGGGATGAAAGGCACAAAGCTACATTTCAAGTCGAGAGCAGCCTCTTCCAGGCACTCGACTGAGAACTGCGACACCCAGTTTTCTTCCTGTCGCTGCCGCTAACCTGCTTCTTCATCCGCAATTTCTATTATTCAGATGGGTGGAAATTACTGCAATAAATATTGATGGGCCGATGTATGGGAATGACCGCACTCAATATCGACAGATTACTATACAAGCGCGTGTGAACTGCATAGAAATAAGTGACTGGAAGCCCAGCAAGGTGCGGAGCCGGCGCTGGAGCGGGTCTGGAAGTCTCCAGTCCATGCGGGGAAGGCGAGGTGATGAGAAAAGCCTCTCTGGCCTTCCCAGTTATGGCTGATCCAGCACTGTTTGGGAACGGATGCACACTTTTTTTTTTTTTTTTTTTTTTTTTTTTTTTTTTTTTTTTTTTTTTTTTATGGAGAAACCAGAAAATCAGCAAGGATCTGAATCGCACTGAAACAGGGTTGGTTACAGGACTCGGTCTGCAAGGATCTGCCGAACGCCCCGGGTGTGGGGAGGCTGGTGCAGGAGCCGCTTTGCATGTTCAGAGGAGGTGGGAACGGAGGATTTCATGTCGCAGGTGACCTCGTGTCATGCTGCGGGATTTAACTCCTCGCCCGGCTGCTGAGGAAGGCGAAGGTCTCTGTCCGTGACCCCGGAGAATATCACCAAAAAAGCTGCTTGCAAGTTCTAGCAGTCTCCGAAAAGCACTCCAAATGAAACGTCCAGAAATAAAGACTCTTAAGCACTTAAAAGTGTTAAGATGCTAATTAATTCTGATTATTTTGTATGTTTTAATTATTCACTGACACTGTATAATTTTTCAAGCAGAAAACGAACTGTTTGCTTTGAGTTGCAACTTTTTAAATTGTCACTGCCTCTGCTACTTAAAGCAAAGTAATTTGTTTAATTAAACTGAGACCAACAAGGCTCTATTGTGTGACACTTGCAAAGAAGCCTGTGAAACAGAAAATGTCAAAGATCAAACAAACCTCTTTTTAAGCCAGCTAAGGGGAGAAGTGCCACTGTTTATAAAATCAGAGCCGGGAAAAATATAATAATTAGAAAAAAAACAGGTCATATGGAAAAACAATATCCAACTTGACAATCTTTCATGCAGATATGATTTGAAGTTCATTACTCATTGTATTCCTGCACAGAAGGCTTTTTGTTATTCTTTGTGCTAAGTCATTTCTTAATTTAAATGGAGATGGAGATGTGTTCAAAGGATTTTTTTAAACAAATGAACACAGATGCATTTCATGTAGTTTTGATATAAAGGTTGAATGAAGCTGCAGGGAAGGAAAACTGCTTTTTTTTTTTTTTTTTTTTCACAAATAGATCTGTTTCTGACCACTTGCTTTAATATTCATGTGTGGCTGGTGGGCAGAGACTACATGAGGTTATTTCCTTATTTTGAAGCCTAGTTTAATTACATTTGGAAGAACGTAACAGTTAAATTTGAGCTCTAAAACGTAAATATGTATATTAATATAGAAAGCGATGATGGGAGATTATTCACTGGCTGGATTTCATCACATGGACCCAAATGATACTGTAATCCGAGATGCTCATTCAGACATAGGACACATATCATTAAAATGCGCTTTAATTCTCCTCTTTGGCGCTTAGAGCTATTTTCCACCCCAAAAGGTTACGGTGTAAAATATACGAACAGACAGTTTCCCCCTCCCTCCCGTTCCTGAACAAGAGACAACAGCCCAGCACAGAGTTAATGTTTGAATTGCTCTGCTCTGAGAGCCGAGGGCACTCTGAGCTCTGCCCACAGGTGTGAGGCGGCGAGGAAGGGGACGGACGGACAGAGCCGGACTGACGCCCACACTGAGCAATGAGAGGAAGGGGACGGACGGACAGAGCTGGACCGACACCTAGACTGAGCAATGAGAGCGTTCCAGCCCATGAGCCTCATGCTTCAAATTTAAGGAGAGTCGGGATCTTCCTGTCTCGCTCGCGCGTTCTTCTTCGTTCTTTTATTCGGAGCCGGGACAGTTCCGTTCAGGATGTTTAATCAGGCTTTTTGCCATTTTGCAGCAACATCTTGGAAACGAGCTCAGGCCCAAGTCTTATCAACATCTTCCCCCCAATTTGTCCTCTGCTTCCCAATTTGAAAGGTGTCTTCAGAGCCATCCAAATGGGTTAGGATGGAAAGAATACAGTCAAAAAACCCAATGTGTTCCTCACCACGACAGGCTGGTGGTTTGAGATACTCCAGTGGGTCTCCTACCTCTCTGAGGCTGCTCCAAGAACGCAGCGGGGATTGAAAAGGCTCCTCTATCCTTGCCAGGGGCTGTTCTCTTTGCTGCCTCTTAAACCAAAGGCATTCAGTCGTGCCAGCACTTTTGCTCTGTGAGGCTTTACCCTGCTGGAGAGACAGCTGAACATTTTCCGTCAAAATTATTCTCATCCAAAATTGATCTTCATCAACACAGAAAACAGTGTGTATCTCAGGGGAGGGTTGAAATTTCACAATCTCATTAAGAAAATGAGCTTGGGGAAAAAAAAAAAAAAATCTCTTTTTTAGTGTTGATAAAAACCCTGAGAAATTTTGCAGAAAATCTTCAGCAAAAATGTTGGTTGTGAGCCTGTATAAATTGCTCCTGTGAATGCACAGTTGCCCTGAATCCAGCCAGCTCCCCGGCAGGCTGGCCCAGGTGCGCTGCAAGCCCTAATAAACATGTTTCCTTCATTTGTTTGCTTGAAGCGCCCCGGGGCTGTCCTAGAGGCAGATGATACATTGAGATAACATACAGATTCATTAGTGCCCCTGCTCATTAACTGAGACCTCTGTGTCAGTGATGTGGCTCCTCTAATTTGCGTCAGTGGTGCGGGGGGGTGCGGAGCCTGCTCAGCGCCCCCAGACAAAGCCGCACCCCGGGGTGACCCCTGCCCACCTCTGCCCCCCTCACCTGCCCCTCCCAGGGGCTCCGTGTCCCTCTCCGGTCCCCGGCACGACGTGCGCTGGGGCTGCGCTTAATGATGGAGAGATACAGGGGCTCGTGCTCCAGGTCGGATGCTAACGAAGGGGGTTTGGTGCTGGGTTGAGGAAGAAAAGCAAGAGGGCTGAGAATTACATTTGGGACAGTAGTCAGGAGTTCTCTGGGTTTAGGAAACACAGCACCAGCTGTCACTACTCCGGTCCTGCCAGGCAAAGCCCTCAATCTGCACCCCCCTGTCAGAAGAAACAAATCCTCCTAATCAGAGGTGTCTGTTTGCAGGGATTAAGTAGAGATCAGGCCGTCTGAGGACTTTACTCTCTTTCCTGAAGAGGTCCTGGTTATTTAAAGAAGCCTAATTTGCTACCCTCATTACCAGGGGCTGGGTGACACTGCGCAGAGCCCGTGCTGCGCTCCGTGGGCTGGACCTGCTCTGTGTACCTGTCCCCTCCTCCCTCAGCCCAGGGTGACGCATCCAGAGCTGGGACCAACGCTCCCTGTGCCTGCAGCCGTGGGAGGGAAGGGGTTCTTCTGGGCTGGCCGTTGAATTGCTTCCAAAATTTCAGAAAGATCATTCGCCCACAGCAGCCTGCATGCAACCCTGCTGGGCTGCAGGTCAGGTAGCCCTGGACACCTTTTCCCATCACCCTGTTCTGTCCCTGAGCTGGAAAAAAAAAGGAAGAGAAAGGGGCTGTGCTGCTGCCTGTGCTGCAGAGCAACCCCGAACCACTCCACCACGAGTCGCCACCGGCTCCAAAACTCCCTTCTGGGATCTGGGTACACATGGCTGAACAATGATGGTCCTGAGATGCTCCTGGGAAGTCGAGGCTTTCCTGAAATGGCAGCGTGCTGCTGCCTTTTCCCTGGTACCTCTGCGCCAGCTCACGGCAGCCTTGTGTGTCCACAAGGAGAGCGGATGAAGATGTCCCTGCTCGTGGCAGGAGTTGGGCTGGATGAGCTGGGAAGGTCCCTTCAACCCAAACCATCCTGTGATTCTATGATTCTTTGATCCCGTGATTCTATGAGTGCATGCAGAGCTGGTCCCACTCACCAGTGAGACACAAGCAGAAATAGCTCCTGTGGTTTCATTCTTCCAAGACTTCTTTTTTTTCCTGGGTGTAAATGATTAATGAAGGATATTGTGGAAAGCAGATGTACTGTTGCCACAGTAACTGAGACGAGGGGCAGGCAAGGTTTGTGCACATGGTGAATACTGAAGCAATGATCTTTGTGCGTGTTGTAGTTATTTTAGCCTTCATAAGATTCTGGTTAATTATTAACACCATAAGGTCCTAACCTGGGGGAATATTTATAAGTCAGGATAAGTTCATAATGAATCCCTTTCAATTTTCTCCCCCAATCCCCTTCTCTCCCTGGATACTGTTATAATTTTGTCTCCCTAAAATCTCTCATTATCTCACTTTCAACTACAGTAACCTACTACCGTCTTTAATTTTTAAAAAGGATAATAATGCAGAACAAAATGTGAGTGCGGGGATGATTCGCGGTCACTCACCTGCGGTGGCATTTCCTTGCTCCGTTACCTGCAGTTTTCCTCCACTTTCTGGGTTCAGCCCGTGCCTGGCAGCGAGCGAGGGCTCCCAGCCCAGCCAGTCTGTGTCACCAGTCTGTGCCAGCGTCCAGCCTCCTCCGCAGAGCAGCACTGTCACTTTGGGAGACCTGTCACTTCTCAGGGATGGCTGTCACCACCTGAATCCCAGCAAAGGCTCTGGACTTTCAAAGAGACTGTCCCAGGAGAGGGAATCTGGATTTTGCTTTCTGCTCCCTGAAATGACTGAGCTGAGGGAAGGCACAGAAGGGACGGATCTGGCTGACACGGAACTCAAAACAGTGTTATTAAGTATTTGCCAAGACAATCCTTCCGCTGGCTTAAGGGTTTTGCTCCTGATTTATACCATTAGGAGAGGGGAGTTGGGAAGTTATCACAGCAATGGGGAAATGGTATTATGTTGGCTATGCCACATTTTTGCAAAAGCTCCTGGACTTCAGAGCAATCTTCTGTACACACGTTCTTGCTGGACTAACAGCACTGATTCAGCAAGAGAGCTCTTTACAGCTGCTGCCCTTAGTAAAGCAGGGCAAAGCAGTGCCCTTCTCTCTCAGAAGAATACTGCAGAATTAAAGTGCTGAAGGATAACATAGCAACTCTGGGAATTAGAAGAAAGGAAGAAAAGGGATGAAGGAAGGAGTCAGGGAGTTATCAGTATCCCCAGCCTGGCTGGGGAAAGGGCACGAAAGGCTCCAAGACTCCCACGAATGTGCCCTTGGCCCCTTTTCCTGGTGCGTCAGGGCTGGAATTCGAGGCATGCGGTATGTTAGCACTGCAGATACTGGAATGAAAACAGGAAATGTGGAGAGGCTGCAGGCACCCAGCACGCTGGAGATAGCCCCTGCAGAGCTGGGAGAGAAGGAAAAGAGTTGTTTGCGTTGCAAAATGTGCTCTTTTGAAGGGTTTTCTGTCTGCAGTGTGTGTCAGTGCAATGGTCCCCATCTCTGCCAGCTCCCGGAGATGTCTCTCCCCTCCGTGTGAAGGGAGATGCAGGGCTGGGTTTCCTCCAGGCTGGCTGGATCAGGGATACAGCCACAGCCATGGCTCCTTCAGTTCACGGGAAGGTGAGAAAAGGGCAGAAAGCTCCTCCGTGTCATCCAAACCAGGAGCTAGGAGATGTTCTTGGTTTGGGGAGCAGAGAAGCAATGCTGGATCAACGTCCAACACCTCCAGCCTTCTCCAAGGGCAGAGCCTGCTCCAGGTTGGGCTCTCCCGTTCCCTCTGTGGATGGTGCTTCAACCACCACTGGTGCCAGCCATGGTCATTGTCTGGTCACGGGCAGCCAGATGTGCTCATCTGGAAAAGCAGCATGGGAGGAAAGATGTACAGGTCTCAGGGTAACAGCTCAGCTATGAGGACAGGCTGAGAGAGTTGGGGTGTTCAGCCTGGAGAAGAGGAGGCTCAGGGGAGACCTTATTGCGGCCTTTCCGTAATTAAAAGGAACATGTAAGAAAGATGGGGACAAACTTTTTAGCAAGGCCACTGTCCCAAGTGGCATTATAGCACCAGACACTTCCCCTCTTGTGTCTCCAGCAGGGACAAGTCCCCTTTTCACAGCACCAAAGACAGAGTTGTGATGGACCCGGTACAACACAGAGCATGTCCCATCCTGCCCATAAACGGAGCTGGCGGGAGATGGTTTGAGCCAGTATCGTGCAGCCCTCCACCTATCTATGGTCTGATGCTGAATCCGTGGTCTGGAAATACAGAAATACATATGAAGAATCCCAAAGTTTCAGATTAGGCTTTGACATGTGGATTTCAAAATGTAACTGTTGGGAGACATCAGAAGGTTGTATCTCATCCCTTGTCCGTTTCCCGTTGAAAGGTGTGTCGGTGTGACTACCGCAGGGCTAGCACAGCAGCCCGGCAGGGTGGCAATGACATGAATCACTGCAAACCACTGTCTCCCCCTTAATTCCATCTGCAGGTGTGGTCTCTGCATGTGGGGGTTTCTGGGCTGAGATACCTGCAGCATCCAGAGCCACGCACGTGGCCCTGCTGGAGATCCAGCTCCCCATGGCAGGCTGGAGGAGGGAGCTGCTCAACTACCTAAAATTATGTTTTCCACAGAGATCATGGTTTCCAATGATGAGACACCACCTAGTTACTGTCAGGGCATGCAGCCACCAGAGCCCTGGGTGAGCTGAGATGTTCACAAGTGAAACACAGTAATGAGACAACTGTGTACATGGCTCCAAGCGCTCAGCATAAATGGAAAGCGAGCTGTGCAGATAAAAGGTTTGAATGATGTGAATGCTGACCCGAGAGGCTGTGTCATACACAGGATGTTCTGTTTGTCCTGACAGCTTCGTGTCATGGCTAGTCACCTCCCTGCCTTTCTCCTGCTGTAGCAAGAGCTGGTGATGTGTTCATGTGTTCTCCCATGCTTGTTCCTCTGCTCCCATCCTGTGCACTCTGCTCCACAAACACAGCGCTGGGCTTCTGGCAAGGGGAGGAGGATCCTGCCAAAAAGCTGAGGACAAGTGGCAGGAATTGAGAAACTGAGACATTTACCCAAGAGAACACAGAAAAAAGGCAAAACATGAGGCTCCAGAGCCAAAACTCAAGTGGGCGTTTCAAGCATTCCTTGGATTGCACAACCTGTACCACAGCTTCCTATTGCACAGAGCAGCGGGCGCTGAAGCTCTTTGTTGCTTTCTCAACAGGGAAATTGTACGGAGATAAACTCACCAGCATGCAGAGATCTCCAAGAATGTCAAGCAGTTATTAGCATCTGATTCAGGGTTCATTCATCTGGGTGAAAAGAGATGATAGAGGGGTATGTGTCTGCATCACTTTGTGGCACTGAAGCTGTTCTGAATCACTCATGGCCAGGTGGGACAGGGGGACCTGTCACCGTGCGAGCACGATGCCATCCATTGAATGAAACTACAGACAAACGGGTGAGGAAGCACTCATTATGGTTAATGAAATCAAGGCTTTCAATAATTACATCTGTGGAGCTGCAATCAAAATCTGCCAGGCTAAAAGCTATTTCTTGGGTTTCTCTTTAAAAACAAGCCTATCTTTCCAGGTGTGATCCCATGAATGCTGCAGTGGAGGGCTGTGATTACACACTTGTTTACAAGCCAGGATAACTGATTGCCAATGCTGACGCACCATGCTGGCTGACGCTAAGGAGGTGAGATCACGTCATTCCACCTGCAGGTGAAGTTTTTGTAGGATAACTTATCCCTAACTTGCCTGTCTTCATTGACCAAGTTGTGAAAATGACTGTCCTGGTGTGTGCTTCAACTGAAAGCAGTAGGGCTGACCCCTGGAGAAACTGCCTGGATGGTTCACATCATTTTGACTCATAAACACCAGTGCTCTGTTCATAAAGGCTGCTTGAAAAGGAAGCTCTATTATTACTCCTGATAAAAGTTCCTTGGTCCGTCCTTATGACACATCTAGGAACTGTGTGTATTAAGTCATTCCTGATAGCTTTAAACCAAACCACAACAGGGAGACGTGAAGAAGCTCATCACCTGCCTGAAATGTGCCCTGTGTTTTCATGGGAAGTGTTTTGAAGCCACATCCACAATCCGTATTGCTGAGTCCTCCATGGAAAGAGCTTCTCAGTTGCGGCAGATATTTACTCAAAATGGTCTGTGGTGACCTTGGCCTCATTGCCAACAGGTATTACAAAAATCTTCATCACCTTTTTGAGACTCCTGGACTACTGGCTGCTGAAGTAGCTGAGAAGTGACCAAGCAGTACTTACCTCTGAGGAGTACCTGGACACAGGCAAAATCTCCATTTAATTCCTCCACTATTTTCTTTCTTTGTTTAGGACATTGTTACAGTGAACGATTCACCTGCAATCTGCATCGTCACTTTCTGTGACTTCACGCGCCTTGATAACTTTGCATATATTTGCATAATGCTCCTTTCTGCGGAAGTTGTTGCAGAATTCCCTGTTTGCAGGACACTTATTTCAGGGACATTTAGCTTCACATTTATTATAATGCAGCTCTGGCTTGACTTTTTTTTGTGAAACTGTTGCCAGTTTTGCTTGCCTAGTTCTGTGATCTGCTCTGAAGTGCATCCCCAACCACCGCTGCTCTTGGCGCAATCCCTGTCAGATGGGTCGTCGTTTCCTTCTTGGTTTATCTGCCTTTGTTTTGCTATTTAATGGCTCCTGCATTTCCACACAGATCTGCAGCTGAACGTGATGTTCAGACTCAGTCTCCTTTAACTTCTGGAGGACATCATTACCTCGAAGCTGAACATTTCATCCCAAATCTACTTTTTTTCCTCTGATCTATTTTTTGCCATTTTTAAGCTCAGCTCCTCTCACCTGCTTGTCCCAGCTGGGTTTAGTCCTCCTGCCCATCGCCTCCCAGAGCTCATTGGTGCCATCACTGGTGTCAGCAGAGCAGGGATATCACTGAAGGGCTTGTGCTGTTCATCAGCAGCAGCTCCTGGGATTTCCACCCACCCAAGGTCACAGCTCTCCTCCTCTGACACTACGTGGAAGGCCAGCCATGCAAAACCCGTCTGCATTTGAAGCACGTGTGACCTTACCAAGCAGCACAGCCACCACAAGAGGGAAGCAATTTACTAAACCACTGCTGCGCACCGGTCCCTGCAGAAACCTGCCTGGCACCGCGGTATGGTTTTTCAG